>NC_090657.1:133578695-133878695 GCF_040937935.1 Hyperolius riggenbachi
CCCAATATGCACAATCGGTAGCAGATATGACCCCAATATGCACAATCGGTAGCAGATATGACCCCAATATGCACAATCGGTAGCAGATATGACCCCAATATGCACAATCGGTAGCAGAAATGACCCCAATATGCACAATCGGTAGCAGAAATGACCCCAATATGCACAATCGGTAGCAGAAATGACCCCAATATGCACAATCGGTAGCAGAAATGACCCCAATATGCACAATCGGTAGCAGAAATGACCCCAATATGCACAATCCGTAGCAGATATGACCCCAATATGCACAATCCGTAGCAGATATGACCCCAATATGCACAATCCGTAGCAGATATGACCCCAATATGCACAATCCGTAGCAGATATGACCCCAATATGCACAATCCGTAGCAGATATGACCCCAATATGCACAATCAGCATCACCTGAAAAAGAAAAGAAAAACCCATTTACTCACCTACAGCCAGAAGACCTTCTTTCCCGACCTCCTGTCCCGAGTCCCGACCTCATTGTGGCGCGCAGCGCCCGCGCGCCCACGATCCTCTTCCTTCCCGACGTCACGACGAGACTTCCTGCCTGCATGCAGAGAGCAGGGCTACGGGAAAATGGCCGCCCGAAGCCATGCACTGCAGACTCGAAGTCTGCAGAACAGGGCTCCGGGCGGCCATCTTACCGTAGCCCTGCTCTGCTGCTTCGGGCTGCCGCTGTGAACTGACTTGGCGTCTTTTAGACGCCTGAAGTCAGTTCACTCCAGGGGGTGCTTTGGGGGTGCTTGGACAATTCTAGGGGGTGCTCGAGCACCCCCTTGCACCCCCCTGGCGCCGCCCCTGCCCACCACTGTATAGCATTTCTGTACTGCCACTGTACTGCTGCCAGTCAGCGTGTACTTTAAGGATAAGTGAAATGAGGAAGAAATCCGGTGAAAGAGGGAGGGGCAAGGGAAGAGGTGTTTCCCCTGACGGTTCACGTACAGGCAACAGGGGAGCACCCAAGAAAACCCACTCAATACCGCCCATGTTGTCCAGGACAACAACCCTCACAAATCCAAAAGAACAGTTTTATTGGAATTCCACGTGAGAGACCAATACAAAGTGGTGTACATGTGAGAAGTGGATCGAAAATCATACATCATTCCAAACATTTTTTACAAATAAATAACTGCAAAGTGGTGTGTGCATAATTATTCAGCCCCCTGAGTCAATACTTTGTAGAACCACCTTTTGCTGCAATTACAGCTGCCAGTCTTTTAGGATATGTCTCTACCAGCTTTGCACATATAGAGACTGAAATCCTTGCCCATTCTTCTTTGCAAAACAGCTCCAGCTCAGTCAGGTTAGATGGACAGCGTTTGTGAACAGCAGTTTTCAGATCTTGCCACAGATGCTCGATTGGATTTAGATCTGGACTTTGACTGGGCCATTCTAACACATGAATATGTTTTGTTTGTTGCCCTGGCTTTGTTTAGGGTCATTGTCCTGCTGGAAGGTGAACCTCCGCCCCAGTCTCAAGTCTTTTGCAGTCTCCAAGAGGTTTTCTTCCAAGTTTTCCCTGTATTTGGCTCCATCCATCTTCCCATCAACTCTGACCAGCTTCCCTGTCCCTGCTGAAGAGATGCACCCCCCGAGCATGATTTTGCCACCACCATATTTGACAGTGGGGATGGTGTATTCAGAGTGATGTGCAGTGTTAGTTTTTTGCCACACATAGCGTTTTGCATTTTAGCCAAAAAGTTCAATTTTGGTCTCATCTGACCAGAGCACCTTCTTCCACATGGTTGCTGTGTCCCCCCACATGACTTGTGGCAAACTGCAAACAGGACTTCTTATGCTTTCTGTTAACAATGCCTTTCTTCTTGCCACTCTTCCATAAAGGCCAACTTTGTACAGTGCATGACTGATAGTTGTCCTATGGACAGAGTCTCCCACCTGAGCTGTAGGTCTCTGCAGCTCGTCCAGAGTCACCATGAGCCTCTTGACTGCATTTCTGATCAGCGCTCTCCTTGTTCGGCCTGTGAGTTTAGGTGGATGGCCTTGTCTTGGTAGGTTTACTGTTGTGCCATACTCCCATTTCTGAATGATCGCTTGAACAGTGCTCCGTGGGATGTTCAAGGCTTTGGAAATCTTTTTGTAGCCTAAGCCTGCTTTAAATTTTTCAATAACTTGATCCCTGACCTGTCTTGTGTGTTCTTTGGACTTCACGGTGTTGTCGCTCCCAATATTCTCTTAGACAACCTCTGAGCCCCTCACAGAGCAGTTGTATTTGTACTGACATTTAGCTTACACACAGGTGCACTCTATTTAGTCATTAGCATTCATCAGGCAATGTCTATAGGCAACTGACTGCACTCAAATCAAAGGGGGCTGAATAATTATGCACACACCACTTTGCAGTAATTTATTTGTAAAAAATGTTTGGAATCATGTATGATTTTCGTTTCACTTCTCATGTGTACACCACTTTGTGTTGGTCTTTCATGTGGAATTCCAATAAAATTGTTTCATGTTTGTGGCAGTAATATGACAAAATGTGGAAAACTTTAAGGGGGCCGAATACTTTGCAACCCACTGTATATGTCACCTTAGCCTTTGTCCATGGTCTAAGATTGATATTCTTATTAATTAGTGCTAGGGCAGTTAGTGGGAGGTCTAAACACAACTCGTCTGGATCCTTATGGGCTTTTGTATAAATTTTCTGCCAGCATGCAATTGTAATTTGCATGGGTGGGGAAATTGGAGTTTGTGGTTTCATATTAAATACGAAAGCTGAAAGGAGATCTTTTAGAGATTTGCCATATATTGATGATTCTATTATTGCCCATGGTTTTATATGTGGAGAGGTCCACCAATGCTTAGAGATATCAAGTATGCAGGCATGATCGTAAGTTTCAAGGTTCGGCAAACAAAATCCTCCAAGTTGGAATGATCTGATTAATGAAGTGTAAGATATTCTATGCGATTTGTTTTTCCATACAAATCGAGTAATGACTGACTTTAATTCGGTAAAAAAATATTTAGGAATTAGGATATTTATGGTTCTGAAGATATAAATTATCTTGGGAAGGACAGACATTTTAAACGCAGCAATTTTCCAAAGGATGGAAAACTCAAACTTTGCTATATTGTCTAAGTCCTTCTTTACTGTGCTAATTAATGGAATATGATTGTATTTATAGAGGTCAGAGGATATTTTGGGGAGTTAGATGCCCAGATAGGGTATAGTTTTTTTTGCTATTGGGTATGGTAAGTTTTCAGATATCCAATTTTCTTGTTGTTGAGGGGTGTTAAAAGTATCAGGGATTTATTTTCATTGACTTTATAAAGGGATGCTTTTGAGAAGTCATTAAGTACTTCTCTTACAGCTAAAAGAGTTGTGGTGGGATTTTCTAAAGTAAGAATCACATCGCCCGCAAATAATCCTATGATATATTGAGCGTCTGCTAGTTTAATACCTTCTATTTTTGGATCAGATCTGATTTTTTGAGCTAGGGTCTCCATTATTAATGTAAAAATTAGAGGAGATAGAAGGCACCCAGTGCCACTGTTTTTCTTAACATTCCCATGCAAATTTGGCATTTAAGGGGGCTTTGCTATTAACCCTTAAAGTCGGCAGCGGTTGGAACATTTCCCACACTCAGTACGAGATCTTTAAAATTGATTTTCTCAAAAAGTATAAGATCTTTTTGAAAAAAAATGTTTTCCTCTTATAGTCACTGCCAGCCTCTGCATACCCTGCATTTAATTTTCCCACGGTCAGAAGGAGATTTGCGCGAACAAGTTCGCCGACGAACCGTTCGGGCCACCTCTAGTGATGTGATAGTGATGTGGACATGCAAACTTTCTTTAGTCTAACACCTCCCCACAGCCCTTTGGGATCCACCCTCAGAGAACACCTGAGGGTGGATATCGACACACTGAGGTGCGATAAACCCCTGGACTACTGGGTGCGCAGGCTTGACCTGTGGCCAGAGCTGTCACACTTTGCTATCGAACTTCTGGCTTGCCCTGCTTCAAGTGTCCTGTCAGAAAGCACCTTCAGTGCAGCAGGATGGATTGTCACTGACAAGGAAAATCACCTAGGTCACAAAAGTGTTGACTACCTGAACATTATTAAGATAAATGAGGCATGGATCCCAGACTACCCCGCACAGCTGTATTTACTCTCTCTATGCCGCGTTTTTTTTGTATGACATTTTTTTCAGGTAAATCCTGAATTTTTTGCTACAATACCTACATTTTCAGGCTTGTGTACATGCTTAATTTTTCTGGCCTCTGATGATGCACTGTAGCTGCAACAAAAACGAAAAAAGGCATGTACATGTGTCAATTTCCCTTCATGATCGTTATCTTGTCATGTTGAAGGGGCTTGCATATCACAATTAAGCAATGACCCATATGCGATAACAGAGGCGCCAGGCAGAATAAAATTAGTTAAATAGGTGGAAGTGGGTGGACTCACCTCCCTTCTGAAAAAAAGGCCGGACAATGGACAGGTTACTTACAGTCTAAAGTAACATTTATTAAAAACTCCAAAAGTGCAACCAACGCGTTTCACGGGTAACAGTCGCGCTTCTTCAGACAAATGATTTTTGGAGGGTGCAAAATCAGGTCATGAACCAGGTAGAGCGCCTCTGTTAAAGGTTACAATTCTCCCCGCTGGCCTGTCCAGTGGTTGCCTTCGTGGCGAGACCCACCCTTGTGAGTATAATCAGATCATTTATTCACAACAGATCTCTCCATATCAACATACTGCACCATATTGGGCTCTCGGTTTCTCCTCCATTTTTCAATGACCTATATGAGTGTGTTGAAGGCACACCCAAGAGGAGAAGGTCATTGCTTCATTGTGGACAGACCAAATTCGATTGATCGGTTGCATACGTTTTGGCAAAACCTTTGGTCACATCAGGTGATCATTTAATAAGGCCTACTAGGCCAACACTGGGCCCACACTGCAGAACCACTTTTTTTCTGGGTCACTTTACTGTCATTGAGCTACCTAGCCCGACCATAGGGGCTGGAAAACTGCCATGGCCTGCACTCGTGTACGTGTACACATTAGCACGGCGACCACTACACAAAGATTGCGGCCGAGAAGAGTAATGTTTACGTCCTAATAAGCAATTAACTAAATGAGTGGCTTGGTGGGCGGTACACCCAAGATAATAAGGTCATTGCTTCATTGTGGACAAACCAAACTCAATCGGCTGGATACGTTTTGGCAAAAACAATTATTTCTTTTATGGTCATCTCATCTCAACCATAGGGGCTGGAAAACAGCCATCGCCTGCACTCTCGCAAACGTGCGCATGAGCACGGCGACCACTACACAAAGGTTGCCACTGACTGGACTAACATTTATGTCCTGAGAGTCTCAACTATTGGCAACTCTTTGTGGCTGTTTGCGGTGCGTTAAAAAGTAAATTTGATCTGTCAGAGCTTGGTCTGTCAGTGAGAAGTGGGCGTAACCCTTACACTACCTGATCGACATTTACACATGTTGGATGTTTTAAAGGGACCCCGAGCAGTAAAAATAAATTAAATCACTACTTACCTGGGGCTTTCATCAGCGACCAAGATACGGAAGCGGCAGCCCGACACCCGGGTCATGGGTGTCGCCGGTGCTGTATGCGGGAACGGGAGAGGAGCCAGGAGGACACTGGGGGACCTCCCGACCTACGGTGGGCTGATGAAAGCCCCCAGGTAAGTAGCGATTCCATTTATTTTAACTGCTCAGGGTCCCTTTAATGCACTTTATTCCACCAGTTTAGAAATGTACTGTAATTTCTGCCCTTTAGCGATTAGAACATGATTCTGTGTCAACTCCGTAATTTTTGGTGGAACTTTTGCCATGGATCACCATCCGGCATGCCACAGTACAGGTGTTAGGCCCCTTGAAACAACTTTTAAATCGCTTTTGTGGCCAGACACAGTCTATGTAAGTTGCGATTGACTTACAAGTCAACCGTAACGAAACTAGCTGGCGGCGGAAGAACGGAGGGTCAGTGGCATATCTAAGTAAGACAGCGCCTATGGTGGCAAATACTAAAATTGCACCCCCCCCCCCCGACACAAACACACCTTCAATCTGCATCCTTTTCTGTGTAACCTTTCTGGGTAGGGTGACCCCTTAATGCAATCAGAACATACACGCACACAAATACCAGAATGTAAGTCACTATGAAATAAATTAGGCTATCCTGCTGATCCTCTAATGCTAGATAAAACACACAATACAATTTTCTGACAGATTTACTGTGAGATCAGTTATTTCCAACAGGTCCGATCTGATTTTCGATTGATTTTCCATTCTCTTCTATGGAAAAATAAATCGAAAAATTAATCGGAAATCAGTTCGAACCTGCATTTTTCTGCATAGAAACACACTTGGTTTGCAGAAAAAACTGGCCACAGATATGCCAGCAGGATAATGGTTAAAGAACAAGCGACACCCATGCTAACCTAGAAATAAAAAACACATATATATAAGTAGATAAATACTACTTCTACTTACATAACAGATGTATTGTGCTATCCACGTTATGATTCCTGTGAATTTTATAAAGGAAAAGCAGAGACTCCTATTCTAGGCATTGGCCATCTTGCCAAGCTAATGCTGACATCATATCCTCCTTGACTCTTGTTTTCCCTCCTCCCTTCTCTTGCTCATTGTGTAGTCATTAGCTGCCCTCCTCCCAGAGTCTTCAGACACTCCCACTGAGATGTATACTAACAACTGCACTGTCTTTTTTTTATTTACACATCCAAACACTGAGTCACCTCAACCTTGCTTGTAAACACAAGTAATCAGCTAGGCAGAGAAATAAATGGAAGAGGAGGAATATATTATAAATAAAAAGAACTCCCAGCATTCAACTCTTTGGCACTGTTTGGCAGTGACACTAAGGCCAGTGCTCCTGAAGTATGTGATAACTACAAACCTTAACAGCAGAAAAAGTCTTGCAAGACTTGAATGCAGGATTAGCATCTTTATCACTTAATACACTCAGACCAGTTGCTGTTGAAATTTGATTTTTATGGTGACAATACCACTTTAAAGGATACCCGAAGTGACATGTGACATGATGAGATAGACATGGGTATGTACAGTGACTAGCACACAAATAACTAGGCTGTGTTCCTTTTTTTCTTTCGCTGCCTGAAAGAGTTAAATATCAGGTATGTAAGTGGCGGACTCAGTCCTGACTCAGACAGGAAGTGACTACAGTGTGACCCTCACTGATAAGAAATTCCAACTATAAAAAACTTTCCTAGCAGAAAATGGCTTATGAGAGCAAGAAAGAGGTAAAAAGGGGGGATTTCTTATCAGTGAGGGTCACACTGTAGTCACTTCCTGTCTGAGTCGGGACTGAGTCAGCCACTTACATACCTGATATTTAACTCTTTCAGGCAGCGAAAGAAAAAAAGGAACGCAGCATAGTTATTTGTGTGCTAGGCACTGTACATACACGTCTATCTCATTATGTCACATTTCAGTTCGGGTATCCTTTAAAGAGAACCCGAGGTGGGTTTGAAGAATATTATCTGCATACAGAGGCTGGATCTGCCTATACTGCCCAGCCTCTGTTGCTATCCCAAACCCTCCTAAGGTCCCCCTGCACTCTGCAATCCCTCATAAATCACAGCCACGCTGCTGACAAACAGCTTGTCAGAGCTGGCTGTGTTTATCTCTATAGTGTCAGTCTGCTGCTCTCCCCGCCTCCTGCAAAACTCCAGTCCCCGCCTGCATCCCTTCCCTCCCTGCTGATTGAAGGGAAGGGATGGGGGCATGGACGGGAGCTATGCAGGAGGCGGGGGAGCAGCTGAGACTGACACTACAGATGTAAACACAGCCTCACAGCACGGCTGTGATTTATGAGGGATTGCAGAGTGCAGGGGGACCTTAGTGGGGTAGAGCTACAGTACATGCAAAACAAAATTAGTTGAATAATTGTATAATGCTTTAAACAGGTAAGTCTATGTGAGCTGTTTTACATTACATATATTTACTGCTACTATGTACAGTATTTAGCTGTATTAAGCTTTTAAGAGGAACACCATTACACATGAAAGTATCTGTAAAGTACCCATTAGAAAAATGAATTTATAAATAATTGTCCATTTGCTCTGTATGCATTTAAACTAGCATGTTCCAGTTCCTCCCATTCGTGTCCACAACAATAAGCAATTTCTTTTTTTAGCCAGAACCCACTCAGAATATTGTCTCTGGCATTGCCTCTAGTGGCGTCACCAAACCATTTGAAAAAAATGTAATTACCAGGGACCTAGATGGAGAACCAGAAACAAGTGGGCCAAGTAGGAGAACATTTCTGATGGAACAAGTTGTACAATGTTTAAGTGATATTAAAAATTGCTACAGCAGGTTACATAGTTATTTGGGTTGAAAAAAGATATACGTCCATCGAGTTCAACCAGAAAACAAAATACAACACCAGCCCGCTCCTTCACATATCCTTGTTGATCCAGAGGAAGGCAAAAAACCATTACAAGGCATGGTCCAATTAGCCCCAAAAGGAAAAAAAATCCTTCCCGATGGCAATCAGATAAAATCCCTGGATCAACACTACTGGACATTACCTAGTAATTATAGCCATGGATGTCTTTCAACACAAGGAAAGCATCTAAACCCCCTTTAAATGCAGATATAGAATTTGCCATAGCTACTTCCTGTGGCAATGCATTTCACATCTTAATCACTCTTACTGTAAAGAACCCTTTCCTAAATAAATGGCTAAAACGTTTTTCCCTCCATGCGCAGATCATGTCCTCTAGTCCTTTGTGAAGGCCTAGGGACAAAAAGCTCATCCGCCAAGATTTTATATTGCCCTCTGATGTATTTATACATGTTAATTAGATCCCCTTTGAGGCGTCTTTTCTTTAGACTAAATAAACCCAGTTTATCTAATTTATCTAACCTTTCTTGGTAAGTGAGACCTTCCGTCCCACGTATCAATTTTGTTGCTCGTCTCTGCACCTGCTCTAAAACTGCAATATCTTTCCTGTAATGTGGTGCCCAGGACTGAATTCCATATTCCAGATATGGCCTTACTAGAGAGTTAAACAGGGGCAAAAATATGCTAGCATCTCAAGTTTTTAATTCCCTTTTAATGCATCCCAAAATGTTATTAGCTTAAGCTGCAGCGGCTTGGCATTGAATACGATTAATTTGTTGTCGATGAGTACTCCTAAGTCCTTTTCCAAGTCTGATGTCCCCATCTGTATCCTGTTTATTTTGTATGGTGCTAGACTATTGGTACGACCAAAATGCATGACTTTACATTTTTCAACATTGAATTTCATCTGCCATTTATGTGCCCATATAGCCATACTATCCAGATCCTGTTGCAATATCTCACGATCCTTCTGAGTGTTAATTCTGCACAATTTTGTATCATCTGCAAAAATAGCAACATTGCTTTCTACTACATCTACTAGATCAATAATAAATAATTTGAAGAGCACTGGACCCAGTACTGACCCATGTGGGGCCCCACTGATAACAGCCACCCATTTTGAGTATGATCCATTGACCACAACTTTTTGTTTTCTGTCCAGTAGCCAGTTCCCTATCCATGCACGCAGACTCTTCCCCAGTCCTTGCATCCTCAAGTTTTTCACTAGGTTAGTAAATAAATACAAAAGTTTGCTTTCTTATAACAGAAAGAATTTGCTATAATTCAGGTTGGAGTGAGCATGAGATGTCTCCCAGTGCATCACTGCTAGTGTTGGGCGAACAGTGTTCGCCACTGTTCGGGTTCTGCAGAACATCACCCTGTTCGGGTGATGTTCGAGTTCGGCCGAACACCTGGTGGTGTTCGGCCAAACTGTTAGGGGTTCGCCGAACTGCTGAATGCATGGCCGAACAGGGCCCCTGTTCGGCTGAACAGGGCCCTGTTCGGCCGAATACTGCCCCCCATGGGGTCGCAGGCATAAGGGGGGAGCATGCCCCGATCGCGGGGGGGGGGTCGGAAATTCCCCCCACCCCCTCCGCTAGCGCTCCCCCCTCTGCCCGCTTCCCCATACAAAAAGTTTAAAGCAAGTTCAATAGTACCTGGTGGCACTGGCTGGCAGTGGAGTGAGGAGGAGGAGGAGTCCGAGTAGCAGAGTGACGTTGAGGCCGGGCAGCGGGCGGTTCAGCGCTAGTACCCTTGTGGTACTTCCGCCCTTTCTCTGACCTCACGTCCTCGTATGCGTCATCACGCAGAGGACGTGAGGTCAGAGAAAGGGCGGAAGTACCACAAGGGTACTAGCGCTGAACCGCCCGCTGCCCGGCCTCAACGTCACTCTGCTACTCGGACTCCTCCTCCTCCTCACTCCACTGCCAGCCAGTGCCACCAGCCCAGGTACTATTGAACTTGCTTTAAACTTTTTTTATGGGGAAGCGGGCGGAGGGGGGAGCGCTAGCGGAGGGGGTGGGGGGAATTTCCGACCCCCCCCCCCCGCGACCGGGGCATGCTCCCCCCTTATGCCTGCGACCCCATAGGGCCCCCAAAATGGGCATGTTCGGGGGTCCCATTGACTCCCATTGAGTTCGGCGTTCGGGCCGAACATGCCGAACATCTGGCCCATGTTCGGCCTGTTCGGCCCGAACCCGAACATCCAGGTGTTCGCCCAACACTAATCACTGCTGAATATATGCAAATTAACCATTGCTGCCCTTAGAAGCTAAACATACCTCCAGAACCGCTGGAATGCAATGATGTGTCAGCTTGTTAATTTGTACAGAGCCATAATAATCCAACATGCATACAGACTGTTTCGGATTGTTTGATCCTCATCAGTGCATGGCATCGATTAATTTGGCTCTATGGAGTAGGCTTGTAACACCGAGAGGTACAGACTAACCAGCAAGCTCATGGTGAACCAGAGCTCATTGGAGTGTGTGAGGGGCTACAATGTCCTAAAAGCCCCCTTACTAAGATGTTAAGAAAAACAAAAGTTTGCTTTCTTAAAACAGGAAAGAATTTGCTATAATTCAGGTTGGAATGAGCTTGAGATGTCTCCCAGTGCATCACTGCTGAATATATGCAAATTAACCATTAATGCCCTTAGTAAATAAATAATAATAAAAAAAAAAAGTTTCTCACTGTCTGATCTAATGGACCTTCAATAAGTTATCATAGTAAAGGGTAAAGACAATCCTATCACATCTCTTTAATATTCGAGTCACTCCTGTGCAATAAGGATGCCACACTAAAGCCACAAAGAATTCTAGGATATTTTAATAGACATACATTTAATGACGTAAAGTAATTTGAGCTATAGAGGAGGAAAAAGAACATTTAATCTGAAAAGATTGCTGTACTAAAGTCTTAAAGGTGGATTCAACCTTTATATAGCTGACTAGGCACAAGTTCTGCCAGGAGTAATTCACAGTTAAAGCTCAACATCATTCTAAAATCAACTCAAAGCATTTCAAAAACTAACCCCAAAATAGCCACTGCTATTAAGTGGAGATGTACATGGAATTCTGATTGAGATGGAATCCTGGAGTCAGCTTAGACGCAAGCAAGCATGACTCCATATTCTGTTAAATTAAACTGTTCAGGGACAAAATGCTACTTAACGTGTACATGAACTCAGGAACACTGTAGCAAACAAAAAAACTATGGGAGCTCCCTTCAGAAGTCTCTTACACGCTTCCTTCAAAAGACTCTCTCTTTCTCTCTCTCACACGCACGCACTCACACCTTTAGTTTGCACATCTTAGACCATTCTTGGATTATATCATAAAAAAAACATACTGGATATCTATACTGATAAGGGCTAGGTAACATGTTAAAATTGTGAGAATGCCACGTTGTTTGATGGAAATGAAAATGATCAACCTAAAGACACCTGAATTCAAAGACACCCCAACAAATCAAAATTAAAATTGATGCAGCAGGTTGAAATTTCATGGCAGCAAATGAAAATCATACTCTGTAGTTTGCCTGTACCCAATTAGAGATGTCGCGAACCGCCGATTTTCGGTTCGCAAACCAGGTTCGCGAACTTCCGCGGAAGGTTCGGTTCGCGGAAAAGTTCGCGAACCGCAATAGACTTCAATGAGGAGGCGAACTTTGAAAAATAGAAAAAATTATGCTGGCCACAAAAGTGATGGAAAAGATGTTTCAAGGGGTCTAACACCTGGAGGGGGGCATGGCGGAGTGGGATACATGCCAAAAGTCCCGGGGAAAAATCTGGATGTGACGCAAAGCAGCGTTTTAAGGGCAGAAATCACATGGAATGCTAAATTGCAGGCCTAACGTGCTTTCAAACATCTTGCATGTGTATACATCAAACAGGGAGTGTAATTAGAGTACTGCTTCACACTGACACACCAAACTCACTGTGTAACGCACCGCAAACAGCTGTTTGTGTAGTGACGGCCATGCTGGACTACTGCGCAACATGGCGAGATTACTCTTCCTCACTCAGTGATGTCAGGTAATGTGTGACTTACTTCTCAACTTTCCATGGCATTGTTAAAAAGCTTACTTTTTGTTTTTAAATTACATTTTCTACTTGCTGTGTACTTGTTCAGTACCGCTACAATGAGAATCCTGTGGAGGCGGGCAAGTCTGCCATTGTGACCCCGGGTAATGGCCGGGGAATGAGGGGTTTGAATCCGGTGTGGAGCTTGAGCAACGGCTACCACTACACATCCAAGGAGGGCAGCAGGCAAGCATGCACTCCCGCCCGCCCCGAGATAGTGACCAAAAATAACAATACAGAAGGAGGACTTTCGAGGCCCTGCTGTGTATTTGAAATGAATGTACTTTAAAATCCTTTAATGAGAACCAGTTATGGCGGGCAAAGATGACACCACATTCCTTACACGAGAATCATATGGAGGCGGGCAAGTCTGCCATTTGTCTATTGTATATTGATAGATAGCGCTCCACTTCTACTCGGGTACATCAATAGGCAGTAAAGAGAAAGAAATCCCCCCTTGGGGCCACACTCACCCGACCTGTGTGACCACTGTGAGACTGGTCAGTGTGCACACTGTAGTCCTTCTATGGCCGACTGCCCGTCCAGGCTCAGGTGATTCCTCTTTTGAATGATTCCTCTTTCAGGTGGATGCTTTTCTTGCAGTCCTTTCGCCTTGCTTGTTTCTTGTTGTGTGTCAACCTCAAATACAATGAGCCTCACATAGCATAACTCCGTTATGTTTAAAAAAGGTTTTATTAAAATTAGGTACTCACAAACATGTGTGTGTATCCCAGATCGTCCTGTGCGCTGCTAGCTCCTCCCGACGCGTTTCGTCACGTGCGCGTGACTCATCACGCCCCTGATGAGTCACGCGCACGTCACGAAACGCGTCGGGAGGAGCTAGCAGCCCACAGGACGATCTGGGAACCACTCAGCAGAGTAAAGCGGAGCACCTGGCGAGCCTATCCGGAGAGGCACGGGGGAGAGCCCGTTTTTAACACTCTATGCGCTGATACACACACATGTTTGTGAGTACCTAATTTTAATAAAACCTTTTTTAAACATAACGGAGTTATGCTATGTGAGGCTCATTGTATTTGAGGTTGACACACAACAAGAAACAAGCAAGGCGAAAGGACTGCAAGAAAAGCATCCACCTGAAAGAGGAATCATTCAAAAGAGGAATCATCTGAGCCTGGACGGGCAGTCGGCCATAGAAGGACTACAGTGTGCACACTGACCACCAGTCTCACAGTGGTCACACAGGTCGGGTGAGTGTGGCCCCAAGGGGGGATTTCTTTCTCTTTACTGCCTATTGATGTACCCGAGTAGAAGTGGAGCGCTATCTATCAATATACAATAGACTATGCCAATGGGGATCTGCTGAACCCAAATAGAGCGCATACACAGAGAAGAATCATTGACAGAGTGGGCATTGGGCCCTTGTGGACTTTATATTTGACTGTATTTGATTACACTTTATCTGATTTGGTTTATGTCATCACTAGTTTTGTAGCGCTGTTCTTTACACTTAAAGTCTGCCATTTGTGACCCCGGGTAATGGCCGGGGAATGAGGGGTTTGAATCCGGTGTGGAGCCTGAGCAACGGCTGCCACTGCACATCCAGGCAAGGAGGGCAGCAGGCAGGCAGGCATGCACGCCCGCCCTGAGGTAGTGACCAAAAATAACAATACAGGACTCAGGAGGACCTTTTGCGGCCCTAATTGTCATGAATCAACTTTAAATCCTTTAACGGGAATCCATTATGGCGGGCAAAGATGACACCACATTCCTTTCACGAAAATCATATGGAGGCGGGCAAGTCTGCCATTTGTGAGTGACCCCGGGTAATGGCCGGGGAATGAGGGATGGAATCCGGTGTGGAGCCTGAGCAACGGCTACCACTGCACATCCAAGGAGGGCAGCAGGCAGGCATGCAATACAGGACTTTGAGGCCCTAATTGGTAATGAATCAACTTTAAATCCTTTTAACGGGAATCCGTTATGGAGGGCAAGTCTGCCATTGTCACCGCGGGGAATGAAGGTTAGATTCCGGCCCGAAGTGGGAGCCTGCTGAGACCCATGCTGTAGCTGCCCTGACCGTGCTTTGCAGACCAGGCATCTGTGGTCAGATGGACCCTTGACCCAGCGGAAGAAAAACCAAGTCGAAAGCATTTGCCAAGAATGTTTTACGGATGGCAAGTTTTTTTGCCCTTTTTTTAAATTGTTTGAAAATGATAGATGGTTGTATTTTTAAATTGTTTCAAAGTTTAGATGGTTGTATTTTTAAATTGTTTAAAAGTGTATCCATTCAAATGCAAGTTGTGCACTGACTGCCAGGTATAATGTGCAGTCACAGATGCAGTGAAAGGTATGCAGTGACTGCCAGAGTTGGGCCGAACCTCCGATTTTAGGTTCGCGAACCGGGTTCGCGAACTTCCGCGGAAGGTTCGGTTCGCGTTAAAGTTCGCGAACCGCAATAGACTTCAATGGGGAAGCGCACTTTGAAGAAAAAAAAATTATGCTGGCCCCAAAAGTGATGGAAAAGATGTTTCAAGGGGTCTAACACCTGGAGGGGGGCATGGCGGAGTGGGATACACGCCAAAAGTCCCCGGGAAAAATCTGGATTTGACGCAAAGCAGCGTTTTAAGGGCAGAAATCACACTGAATGCTAAATGACAGGCCTAAAGTGCTTTAAAACATCTTGCATGTGTATACATCAATCAGGTAGTGTAATTAAGGTACTGCTTCACACTGACACACCAAACTCACCGTGTAACGCACCGCAAACAGCTGTGTAGTGACGGCCGTGCTGGACTGGTGCGCACCATGGCGAGAGTGCAGGTTTTGGTGGCTTTACAGCCCATATGGTCGCCTGGCTGATGTAGCTGAATGACAGAACAGTGACTGTCCAGCTGATCAAATTTGGTCTGACCACAATGAAGCAACGACCTTATTATCTTTTGTGTGCCCCCCGAGACACTCATCTAGGCGCCGGTCATTGCTTCATTGTGATACGCAAGCCCCTTCACCATGGCAAGGTAATGATCACGAAGGGGAATGGGCGCATGTACATGCCTTTTCTTTTGTTGTTGCAGCTGCCCGCAGTGCAGCCAGAAAAATTAGGCAGTCATGTACACGCACCAGAAAAATTATTACAGCGGCCGCTGCTAGCAGCGGCGTAAAAAATTCAGCAATCCGCCTGGAGTCCCGGACCCTGTTGGTGGTGGCGGAGAAGGTAGTCAAGTGGCCTGCAGGCAGACATGCTGTGTGGAGGGACTGGGAGCGACTTAGTCTTCTTGGGGCAGGCCAGGCAGCCAGTCACACGGCGTGCAGGCAGAGATGCTGTTTGTGCGGGGACTGACTTAGTCTTGGGGCGAGCAGCAGCCCTCCGGGATCCATGCCTCATTCATTTTGATAAAGGTGAGGTACTTAACACTTTTGTGACTTAGGTGACTTCTCTTCTCAGTGACAATGCCTCCAGCTGCGCTGAAGGTCCTTTCTGACAGGACGCTTGCGGCAGGGCAGGAGAGAAACTGGATGGCAAATTGGGACAGCTCTGGCCACAGGTCAAGCCTGCGCACCCAGTAGTTCAAGGGTTCCTCATCGCTGTTCACAGCAGTGTCTACATCCACACTTAAGGCCAGGTAGTCGGCTACCTGCCGTTCCAGGCGTTGGTGGAGGGTGGATCCGGAAGGGCTACGGTGAGGCGTTGGACTAAAGAACGTCCGCATGTCCGACATCACCATGAGATCGCTGGAGCGTCCTGTCTTTGACTGCGTGGACACGGGAGGAGGATTAGTGGCAGTGGTACCTTGCTGGCGTTGTGCTGTCACATCACCCTTAAAGGTATTGTAAAGCATAGTTGACAGCTGGTTCTGCATGTGCTGCATCCTTTCCACCTTCAGGTGAGTTGGTAACAGGTCCGCCACTTTGTGCCTGTACCTAGGGTCTAGTAGTGTTGCCACCCAGTACAGCTCATTCCCCTTGAGGTTTTTTATACGGGGGTCCCTCAACAGGCAGGACAGCATAAAAGACGACATCTGCACAAAGTCGGATCCAGTACCCTCCATCTTCTCTTGCTCTTCCTCAGTGACGTCACGTAAGTCAACCTCCTCCCCCCAGCCGCGAACAATACCACGGGAAGGTTGAGCAGCACAAGCCCCCGGCGACGCCTGCTGCGGGTGTTCTCCTGCCGCCGTCCCCTCCTCCTCCTCCTCCCCCAAAGAAACACCTTGCTCATCATCCTCTGAGTCTGACTCATCTTCTGCACTCGACTTCTCTTCCTCCTCCTCCTCCCCCCTCTGTGCTGCCGCAGGTGTTGAGGAAACAGCTGGGTCTGATGAAAATTGGTCCCATGCCTGTTCCTGCCGTAACGGTTCCTGGTCACGCTCATTCGCAGCTTCATCCGCCACTCTACGCACAGCACGCTCCAAGAAGTAAGCGTAGGGAATTAAGTCGCTGATGGTGCCCTCACTGCGGCTCACCAGGTTGGTCACCTCCTCAAACGGCCGCATGAGCCTGCATGCATTTTTCATCAGTGTCCAGTTGTCGGGCCAGAACATCCCCATATTCCCACACTGTTTCATTCTACTGTAGTTGTAGAGGTAGTGGGTGACGGCTTTCTTCTGTTCTAGCAGGCGGGAGAACATGAGCAGGGTCGAATTCCAGCGAGTTGGGCTATCGCAAATGAGGCGTCTCACCGGCATGTTGTTTTTCCACTGAATTTCCGCAAAGCGTGCCATGGCTGTGTAAGACCGCCTCAAATGCCCACAGACCTTCCTGGCCTGCTTCAGGACATCCGCTAAGCCAGGGTACTTTGCCACAAATCTTTGAACAACTAGATTCATGACATGTGCCATGCAGGGTATGTGTGTCAGCTTCCCCATATGCAAAGCGGCAAGCAGATTGCTGCCGTTGTCGCATACCACGTTGCCTATCTCCAGGTGGTGCGGGGTCAGCCACTCATCCACCTGTTTCTTAAGAGCAGCCAGGAGAGCTGCTCCAGTGTGACTCTCCACTTTGAGACAAGACATGTCTAAGATGGCGTGACACCGTCGTACCTGGCATGCAGCATAGGCCCTGCGGAGCTGGGGCTGTGTAGCTGGAGAGGAGAACTGCCACTCAGCCAAGGAGGAGGAGGACAGCGAAGAGCATGTAGCAGGAGGAGAGGAGGTGGCAGGAGGCCTGCCTGCAAGCCGTGGAGGTGTCACAATTTGGTCCGCTGCGCCCTGCTTGCCATCGTTCACCACCAGGTTGACCCAATGGGCTGTGTATGTAATGTAGCGGCCCTGCCCATGCTTGGCAGACCAGGCATCCGTGGTCAGGTGTACCCTTGACCCAACGCTCTTCGCAAGAGATGACACCACTTGCCTCTCAACTTCACGGTGCAGTTGGGGTATGGCCTTTCTCGAAAAATAAGTGCGGCCTGGCATCTTCCACTGCGGTGTTCCGATGGCCACAAATTTACGGAAGGCCTCAGAGTCCACCAGCCGGTATGGTAACAGCTGGCGAGCTAACAGTTCCGCCACGCCAGCTGTCAGACGCCGGGCAAGGGGGTGACTGGCCGAAATTGG
This sequence comes from Hyperolius riggenbachi, assembly GCF_040937935.1. Taxonomy (NCBI): domain Eukaryota; kingdom Metazoa; phylum Chordata; class Amphibia; order Anura; family Hyperoliidae; genus Hyperolius; species Hyperolius riggenbachi. The sequence goes on from NC_090657.1 coordinate 133,596,708, forward strand.
CTTCTTCCGCTCAAACATTTCCTTCACGGACACCTGACTGCTGCTGTGGGCAGAGGAGCAGAAAGCGCTCAAGGGCAGAGGCGGAGTGGAGGAGGGTGCCTGTGAAGGTGGAAGGGAGAAAGCGGCAGAAGCAGATGATGCACCTGAAGGAGGAAGAGGAGAAGGAGGGTGACTTTTCTTTTGTGTGCTGCTGCTGCTTTTGCTCAGGTGGCCATCCCATTGCTGTTTGTGCCTTTTCTCCAGGTGCCTTCGTAAGGCACTTGTCCCTACGTGAGTGTTGGCCTTTCCACGGCTCAATTTTTGTTGGCAGAGCGAACAGATGGCTTTGCTCCGATCTGAGGCACACACATTAAAAAATGTCCACACCGCTGAGCCACCCTGGGATGTGGGCACTATGGGGACCTCAGCAGCTGATGCTGAAGGGCAAGTTGGCTGGCTGTACATAGGTGGCGATACATGGTGCCGGACACTGCCACCAGCTGTTTCTGACGAAGAGCTGCCCCAGCTTCTTTCAGCAACTTCTCTCCTCCTACTACTCTCTGACTCCCCCTCTGAACTGTCCCCCTCTTCATCTCCTCTATTGGGAACATACAGAGGATCCCTATCATCGTCATCATCGTAATCATCCTGCCCAGCTTCGCTTGCCTCAGACAAATCCAAACATGCACCATCGGTAGGTCCTTCATCCTCCTTACACGTTACATCCATAGTGTTGCCGCGTAACTCAGACATATGAGCTGGTGAAAATTCATCTGGCTGTAACAACAATGGCTGTGCATCAGTGATTTCAACACTAAATAATTTTTGCGAAGTGTCAAATGCAGCGGAAGTGGTGCTAGTAGTAGCGCTGGTGGCTGAGCAAGATGAGGTGTTCTGTGTCGCTAAATACTCAACCACGTCCTGACAATCTTGGGAGGTGATGGGACGTGACTTCTTCCGAGCACTGTACTGTGGGCCAGGTCCACACGAAATTACATTTACACGACCTCGCGCAGACCTGCCGGGTGGCCTTCCTCTGGCTCTGGCACTACCTCTTCCTCTACCTGTTTTGTCCATATCGGGTATGCACGGAGTGGTATATCACACTGCGTGCACTCACGTAGGTAGGTGGGTTCACTTAACTGCACAGGTATGCGCACTGATGCGGTGGGTTCACTGAACAGAACAGGTATACAGTGGCGGGTTCACAGAACAGGTATGCAGTGGCAGGTTCACTGAACAGAACAGGTATGCAGTGGCGGGTTCACTGAACAGTACAGGTATACAGTGGCGGGTTCACAGAACAGGTATGCAGTGGCAGGTTCACTGAACAGAACAGGTATGCAGTGGCGGGTTCACTGAACACAACAGGTATCCAGTGGCGGGTTCACAGAACAGGTATGCAGTGGTGGGTTCACAGAACAGGTATGCAGTGGCAGGTTCACTGAACAGAACAGGTATGCAGTGGCGGGTTCACTGAACAGTACAGGTATACAGTGGCGGGTTCACAGAACAGGTATGCAGTGGCAGGTTCACTGAACAGAACAGGTATGCAGTGGCGGGTTCACTGAACACAACAGGTATCCAGTGGCGGGTTCACAGAACAGGTATGCAGTGGTGGGTTCACAGAACAGGTATGCAGTGGTGGGTTCACTGAACAGGTATGCAGTGGTGGGTTCACTGAACAGGTATGCAGTGGTGGGTTCACTGAACAGGTATGCAGTGGTGGGTTCACAGTACAGGTATGCAGTGGTGGGTTCACAGAACAGGTATGCAGTGTTGGGTTCACTGAACAGGTTTGCAGTGGTGGGTTCACAGTACAGGTATGCAGTGGTGGGTTCACAGAACAGGTATGCAGCCAGGAACAAGCTAAGCCTAACTAATCTTTCCCTATGAGAGACAGTCTGCAGCAGCTCGCCCTACTCTCACTAATGCAGGCACACGAGTGACCGTAATGGCCGCCGCTGCCTGCCTTATATAAGGGGGGTGGGGCTCCAGGGGCTAGTGTAGCCTAATTGGCTACACTGGGCCTGCTGACTGTGATGTAGAGGGTCAAAGTTGACCCTCCATGTGCATTATGGGGCGTACCGAACCAAGGGACGCGAACGCAAACCACGGAAGTTCGCATGGAACCGTTCGCAGGCGAACCGTTCGGCCCAACTCTACTTACTGCAAACAGCCGTTTGTGTAGTGACGGTCGTGCTGGACTGGTGCGCACCATGACGAGAGTGCAGGTGATGGTGGCTTTTCAGCCCATATGCTCGCCCGGCTGATGTAGCTGAATGACAGAACAGTGACTGTCCAGCTGATCAAATTTGGTCTGACCGCAATGAAGCAATGACCTTATTATCTTATGTGTGCCACCGCCACCTGAGACACTCAAATAGCCGGCGGTCATTGCTTCATTGTAATGCGCAAGCCCCTTCACCGCGGCAAGGTAATGATCACGAAGGGGGATGGGCACATGTACACGCACCAGAAAAATTAGTGTAGAGGCCGCTGCTAGCAGCGGCCTTAAAAATTCAGGAATCCGCCTAGAGTCCTGGACCCTGTTGGTGGTGGCGGAGAAGGCAGTCAAGCGGCCTGCAGGCAGAGATGCTGTGTGTGGGGACTGACTTAGTCTTCGGTCATGCAGTAGCCCTCCGTGATCCATTCCTCATTCATTTTGATAAAGGTCAGGTACTGAACACTGTCGTGACTTAGGCGACTTCTCTTCTCAGTAACTATGCCTCCAGCTGCACTGAACGTCCTTTCTGACAGGACGCTTGCGGCAGGGCAAGAGAGAAGTTGTATGGCAAATTGGGACAGCTCTGGCCACAGGTCAAGCCTGCGCAACCAGTAGTCCAAGGGTTCATCGTCGCTTTTCGCAGAGTCTACATCCACACTCAAGGCCAGGTAGTTGGCTACCTGCCGGTCCAGGCGTTGGTGGAGGGTGGATCCGGAAGGATTATGGCGAGGAGTTGGACTAAAGAACGTCCGCATGTCCGACATCACCCTGAGATAGCTGGAGCGTCCTGTCCTTGCCTGCGTGGACTTGGGAGGAGGAGAGGAGGGTTACTGCCAGTGGTACCTTGATTGCGTTGTGCAGCCACATCACCCTTAAATGCATTGTAAAGCATCATCGACAGCTTGTTCTGCAAGTGCTGCATCCTTTCCGCCTTTTGTTGAGTTGGTAAGAGGTCCGCCACTTTGTGCCTGTACCGAGGGTCTAGTAGCGTGGCCACCCAGTACAGGTCATTCGTCTTGAGTTTTTTGATACGGGGGTCCCTCAACAGGCTGGACAACATGAAAGAGGACATCTGCACAAAGCTGGATGCAGACGTGCTCTCCATCTCCTCTTGCTCTTCCTCAGTGATGGGACGCAACTCCTCTTCCTCCCCACAGCCACGAACAATACCACGGGAACGTGGAGCAGCAGAAGCCCCCTGTGATGGCTGCCGCGGTTGTTCTCCTTCCGCCACCTCTTCCTCCTCCACAGAAACACCTTCCTCATCATCACCATCATCAGAGTCTGACTCCTCCCCTTCCCCACATGACTCCTCTTCTTCCTCCTCCTCCACCCTCTGTGCTGCCGCCGGTGTTGTGGAAACATCGGGTTCGTGTGTAAATGGCTCCCACGACTCCTGCTGCCGTAACTCTTCTCGTTCACGCTCCTCCACAGCTGTATCCACCACTCTACGCACGGCACGCTCCAGGAAGTAGGCGTAGGGGATGAAGTCGCTGATGGTGCCCTCATCGCGACTCACCAATTTGGTCACCTCCTCAAGGGTCTCCATGACCCTGCATGCATTTCGCATCAGTGTCCAGTTGTTGGGCCAGAACATCCCCATCCTCCCAGATTGTGTCCATGTACTGAAATTATACAGGTACTGGGTGACGGCTTTTTCCTGGTCTAGCAGGCGAGAGAACATCAGCAGGGTGGAATTCCAGCGAGTCGGGCTATCGCAAATCAGGCGTCTCACCGGCAAGTTGATTCTACGCTGAATCTCCGCAAAGCGTGCCATGGCCTTGTAAGAGCGCCTGAAATGCCCACACAACTTCCTGGCCTGCTTCAGGACGTCCTCTAAGCCTGGGTACTTGGACACAAATCTTTGCACGACCAGATTAAGCACATGTGCCATGCAGGGTCAGCTTTTCCAAATTCAACGCAGCAATGAGATTGCTGCCGTTGTCACACACCACGTTGCCGATCTCAAGCTTGTGCGGGGTTAGCCATTGCTCCACCTGTTTGTTAAGAGCAGCCAGGAGAGCTGCTCCAGTGTGACTCTCCGCTTTCAGGCAAGACATGTCTAACACTACGTGACACCGTCGTACCTGGCATGCAGCATAGGCCCTGGGGTGCTGGGGCTGTGTAGCTGGAGAGGAGATGGCAGCACCAGCCGAGGAGGATGACGACAGCGAAGCGGTGATAGCAAGTGGAGAGGAGGTGGCTGGAGGCCTGCCTGCAAGCCGTGGAGGTGTGACAAGTCGGTCCTGCGCAGCCACATACTCCCTGCTTCCTGCCATCGGTCACCAGGTTGACCCAATGGGCTGTGTATGTAATGTAGTGGCCCTGCCCGTGCTTGGCAGACCAGGCATCCGTGGTCAGGTGGACCCTTGACCCAACGCTGTGTGCCAGAGATGACACCACTTGCCTCTCAACTGCACGGTAGAGTTTGGGTATGGCCTTTTGTGAAAAATAATTGCGGCCTGGTATCTTCCACTGCGGTGTACCAATGGCCACAAACTTACGGAAAGCCTCCGACTCCACCAGCTTGTATGGTAATAGCTGGCGAGCTAATAGTTCCGCCACGCCAGCTGTCAGATGCCGGGCAAGAGGGTGACTGGCAGACATTTGCTTCTTCCGCTCAAATACTTCCTTCATGGACAGCTGGGTACTGCTGTGGGCAGAGGAGAAGGAACCGCTGAAGGGAAGAGGCGGTGTGGAGGAGGGTAGCTGTGAAGGTGCAAGGGAGAAAGTGCATGAAGACGATGCACCTGAAGGAGGAAGAGGAGAAGGAGGGTGGCTTGTCTTTTGAGGGGTGCTGCTTTTCCTCAGGTGTTCTTGCCGTAGCTGTTTGTGCCTTCTCTCCAGGTGCCTTCGTAAGGCACTTGTCCCTACGTGAGAGTTGGCCTTTCCACGGCTCAATTTTTGCTGGCAGAGACAACAGATGGCTTTGTTCCGATCTGAGACACACACGTGAAAAAATTTCCAAACCGCTGAGCCCCCCTGGGCTGATGGCGCTACGGTGGCATCAGCAGCTGACGTTGAAGGGCATATTGGCTGGATGGCCATAGCTGGTGATACATGGCGCCGGACACTGCCCCCAGCTGTTTCTGAGGATGAGCTCCCTCTGCTTCTATCATGGAGTCGTCTCCTCCTAGTCCTCTCTGACTCCTCCTCTGAACTGTCCCCCTGGTCATCTCCTCTACCAGGAAAATATGTGGTATCCGTATAATCGTCATCATAATCCTCCTGGCCAGCTGCACTTTCCTCAGACACCTCCTCAACTGCACCAACTTCAGGTGTTTCATCAGCCCCCTCCTCACACGTTACGTCCATACTATTGCCACCTAACTCAGACGTAGGAGGTGGTGTACCTGCGCCTTCTTCTTGTTGTTGCAGTAGTGGCTGTGAATCGGTTCTTTCACCACCACCACCAAATAACTCCTGTGAAGTGTCAAATGCAGCGGATGTGGTGCTTGTTGTAGCGCTGGTGGCTGCGGGAGATGAGGTGTTCTGTGTTAAATACTCAATCACCTCCTCACGATTTTGGGAAGTAATGGCACGTGCCTTCTTCTGAGCACTGTATTTTGGGCCAGGTCCGCACGAAATCACAGCAACAACACCTCGCACATGTTAGAACCTGTTCTATATCACCTTGCTTCGACACCATTAACTTCTTACAGTTGCGTCTCACAGACTGTGAGATCACTTGACTCTCAACACAGCAAGCAGGAGATAGACTTTCTCAGGCTTCTTCAAGGTCTACGTTATTTATTCAAGAAACAGAAATACAGATAGACACAGTTCATCATATCCTAGCCACGCCAATCTTCATGTTGCGTTACAAGCTTCTTGATTAGACTTCCTGCTGAAGTCAATCAGGTACCTTCTTCCTAACTACGTTATACTAGACTACCTATGTACAGCATACATTATATCAGATTACATGTAGAATGGAAATACTTAGAGGTTCCAGTCAGCCTTTAGATCTAGTGGGAAAGTCAGAAGCAGAGTGAGCTCTGAGCGCCCACCTAGGTTTTTAATACCGACTAGGAAAGAGTTAAACGTGACATCATATTCGCCATCCCCTAGACCAGACTATTGGATGAACCCCATCGTGGTGTCATAATACCCACCCACTCGATTAATATTTAATGTCACCTTTCCTTTACTTACTGGAATGTGGATATTTAGTAAATATGGCTGATGTTTATTGTTCCAGTGGCGTACAAGCTGAGGTCAGTGAGACCTGCGGCCTTGTCCATAGAACAGCTTCTTGGTATGTTCTAGTTCTGCTGACAGAACTGCAGATTTTCTCTCTAAGAAAAAATCCCTTAAAGGGCAGGTCTGCTCCTCAAGCCTTTTTGACTAACTGGGCTCGATTCACAAAGCGGTGCTAACCCAGTTAGAGACTTTAGGCGTGATAACCATTGCACCACGCTGGTGAAAAGCCAGTTTAGGCGTGATAAGTTTAGGTGTGATAAGTTTAGGTGTGATAAGTTTAGGCATGCTAAGTTTAGATAAGTGTAGATAGCGTGCAAAGTCCCGCACTCAAAGCAGCGCCATTAAACTCAATGAGAAGTGCACCAGACTTTGCTAGCGCAAAACTTTTGATCAGCTGTGCATTGCGATGCTAACGCAGTTGGTGCTTAATCTGATCATGCCTAAACTTATCACACCTAAACTTATCATGCCTAAACTTATCACACCTAAACTTATCATGCCTAAACTGAGTTTAGGTGTGATAAAGGGCTTTTCACCAGGGTGCTAACTGTTAGCACCGCTTTGTGAATCAGGCCCATTCAGTCCAAATAACTAAGGCCTACTTAAATTATAGCAGCACAGACCTGCCGGTGCCTGGTGGCCTTCCTCTGGGTCTGCCTCTACCTCTTCCTCTACCTGGTTTGTCCATTTTGTCCATCTCGGGGGGATGCTAGGTATATGCAGTGAGCTGGGTTCACTGAACAGTAAAGGTACTAGGATGCAGTGAGGTGGGTTCACTCAACACAACAGGTAGTAGGATGCAGTGAGCTGGGTTCACTGAACAGTAAAGGTACTAGGATGCAGTGAGGTGGGTGCACTCAACACAACAGGTAGTAGGATGCAGTGAGCTGGGTTCACTGAACAGTAAAGGTACTAGGATGCAGTGAGGTGGGTTCACTCAACACAACAGGTAGTAGGATGCAGTGAGCTGGGTTCACTCAACACAACAGGTAGTAGGATGCAGTGAGCTGGGTTCACTCAACACAAAGCTAGGTATATGCAGTGATGACGAGGTGGGTTAAGTCAACACAACAGGTAGTAGGTATATGCAGTGAGCTGGGTTTACTCAACACAACAGGTAGTAGGTATATGCAGTGAGCTGGGTTCACTCAACACAACAGGTAGTAGGTATATGCAGTGAGCTGGGTTCACTCAACACTACAGGTAGTTATGTGCAGTGATGAGGTGGGTTAAGTAAACACAATAGGTAGTAGGATGCAGTAAGCTGGGTTCACTGAACAGTAAAGGTACTAGGATGCAGTGAGCTGGGTTCACTGAACTGTAAAGGTACTAGGATGCAGTGAGCTGGGTTCACTGAACAGTAAAGGTACTAGGATGCAGTGAGGTGGGTTCACTCAACACAACAGGTAGTAGGATGCAGTGAGCTGGGTTCACTGAACAGTAAAGGTACTTGGATGCAGTGAGGTAGGTTCACTCAACACAACAGGTAGTAGGATGCAGTGAGCTGGGTTCACTGAACAGTAAAGGTACTAGGATGCAGTGAGGTGGGTTAAGTAAACACAACAGGTAGTAGGTATATGCAGTGAGCTGGGTTTACTCAACACAACAGGTAGTAGGTATATGCAGTGAGCTGGGTTCACTCAACACAACAGGTAGTAGGTATATGCAGTGAGCTGGGTTCACTCAACACAACAGGTAGTTATGTGCAGTGAGGAGGTGGGTTAAGTAAACACAACAGGTAGTAGGTATATGCAGTGAGCTGGGTTCACTCAACACAACAGGTAGTTATGTGCAGTGATGAGGTGGGTTAAGTAAACACAACAGGTAGTAGTAGGATGCAGTGAGCTGGGTTCACTCAACACAAAGCTAGGTATATGCAGTGATGAGGTGGGTTAAGTAAACACAACAGGTACTGGGTATATGCAGTACTGGGTAGTACAATGTGCAGCTCCCTGTCACACACACAGGTAGTCAGTCACTGAATGTGCTGGGCTGCTGGCAGTGGCACACACACACACTATCAATTAGCAAGGCTGTGCATGCAACAAAAGTGTCAGTTTGACACACAGTAAAAAAAAATAAAGTACAGGATGAGCTCTGAAAAGAGCTAGGTTGCTATAAAAGTAATAACAATCAGCCAGGAGCAAATTAAGCAGCCAAGAACCTAACTAATCTGTCCCTAGAAGAACAAGTCTGCAGCAGCTCGCCCTAGTCTGTCTAATAGCAGGCACACGAGTGAGTGTAATGGCCGCCGGACCCTGCCTTATATAAGGGGGGGGGGGGCTCCAGGGCTTACTGTAGCCTGAATGGCTACAATGTGCCTGCTGACTGTGATGCAGAGGGTCAAAGTTGACCCTCATAGTGCATTATGGGGTGAATCGAACTTCCGCAAAGGTTCGCCTGGTGCAGGCGAACGCGAACCCCCAATGTTCGCCTGGAACCGTTCTCCGGCGAACCGTTCACTACATCTCTAGTCCCAATGTGTTTGCATGCGTGCAGGGAAGGTTCTAGACTTTTTGCCCCCTCCCTCTCCGTGGCTGCCGCTCTGTTTCCTCTTGAGCTAATGGCAGCGGCCCCTTCCTCTGTGTTCCTCACCAGTCCCTCTTCTCCATGGAAGAAGACTTACGATATGCACATCATGCAGATCTGTTTCCCTGCACTTGACAGACAGCCTATTGGGCCAATCAGAGTGCGGGGATCAGGTCCTTTAATGTGACTGGACCTGTTGGTGCTCAAGGTGGAAGGAGTGGAGCCGACATAAAATACGAGCGTTCGCACGTAGTGTGCAGGGGCACTAAATTAAGGCCCTCTGATTCACTAGCGCATGTAACAGCAGCTAGCTCCCACTGTTAGGCAGCGCTGAGCTTAGTGAATAAAACCCAATGTATTAACTGTCAGTTAAAGGACTTATGAGGTGAAAATAAAAAAAAAGTTCAGTACCTGCTTCAATTGAGAATCCACGTAGGATGCCATCTGCGCCCTTCCGTGTAGTTCCGCCAGGTCCCCAATGTTTAATCGCCCCCCAGGCTGGCCCCCGACCCCTCATGCCTCAAGTAAAATGTCCGCCAAAGCTTTCCGCGGCTGAGCAGTCCACATAGACGCGAGTGCGGTTGCGCAGCTCTAGGGATCCTCCCGCTGCATCCTCACTACTACAGGCTGTCTCCTGTGCGTGGATCGGGGGAGGCCCTAATGCTGCGCAGCCGCACTCTGATCTCAATCACTGGAGGACTAAGCCACTGATGCCACACTACTCCTCCTGCAATCTGTTGAGCAAGATTTCATAGTCAACTGTATCAAAAGCTGATAAGAGATCTAACAGGATTAGGATGGAGCATTCCCATCTGTCCCTTGCCATGAGCAGATTGTTGCAGACCTGGATGAAGGCTTTTTCACAGTTGTGGTGCTTTGTGAAGCCAGATTGTAGAGAATCCAAGATGTATGTTGTTTGCTGAGATCCTGGCTTCAAGTTGCTGATAGACAGCCTTTTCAATCACTTTCCCTAACAAGGGGAGGTTGGAGACAGGTCTCAGGTCTATAGTTGCTTATTGCATCTGAATCTATTGAAAGTTTTTTGAGAAAGGGGCTTCATGATTTCTTCTTTTAGGCCCGGTGAACACCAAAACCCGGTAGCAGATCCGCAAAATGCTAGCAGATTTTTAAACGTTTTTTTTTATTTTTATGAGGCGTTTTGCTAGCGTTTTGCGGATTGCTGCTGCGGCTTTCAGTGCACCATATTTCATATATTGTTACAGTAAAGCCGTTACTGAACAGCTTCTGTAACAAAACCGCCTGGCAAACCGCTCTGATCTGCCGTTTTTCAGAGCAGTTTGCGTTTTTCCTATACTTAACATTGAGGCAGAAACGCCTCCGCAATCTAAAAAATGCCTCACCCCGGGAGGATTCGTTTCTGCAAAATGCCTCCTGCTCTGGTGTGACCCACCCCATTGAAATACATTACCCTAGCGTATCCGCAGTCACAAGCGGCTGGAAAAACGCCTGAAAACTTGCTTGGTGTGCCCCAGCCCTAAGAAAGGTAGGAAACCTTCCTGCTTTAGAGAACAATTTACTGTTTTATGAAATGCTAGTCCAAACCGGTCAGGGGATTTATACAGGGCAAATGCAGTTTGGCCAGCATCAGATCCTTTTCCACACATGCTCTCCCCTCCCCCTCACACCCCCCTTCCGTCTCTTACACAATCACTTACACCCCTCCATTACCCACTAACATCCACCCCTACATACACACACTCGCATACTACAATCTCACATACACCACTACACACACTTAAAGAGAGACTGAAGCGAGTATAAAGCATGTGTGCCCCTGCTAAAACGCTGATATCCCACAGCTGAACGGGGGTCCCTTACCCCCCAAATCCCCTTGTCTACTTACAGGGATCTCTTCCTGTTTGAGGCAGGGCTAATGCACGCAACCCTGCCTGTCTGCATGTCCGACATCACCATGAGATCGCTGGACATGGGAGAAGGATTACTGGCAGGGATACCTTTAATTCTGTTGTGCTGTGACATCACCCTTAAACGCACTGTAAAGCATACTTACCAGCTTGTTGTGCAAGTGCTGGATCCTCTTTGCCTTCTGGTGAGTTGATAACATCTCCTCCACTTTGTGCTTATACCGAGGGTCTAGTAGTGTTGCCACCCAGTACAGGTCATTCCCCTTGAGTTTTTTTATACGGGGAGTCCATCAATAGGCTGGACAGCATGAAAGACGCCATCTGCACAAATTTGGATGCAGATGTACTATCCATCTCCTCTTGCTCTTCCTCAGTGATGTCAGGTAAGTTCTCCTCCTCCCCCCAGCCACAAACGATACCATGGGAAAGGTGAGCAGCACAAGCCCCCTGCGACACCTGCTGCAATTGTTCTTCCGCCTCCTCCTCAAAAAAAAAAAATCACCTTCTTCATCTGACTCCTCTTCCTCGCTCCTCCCCCTCCTCTGTGCTGCCGCAGGTTTTGAGGAGATATCTGGTTCTGCTGATAATTGATCCCACAACTCTTCCTCCTGTTCCTGTTCATGCTCCTTCACAGCTTGATCCACCACGCATGGCACGCTCCAAAAAGAAAGTATATGGGATCAAGTTGCTGATGGCGCCTTCACTGCGACTCACCAGGTTTGTCACCTCCTCAAACGGCCGCATGAGCCTGCAGGCATTTCGAATGAGTGTCCAGTACTTCGGCCAGAACAACCCCATCTCCCCAGAGCATGTCCTTTTACTGTAGTTGTACAGATACTGGTTGACGACTTTCTCCTGTTGTAGCAGGCAGTTAAACATCAGGAGCATTGAATTCCAGCGGGTTGGGCTATCGCAAATCAAGCGCCTCACCGGCAAATTGTTTCTCCACTGAATATCGGACAAGCATGCCATGGCCATGTAGGACCACCTGAAATGCCCACACACCTTCCTGGACTGCTTCAGGATGTCCTTTAAGCCGGGGTACTTAGACACAAATCATTGAATTATGAGATTCAGCACATGTGCCATGCAGGGCACATGTGTCAACTTTGCCAAATTCAAAGCCGAAATGAGATTGCTGCCATTGTCACACACCACGTTGCCGATCTCCAGTTGGTGCGGGGTCAGCCACTGATCCTCCTGTTTGTTCAGAGCAGCCAGGAGAGCTGCTCCAGTGTGACTTTCGGCTTTGAGGCAAGACATGTCTAAGATGACGTGACAACGTCGTACCCAGCATGCAGCATAGGCCCTGAGGAGCTGAGGCTGTGTAGCTGGAGAGGAGATCGCAGCACCAGTAGAGTAGCACTGCCACTAAGCCGAGGAGGAGGACGACGACAGTGAAGAGGATGTAGAAGGAGGAGAAGGAGAGGAGGTGGCAGCAGGCCTGCCTGCAAGCTGTGGAGGTGTCGGCAACTAGGTCCGCTGCACAGCCACGTACTCCCTGCTTGCCAGCGGTCACCAGGTTGACACAATGGGCTGTGTAAGTAATGTACCTGCCCTGACCTTGCTTTGCAGACCAGGAATCCATGGTCAGATGGACCCTTGACCCAACTCTGTGTGCCAGCCACTTTCTCCCTTGCACCTTCACAGCCACCCTCCTCCACTCTGCCTTTCACCTTGAGCGGTTCCTGTTCCTCTGCCCACCACAGCTTGGTGTCCGTGAAGGAAATCTTTGAGTGGAAGAAGCCAATGTCTGCCAGTCACCCACTTGCCCGGCATCTGACAGCTGGCTTGGCGGAACTGTTAGCTCGCCAGCTGTTACCATACCAGCTGGTGGACTCTGAGTGGTATAACACCACTTGCCTTTCAACATCATGGTACAGTTTGGGTATTGGCTGTTTTGAGAAATAATTGCGGCCTGGTATCTTGCACTGCGGTGTCCCAATGGCCACAAATTTTCGGAAGGCCTCAGAGTCCACCAGCTGGTATGGTAACAGCTGGCGAGCTAACCTTTCCGCCAAGCCAGCTGTCAGACGCCGGGCAAGTGGGTGACTGGCAGACATTGGCTTCTTCCACTCAAATATTTCCTTCACGGACACCTGGCTGCGGTGGGCAGAGGAACAGGAACCGCTCAAGGTGAAAGGCAGAGTGGAGGAGGGTGGCTGTGAAGGTGCAAGGGAGAAAGTGGCTGAAGAAGATAATGCACCTGAAGGAGGAAGAGGAGAAGGAGGGTGGCTTTGCTTTTGTGTGCTGATTTTCCTCAGGTGGTCATCCCATTGCAGTTTGTGCTTTCTTGTCATGTGCCTTCATAAGGCAGTTGTCCCTACGTGGGTCTTGGCCTTTCCACGCCTCAATTTCTGGTGGCAGAGAGTACAGATGGCATTGCTCTCATCTGAGGCAGACACACAAAAAAGTTTCCACACCGCTGAGACCTGGGGTGAAAGCACTATGGTGGTTTTAGCAGCTGACTTTGAAGGGCATGTTGGCTGGCTATCCATAGGTGGCGATACATGCCACCGAACACTGCCACTAGCTGTTTCTGATGAACCGTCTCCTTCTACTCCTCTCTGACTCCCCCTCTGAACTGTCCCCCTGGTCATCTCCTCTATTGGGAACCCACGTGACACCCATGTTAGTATCATCATCGTCATCATCATAATCATTATCCACAGTTTCACTTGTATCAGACACCTTATAAACTGCACCAACAGCAGGTACTTCATCATCCTCCTCACACCTTACATCCGTAGTGACGCCTAACTCAGACATATGAGGTGGTGTAACTTGCTTAGTGTCTTCATCTTGTTGTAACAATAATGGCTGTGAATCAGTTAATTCCCCACCAAATCACTCCTGCGAAGTGTCAAGTGGGGTGGATGTGGTGCTTGTAGTAGCGCTGGTGGCTGCGGAAGATGAGGTGTTCTGTGTTAAATAGTCAACTACGTCCTGACAATGTTGGGAGTTGATGGCACAATGTGCAATACAATGTGCAGTCACACAGTTGCAGTGAAAGGTATGCAGTGTTTGGTATTATAATACAATGTGCAGCTATCACACAGATGCAGTGAACAGGTGTGCACAGACTGGTATTACAAATGTGCAGCTGTCACACACACATGTACTGTGAACAGGTATGCAGTGACTGGTATATAAAACTGTGTGCTGTCTTGCAAGTGCAGTGAACAGGTATGCAGTGACTGGTATAAATACAATGTGCAGCTGTCACACACACAGGTGCAGTGAACAGGTATGCAGGGACAGGTATATAACACTGTGTGCTGTCAGGTGCAGTGAACGTGAACAGGTATGCAGTGACTGGTATCAATAAAATGTGCAGCTGTCACACATACAGGTACACTGAACAGGTATGCAGGGACAGGTATATAACACTGCATGCTGCTGTCACGCAGGTGCAGTGAACATGAACAGGTATGCACAGACTGGTATTAGAAATGTGCAGCTGTCACACACAGGTGCAGTGAAGGTAGGCACTGAATGTGCTGGGCCTAGCACAGTATAGCAATTAGCAAGGGCCAGCTGCGACTGACAGGGCTGTATATGCAAGTGTCAGTGGGCCACACACAAAAAAAAAACAGATCACAAGAACATTAGCCCTCAAAAGAGCTGTTTTGGGGTGCTTTTTAGCAAGAAGTATCAGCAAGGAGCAAGCTAACAAGCCTAACTAAGCTTTCCCTAATCTCTGCAGCAACTCTCTCCCTTCTTTCACTATTACTGCAGCACACAGAGTAAGATCATGGCCGACGCATCTGCCTTTTATACAGGGGGAGGGGGCAGGAGGGAGTGTAGCCTTATTGGCTGTCATGTGTCTGCTGACTGTGATGTAGAGGGTCAAAGTTTAGCGCAATGATGTAGTATAGGGGGCGGGTCAAACTTGCATAAAGTTCAAGTTCTACCGCGAACGCGTACCACCGATGTTCACGCGAATAAGTTTGCGTGCAAACAATTTGGACCATCTCTAGTCCTGGGTACCACATTTAGTAGGTATACAATAAATATTATTAATTATGTTCGCACTTAGCCTAGGATTATTATTACTATTGTATTTGATTATTACTGTGTATGACCTCTTGCCTGAACCTCTGATTACTCTCTTGCCTCTCGATTCTGTACCTTCGCCAATCTGATCTGTTGCCGACCTCTGCCTGTCTATAGACTATGATTCTTGCCTCACGATTCTGTACCTTGACTAAACCTGATCTGCTGCCGACCTCTGCCTGTACGACCTTGATCCCACCAGTGGGCCCTTGCCACTGGGGGGCAGCACCTATTAGGTGCCTGAGTGTATCTTGTTTATAAGTGTGCACCAAACACCTGTTTTACACGTTGAATAAAATACTGACGTCAGTTAAGTTCTGAGCAATACACTGCAAATCGTTACACCCTTATAATACATAGAATTGGTAAGATTGGATGAAAAAGATTGGATCATTAGTGGCCACCATTAGATATATTTTTTTGTTTGAAACTTACCTTTAGATATTCAAGTGAAACAAAAATCATTCCTACATGTGAAATATGTTGTGATTATTGTTCTGCTAGTAACAGGTCCTACTAAATGATGGATTGGTATTCACGTAACATTACCGGATAATGCTTAGCCTTAGGTCAGGCTTTTGTTTTTCAATGCACATTATGCGGAATAGATCAGACCATTTTTGCAGTTTCACTACCTGGTTGGTATGTATAGAGTGTCGACTTTCTGTGTGAATGAAAGATGCTGGCTGCTTGGCTGGCTCAACAGCAGTCAATGGTCTATCCTAACTCCTCCCCTTTCTCATCATCACCCACTTGAGGTAGTCTGAAAATAGAAAGGAAGTGTAACAAATCAGTCTCCCTCTGAGAACAGAGTTAACCCTGCTCACCTCTTTTGTGCTGCTCCTCACTGGGGATTTTTTTTTTGTGTGGCCAGTACTGAAGCACCAGCTAGAAAAGTTCTCATCATCAGTTCCTGTCTAGTGCCTTCCTGCCCATTGTGCAAGAAAGCCTTTATGATTCTTGCACTCTCCTTAGTGCAGTTACAAAAAGGTTAAATAAGAGCAGTAATGTTTTTTTTATTGGAGACTGAGCAGAAGGTACATATGGCTTGGGAAGCTGTGGGAAGGATGAAATGCTTTCTTACACACTAAGCAGAGTAGAATGTTGCAGATATGGAGCTGCAGTGCAGGCCACAAAGAGTTAATCATTCTTATTGTGAAAAGAAATAGGTGGGAATAGCCAGGTGATTGCCCTGTTTGAGGCAGAGACTCTTAATCTGCTGACATATCCATACTATAAACAGATCACTGGGTCACGTGAATGACTTACTTTCCCAAAAGCAAATTTCCCCGAAATGGCATAATCAAATATGACAATTCTATGAGTGAGTGCCTAGTTCCCTGTTAACTTCTTCTAACAATAAAAAATCCAGAAGGGTGAGCTAGGGCTTTCATTCTGGAAGCATGACATTCCTAATAGCAAAGCACCTTATTTATTTTAAATTATATTACGTGGTGACATTATAGCTTATTGTTATTGCCGTGTTATTACCGAGCATATATACTTTGTTCAGTTTGTCATTTACCATTTTAAGTGTTGCTATTTTTGCTCCATAATGTGCAGATGACTCCAGAATGGAGTGATTTATGTAATTCAATAGTAAGTAAAGTGCAAAGAGAGTAAGTGCCGATAATGGGTGGAAGTAGTGCTCAGAAATGCTGTACAAACAAGTAATAAGTGCTGTGAGTGATGTAAGTGTGCCCCGCTGCTATAGTTGAATGGTATTTATTCTAAAATTGGAGATGAAAGAAGAATGCATTTGAAGCGCCGTAAATGAACAGCAAACAAAAACAATCACACTAGATTCCTCACTGCTGACAAGGTTACAGGGAAAGCTGTATACCATACAAGGTTGAGGTGAACCCGCATAGTACAGTCTAAATCATGAAACAGACTTGTATCTTTCATATATATCGATGCGGTCATAAGTCAAAGATGGGTAAAAAAAATTCCAGGTGACTGTTCAGCATATTTTAGTATTTTGTTTAACAGTCAGGCATAACATTCTGCAGTGCTAATTACAGATTGTATTTTTTTTTTTGCTTACAAGCACCAGGCTGTTTCACCTGAAGAAACCAGTATTTACCAGTGGGATGTAGTGTGTGATGCATTGTGTGATAGTCTGTGTGAACGTATTTTGACAATGCCCTCACCTTGTTACCATTTCAGAAGGTAAGCCCCACTTTTTAGCTTAATATAGAATTTTATTTTTTATTTGATGTATTTTGGACACCTCCTGTTCCTATATGTAGCATTTCCCGATGTGCTGTGTGTATGGTCGGCTGCCGCCCACACAGCCTCTATCTCACTGCTTTCCAACACAGCTCGCTTCACCACTAGTACTCAAGCACTGCCTCATCCGGGGTGCACCCTACTAGTTTTGTTATAAAATAACTCATCATGGGCTCCTGGAGGAGCCAGAAGAGGACACCTGAACTCCACTGTACATAAAACTCTACGCTGTTTTACAAATTTTTTTATGTGAGTGCAATACCTTTTATACTATTAAAATCAATGGAAATTCTTTAAAAAAAACACAAAACAGCCAGATACTTGCCTAAGGAAGGCTCTGGGTCGTATAGAGCCTTCCCACTCCTCTCTCCGTCCCTGTTCCAGTGCTGGCTTCCACATAGCAGTATTCAACCAATTTGGTCAAATACTGCTCTCTCTGCCGTCGAGTGCTCCCGAAGATGGGCCGATCAATACAGCGCACGCGCAACCGCACTCTCTGGTTCTCTGGCTCTCTGGAGCCACCTGTCTTCGGGAAGACTCAGTTCCCGAAGATTTTTAAAGTCCCCTACGGCAGAGAATTCAAACTAGCGTTGCAAGGAGGGAACCAAGAGAGGAGTGGAAATGCTCTATAGGACCCAGAGGAGCCTTTTCTTCTCTGGAGGTTGGGGGTGACCTGGGAATATCTTGCTACTAGACCCTGGTGGTCATGGCATCTGGTGGGTGGCTTCTGATTGAGTGTGGTGGACAGGGCCTTGCAGAGGATCCTCAATAATCAATATGGGGGTGTTCAAATTTTAAAAAGGGGTACCAATTAATTGTGAACAGGGCCGGGCCGAGAAAGAGGCGAGAGAGGCTCCAGCCTCAGGGCACAGTGTAGGATGGGGCACAAAACTCACTCAGCTATCATTTCCCTATTGTGTTTGAAGCAGAGAAACAAGAAAAGGGGATATATGGCAGTGACTGCAAGCCAGATAACTAGAGATTAAGGTTTTAGGGGGGTTGGGAGCCCCAGGGTGCGTCTTATCTAATAGCAATCAGTGTGTGACCGCTGGGGTGGGAGGGATGGAGGGGCGCACTTTGGCGTCTCAGCCTTGGGTTCTAGAGGACCTTGTGAAACTTTATGTATATGTAATAGATAGCGGAGATGCCGCCGCAGCGGCTGTCCCTGCATCTCAGCCGGCGGCCTCTGCCGCGCAGTTACATGGTGGAGTTTTGCCTGGTCCTTCAGTTTCACATAGACTGAGGGCTGCGCGCGTGCCAGGCGACAGGACCTTTATGCAAATAGAAGGGGAGTCAGCTGATCGGCCGGTCAGCTGACTCCAGCACTGCTCCTGATTGGCTGAGTGACTGGGGCGGCGCTGTGGGGCGCTCTCAGTATATATAGGACCTGCCTGTCAGTAGCTCCTCGTCTGCTGTTGCAAATGCTACGTGTTAGCACTCAGACCTTAGTCAGATCCCAAAATGTGCTAGAACCAGCAGGAGCTGGGGAGCCACACTTAGTCAGATTCTGTTGATAGCTAAAGTACTAATTGAATTGTATTATTTGTTATGACCTTCTGGTAGCCTTGACTACTCTTCTGCTTACTGATTCTGTGCTTCTGCCTATCTGATCCTGTTGCCGACTCAGCCTGAACACTACTCTGATTTAAGCCTTCTGTCTTTGTACCGTATGTGTCCATTTGTTGCCGAATCTGCTTGTCTGACTCTCCTGCCCTCACCAGTGAGCCTAGTTCCTGGTGAGGGATTATCTGTACAGCTTAAATCACCTGCTCCTCAGGTGACTAGTAGCTGCAGTACAGTCTTAATCACCTGCTCCTCAGGTGACCAGTAGCTGCAGTACAGTCTTAATCACCTGCTCCTCAGGTGACTAGTAAACTACGGTACTGTCCTCATCACCTGCTCCTCAGGTGATTAGGAGCTGCAGTACAGTCTTGATCTCCTGCCCCTCAGGTGATTACCTGCTGCAGTACAGTCTGAATCACCAGCTCAACGGGTGATCAGTATAAGTTGTCTTACTGTGCACCACCCGCTCCTCGGGTGAACTGATTACTAGTTCATCTGCATCTCCAGCTTGCTGGAGTGCTGATCCCTGTGTTCCATAGAGATATCTCCCTCTACCATCTCCTCTGGGGGAGTTGGTATCTCTATCTGTATTACTGTTGCACCAAACACCTATCTTCACATCTGGTTGTCCTGTGTCTCGCCACACTCGCATTATTGGTGATTCTGCAGATCACCACATAATCAGGTATAGTATCTGTATTGTTGGTGATACTGCAGATCACCAATAATCAGAAAATCTGTTCTTGATGACACCAATCGTTACAGAACAGCAGACCAAACATTATGGACGCACTGCATAGTCAGGTTGAAGTCCTGACCCCCGCGGTAAACAATCTTACCGGGGTGATCAATACCCAACAGACTCAGATCACTCAACTGTCTGGGACAGTACAGGTACTTCAAACGACTATTGATACAGTGCGATCCCCTTCAGTCACGGACCTTCGTATGTCCATACCCAAAAAGTTTTCTGGGCATAGATCTGACTTTCAGAATTTCAGAAACCGTGTGCTATCCGTGTGCTTGAGTTGAGACCCAATCTGTCAGGATCTGAGAACCAGAGGGTAACCTTTACAAAGACCCTTTTGTCAGGAGATTCACAAACATGGGCATATAGTCTTCACACAGGGCATGAGGCCTTATCCTCAGTTCAGGAGTTTTTTTAAGGCCATGGCCGTTATATACGATGATCCGGATATTGCTATCACGGCTGAGAGGAAACTAAAGACTCTCAGGCAGGGTTGTAATCCAGTGGAGGTTTATGCCGCAGAGTTCAGTAGGTGGGCTGTATCAGCTAGATGGGGAAGGTATGCTTTATTAGACTGTTTCCTGTCAGGACTATCCGCTGCAGTTTCTGATTTGACGTTAGGTCATCCTGAGCCTAAATCTCTAGATGAAGCAATTTCATTGGCGGTGTGGGTTGGCTTCGCTATCAAAAACAAACCCGTTGCAGAAATGCTGTAAGATCTGTTTCCTACGCCTCTTCTCCCCTCTTGTCACCTCAGGACGAACCGATGCAGATCGGTCAATCTAGGTTAACACAAGTGGAAAAGAATCGCAGAAGGTCAGAAAGACTCTGTCTATACTGTGCTGAGGAGGGTCACATTGTCCAGAATTGCCCTAAAAAGTCGGGAAACGCTGCTGCCTAGGTGTAGTCAGAGGTAATACCCTAGGCGAGCCGTGTTTACCTCTAGATAATAACCGCTTACTCCTCCCTTGCTCCATTACCTGGGAGGGTCAGGCCACGGCCACAGAAGCATTCGTGGACTCAGGCTCTGCAGCTAATTTTATAGATTATGACTTTGTCAAAAAATTGGGGATTCCCTTACTTCCTTTAGACCATCAGATTTTGATCACAGCGGTAGATGACTCTCCGTTACAGTGTAGACAGCCTCTCTCCCAGACCCCCTTATTGTTGTGTAATATAGGGGTTCTACATAAGGAGAAACTACAGTTCTTTGTCCTGCAAATGGCAACCTCCACCATAATCCTTGGTATGCCTAAGTTGCAACTACACTCCCCTCAGATCGACTGGGCTTCAGGTCAGCTACAGAGCTGGTCAGCCCATTGTCATTGTGTCATTGTGCCACCGAGGCTTAGGTGAAAGGGGTGCCAGTGCAGTACACAGAATTTTCTGATGTGTTTTGTCCAAAATCAGCAGAGAAACTCCCGCCACACCGGAGCTTCGACTGTCCCATAGAGTTAAGATCAGGTTGTATGAACTACTGAGCCTGCGCAGTACAGCCCGGAGGACGTCCGATGACGTCAGCGCACCACTGTGAGGCACATTTTGGAGCGCACAAGAAGCCCAATTGGAGCGCACAAGAAGCCCAACCTGGCCGCCGGCCTGGCCAGGTCGGGCACGCCACTGGAGACCACCAGGAGCCTGCGGAGCGGCGCCGAGGGCACCTCCTGCCTGCCACAGGCTGGAGGAAGCCCCAGGTAAGTGGATGTGGATTTGTTTTGTTTTTTTGGGATAGTCCCTGAACCTTCCCTTTAAAGTAAATTTGGCCAAGGGCTTTATCCGTCCTTCCTGGTCACTTCCTGGTTATTTTTTGTACAGAAAAAGGACGGTGGGCTTCGACCTTGTATTGACTATCAGGGTTTAAATAAGATCACAGTGAAAAATCGCTATCCACTGCCTTTGATTGACAATTTGTTTGCTCAGATGACTAATGCCAGTATCTTCTCTAAGCTAGACCTACGAGGAGCATACAACCTGGTACGCATTAGGGACGGTGATGAATGGAAGACGGCATTCAACATGCCCGATGGGCACTACGAGTATCTGGTCAGGCCCTTCGGGTTGTGTAATGCTCCTGCCGTCTTCCAGGAGTTGATCAATGAAGTCTTTAGGGAAGTTCTAGGAAAATGTGTGCTAGTGTATCTGGACGATATATTGATTTTCTCACCCAATCTAACAGAACATCGGAAACGTGAAGTTTGTTTTAAAAAAATTGAGGCAGAACTCGTTGTATGCGAAGTTAGAGAAATGCCTCTTTGAAGTCACTAAGGTCCCTTTTTTGGGATATATTATTTCCACTTCAGGTCTCTCCATGGATCCTGAAAAAGTCGCTGCTGTATTGGAGTGGCCTCAACCTGTAGGATTGAAGGCACTCCAAAGATTTCTTGGCTTCGCCAATTACTACAGGAAGTTCATCAAAGGGTTTTCTTCTGTAGTGTCACCCCTCACCAACCTTACCAAGAAGTGGGCTGACACTTACCATTGGACAGTAGAGGCACAGTCTGCCTTCGCTATGTTGAAAAAGTTATTTTGTTCTACTCCCATTTTGAGACACGTGGATGTCACCTTCCCCTTCATTGTTGAGGTGGATGCATCGGAGATTGGGGTTGGGGCTGTGCTGTCTCAACTCTCTGGCCTTCAAGGCAAACTACATCCCTGTGCCTTCTTTTCTCGTAGGTTCTCTCCAGCCGAGAGGAACTATGATATTGGCAATATGGAGCTCTTGGCCATTAAGTTACCCTTAGAAGAATGGCGCCATTGGCCGGAAGGGGCAGAACATACGATCACGGTCTATACTGATCATAAAAATTTGGAGTACATCGAAGGGGCCAAAAGCCTTAGCCCCCGACAGGCTCGCTGGTCCTTGTTCTTTTCAAGGTTCAGGTTTGTCATCACGTATACACCGGGAAGTAAGGATCTCAAAGCAGATGCATTATCTAGGTGTTTTGAGCCCGAGACAGTTAAGCCATCAACCCCTGAGACCATCTTACCTCAAAGACTGGTGGTGGCAGCCAAGGAAACCTGGGAAGACTGGGCGGCAGTGGTGCTCACCGCCAGGTCGTGATCACGCTTACGCGTGGATTCACGACCATTTTGAAGCATTCCGCCTCGGACACGCTAAGCCGTGAATAGATTTTCAACCACGAAAATCTGCTTCGGCTACGCGTGAATGCGGACAGAAATCCGCATTCACGCTCGTTAAACCCGGTGCTGAAGTCGTGGTTTGCGGAAATGCGTCAAACTATGCGGAAGTGCCACATTGCAGGCCAATCAGAGTGCCCCAGCCAGGCCCTAGCAACCAATCACAGGAGGGGAGCTATGCCCTCCCCTCCTGAATATAAAGCGGCGGCCATGATGAAAAAGCTCTGTCCTTGCTAGACTGTGGTGCTGAGAGGATTATCTCCAGGCCATTGTTGTTTGAGCAAGTGCATTTATTGTGTTAAAAACAAAGCGTTTTTTTTTGCTAACACTGCTCTTATACTGTACACATTTAGCTAGTCAGTGAGTGATTGCTGTAGTTAGTTGTAGTCAGTGTAGTGTAGTGGGAGTGTGGGAGTCTATTGATTATTTAACTGTGTGTAGTGCAGGCAGGTTCAGTGCTGCAGTGTAGTCAGTGTAGTGGGAGTGGGGATTATCTGTGTGTAGTGCAGGCAGGCAGGTTAGTGCAACTGCAGTGTTCACTTGCATATTCCAGTGACAGTTATACACTTGTACTATTTGCAGGCAGCCAGTCACACCGCCGGCGCCGCCACTCTCTGCCAGCGCTGTTCATTCATTCTGTCAGTGACCTTGTGCCGTGCCCAGTGCCCACTGCTCGCTCGCTGGCATATGAGCATCTCATTACACAGTGTGACATCCTTGTGTGCCCACTGCATCCTTCAGTGACCTAGTTGTATATCCAGTGCCCACTGCTGTGCCCACTGCATCCTTCAGTGACCTTGTACTGTGCCCACTGCATCCTTCAGTGACCTAGTTGTATATCCAGTGCCCACTGCTGTGCCCACTGCATCCTTCAGTGACCTTGTACTGTGCCCACTGCATCCTTCAGTGACCTAGGTGTATATCCAGTGCCCACTGCTGTGCCCACTGCATCCTTCAGTGACCTTGTACTGTGCCCACTGCATCCTTCAGTGACCTAGTTGTATATCCAGTGCCCACTGCTGTGCCCACTGCATCCTTCAGTGACCTTGTACTGTGCCCACTGCATCCTTCAGTGACCTTGTACTGTGCCCACTGCATCCTTCAGTGACCTAGTTGTATATCCAGTGCCCACTGCTCTGCCCACTGCATCCTTCAGTGACCTTGTACTGTGCCCACTGCATCCTTCAGTGACCTAGGTGTATATCCAGTGCCCACTGCTGTGCCCACTGCATCCTTCAGTGACCTTGTACTGTGCCCACTGCATCCTTCAGTGACCTAGTTGTATATCCAGTGCCCACTGCTGTGCCCACTGCATCCTTCAGTGACCTTGTACTGTGCCCACTGCATCCTTCAGTGACCTTGTACTGTGCCCACTGCATCCTTCAGTGACCTAGTTGTATATCCAGTGGCCACTGCTGTGCCCACTGCATCCTTCAGTGACCTTGTACTGTGCCCACTGCATCCTTCAGTGACCTAGGTTTATATCCAGTGCCCACTGCTGTGCCCACTGCATCCTTCAGTGACCTTGTACTGTGCCCACTGCATCCTTCAGTGACCTAGTTGTATATCCAGTGCCCACTGCTGTGCCCACTGCATCCTTCAGTGACCTTGTGCTGTGCCCACTGCATCCTTCAGTGACCTAGGTGTATATCCAGTGCCCACTGCTGTGCCCACTGCATCCTTCAGTGACCTTGTACTGTGCCCACGGCATCCTTCAGTGACCTAGTTGTATATCCAGTGCCCACTGCTGTGCCCACTGCATCCTTCAGTGACCTTGTACTGTGCCCACTGCATCCTTCAGTGACCTAGTTGTATATCCAGTGCCCACTGCTGTGCCCACTGCATCCTTCAGTGACCTTGTACTGTGCCCACTGCATCCTTCAGTGACCTAGTGGTATATCTAGTGTCTACTGCTGTGCCCACTGCATCCTTCAGTGACCTTGTACTGTGCCCACTGCCTCCTTCAGTGACCTAGTTGTATATCCAGTGCCCACTGCTGTGCCCACTGCATCCTTCAGTGACCTTGTACTGTGCCCACTGCATCCTTCAGTGACCTAGTTGTATATCCAGTGCCCACTGCTGTGCCCACTGCATCCTTCAGTGACCTTGTACTGTGCCCACTGCATCCTTCAGTGACCTTGTACTGTGCCCACTGCATCCTTCAGTGACCTAGTTGTATATCCAGTGCCCACTGCTGTGCCCACTGCATCCTTCAGTGACCTTGTACTGTGCCCACTGCATCCTTCAGTGCCGTTGTACTGTGCCTGGTGCATCCTTCAGTGACCTTGTACTGTGCCCACTGCATCCAGTGATTCATTACTAGCAACATGTCTGGCAGGGTTTCGCGGGGTGAGAGGAAAGGGAGTTCAATTGCCTCAGCCACTTCTGGGACTGCTCCACGTCCAGGGAGAGGACGCCCAGCTGTACGTGGTCGTGATGCAGCAGAAAGGGGGGCAGCAAAGCCTGGGCAGAGTCAGCGGACGCCATTGTCCAAATATTTTAAAGTTTCTGGTCCCCGTGTGGTGGTTGAGCAAATGGAACCTGACGTACTCATGGACATCATGACTTCCTCCCAGACCTCTACTGTGAGCACCACTCCAAGCAGCAGCAGCAGCAGCCAACGTCCCACGCTTGTTGTGACATCCACCCCAGCACCCACTGGTCAGCAGCCCTCCCAGGATGACAGCGTTCTGTCCCTCAGTCCGGCTTCTGGGAACCTGCTGATGCAAGAAGCTCAGGACTTACTGGGGACTGATGTGGCAGAGATTGAGATCGGGCCACAATCACAAGCATTGTTGAGTTCTGGTGATGAAGAAGAGGGGTCTGTGTCTGGGGATGTAGGGACAGAAGAGGAGGCGGGGGAGTCAGAGGAAGAGCTGGATTATGATGATGCTGCTGATGATGACGACGTTGTGGACCCTAACTATGTGCAGCCTGCTGAGTCCGTGGAAGAATGGTCAGAGGCAGAGCAGGATAACGAGTCACCTCGGCCTAGGCAAGGATATCGCCATATGTCAGGCAGGGGCAGGGGCATCGGCAGCAGTGGGCGTGGAGGAAGTAGACAGGACACTGCTTCAGCCGGCACCACCACCATGCAACCCCCAGCAACTACTACCACACATTGTTCCGCTGCACCCTCTGCTAGTGGGGGCCGCAGTAAATTAAAGTCACCAGTGTGGGATTGCTTTGAGGAATGTACTGATGACAAAAGTTATGTGGTGTGCAGGTTATGCAGCAAAAGATTGAGCCGTGGGAAAAGTCTGAGCAAGATGGGTACCTCATCCCTCCAGGGCCACCTGAGAAGCCGCCACTGCCGCGAGTATGCGGAGTTTAACAGGAAGCAGGCACTGCTGGCAGGGGTTCCTGAGAGCAGAAGGCCCACCAGCGCAGCAGCATCATCCCTCCCTCAGGGTCGTGAATCCCCCACAGCAGCAGCAGTAGTAGCACGCAAGTGCTCTTCCACCTCGGCTACTCAGGACACAGACATTGAGGCTGGCAGCCAGTGTTCGTCTCTCTCCTCTGTCTCCCCTGCATCCCAGCGTCGTCAGACCCTGCTAAGCGACACCTTTCAGGGTCTGACCAAGCCTCTGCCTCCAAGCCACAGGCGGATCCGCAAACTAAATGGCTTGCTGGCCCGGGCCATGGCATCACAGCTGCTTCCCTACTCCCTGGTGCAGGAGGGGAGCGCCATGCGGACGCTGCTCCAATTTGGCATCCCCAAATGGCAAGTCCCAAGTCGCCACTATTTCAGCAGGAGCGCGATCCCAGCACTCCACAAGTTTGCGGTGGAAAACGTGGCCCGTTCCCTGGACTACTCTGTGGGCAAGCAGGTCCACGTGACCATGGACTCGTGGAGTAGCAGATTTGGGACAGGTTGCTACCTGTCCTTTACGGCCCACTGGGTGACACTGATGGAAGGGAGGGAGGACAAGAGCGCATCAGCCCAGCTAGTGGTGCCACCATGCGGGATCAGGGGGGATGCAGAAGGGTCCTGTCACGACACTCCCTCTGCACCCGGAAAGCAAGCCCGCCTCGGCAGCAGCAGCGCCAAGCCTCGGCACTGCCAAGCCCTTTTAAAATTGGTGACCCTGGGGAAGAAGAGGCTTACGGCCACCAACGTCCTGGCCGCCCTCAGGAAGCAGGAGCGGAGGTGGCTGACCCCCAGAGGCCTGGAAGTGGGGTATGTGGCAGCTGATAATGGGGCCAACCTGGTGGCAGCTGTGCAGCAGGAAAACCTCCAGCACATCCCCTGCTTGGCCCACATGCTCAATCTTGTGGTGCAGCGCTTCTTGCGCACCTACCAGGGGATGAGCGAGCTGCTGCAGGATGCCCGGGCGGTGGTACGCTTTTTCCGCCTGTCAGCCACTGCCTCTGCACTCCTCCACCTTACAGCAGCAGTATGGAAGGCCACAACACCGGCTGATCATCGACATGCCAGTTCGCTGGAATTCGACTCTGGCCATGTTGGAGCGGCTGTGTCAGCACAGGCTGGCTCTTAGGGCCTACATGCGAGACCCAAGTGTCCCCAGCAACCAGCAAGTCCCCATGATTACTGCCACTCAGTGGACACTGATGCAGCAAGTATGCCTGGTGCTGAGTCCCTTCCTGGAGGCAACCAAGATGGTCAGTGAGGAGCGGGCCTCTGTGTGCCAGTGGGTGCCCTTGGTTTGTCTACTGGAGCAGGCAATGGACAATTTAATTGAGCGTGGGGATGAAGCCCTGAGGCAGTTGGAAGAACAGGAGCAGATGGCAGCACAGTCCAGCTCAGAGGAGGGCTCACAGCAGGTAGTGGAAGAGTTGGAGGTCCCTAACCTGAATGAGGAGGAGGAGGAGCAGAGTGCAGCAGGCGTTGTACGTGGATGGCGGTTTGAGGAGGACAACGACATGGCACAGGAAGAGGACAGGCATGCGTTATGGGACAATGGCGAGGACGAGGAAGATCTTGCTGGCAGGGCCCACTTGTTTCCCATGGCTGTGTACATGTTGCGCTGCCTTCGCAGGGACCCCTGGGTGATCCAGATGCGTTCAAGGGAGGACATCTGGATTACCTTGATGCTTGATCCCCGTCTGAAGGGGAAGCTGGGAGACTTAATGACGCCATCCACCACCGAGCAACGCACAAGGGAGTTGAAGGAGGCCCTTGTGCGCAGACTACTGGAAGCATTCCCCCAGCCTTCCACCCCCACTGTAACTGCTCTGGCAAGCCAGCAAGAGGTGCTTGCCATTGCCACTAGCAGCACAACAACAACCACCAGCAGCAGCAGCAGCAGCAACTGGCGCCCCGGAGACCTGAAGAGCCTAAGCAAGAGCCTGTATGCAGTGCAGCAGCCCAGAACAGAGGTGCCCGCCACAGCATCCACCACCAACCAGCACAAGCAACGACTGACCACCATGGTGTCTGACTATATGGGGTCATCCAGCGGGCTCAATGACACCGACAGCCCTGTGGACCCCTTGGAGTACTGGGTCAAGAGACTGGACATCTGGAGCGAGCTTTCCCAGTACGCCCTGGAACTCCTATCCTGCCCTCCTTCCAGTGTCCTCTCAGAGAGATGCTTTAGTGCGGCCGGTGGCGTGGTCACAGAGAAGCGCTCTCTGCTCTCCCACGCCTCTGTGGACAAACTCACCTTCCTGAAAATCAACCAGGCTTGGGTGGAAGGTGAGTTCCTGGCCCCTATTGTCGGACACAGGGGGACATGAAGTGGCTGCTGCATGTGCTGTTGTTAACTATGCCTGCCTTTATAAAGACAGTTACTACCTGCCTAGTGCCTACCTTGGTTAATTTTTTGGTGTTATGGTACTATTACCAGTAAGTTGCCATGGTCCTCCTTCTGAGCTGCTGACCTGGCCGCCCGCTTTGTCCTCCTGTCTCAGTCGCTACTACACTCTGCGTTCACACTGCCCGGGTCACTGGGTGCATTTAATTTTTTGGCCAGCACTATGACGCTGTGCTGCTACTCCTACCACCAGTATGTTGCCATGGTCCTTCTGTGCTGCTGCTGCTGAACTGACCGCCCGCATTGTCCTCCTCCTCCTGACTCAGTCACTTCCACCAATGTACTCTGTCTGCGTTATCACTGCCCGGGTCACCGGGTGCATTTAATTTTTTGGCCAGCACTATGACGCTGTGCTGCTACTACTACCACCAGTATGTTGCCATGGTCCTTCTGTGCTGCTGCTGAACTGACCGCCCGCATTGTCCTCCTCCTCCTGACTCAGTCGCTTCCACCAATGTACTCTGTCTGCGTTCACACTGCCCGGGTCACCGGGTGCATTTAATTTTTTGGCCAGCACTATGACGCTGTGCTGCTACTACTACTACCAGTATGTTGCCGTGGTCCTTCTGTGCTGCTGAACTGACCGCCCGCATAGTCCTTTTCCTGACTCAGTCGCTACCACCACTGCACTCTGCGTTCACACTGCCCGTGTCCACTGACAACTATGCTGTGATGTCATTGCTAATTGCTGCAAAAAAAAAACAAAAAAAAAATTACAAAAACCTCTCTGGGGCCTTTTTGGCGTCAGCCACTCATCCTCCTCCAGCGGTACCTTCGCCGCCAAGTGCCATTGGAACTCGCCTTCACCTCTTTGACTGCTTAACGCGTATATCCCTTTTTAAAACCACTTATTACCAATTAATAGCCCCATTTAAAGTGTTGATTTCACTTTAAAGTCCATTTTCTCTAGAAAAAAAAAATTGGGGGAATTTTTTATGTTGAAGTTATGTTGCCCCTTATCACCTTGATAATCCATGCAATTTGGGGGGTTGTAGCATGTATGGGGGCTTTGTTATTAACGTTAAAAGAAAATCCGCCTCCGGGCGGGAATCCACGCGTGATTACGCCATTCACGGCAGAAAATCCGCGTGGTTGCGTGGACGCGGACGAAAATCCGCATACGGCGGGGCCGAATGCGGATTTTTTTTTGCAACCACGCGGATTGCCGAATTCGTGGATGAGGCACATCTGAGCATCCCTGCTGGGCGGTTACCCTAGGGCCTTACCAGCAAGATATTCCAGAAGGGAAGCCCGAGCGGGTTCTGTTTGTGCCACTTCCTTTTCGCCTACAACTCTTGCAATTGTTCCACGCCCATAAGAATGCAGGGCATCCCGGGGCTGCTCGAACTCAGGACCTACTGGCCAGATGTGTATGGTGGCCTTCGTTGGCTCTTGATTGTAAAGAGTTTGTGAGAGAGTGCTCTGTGTGTGCCAGAAATAAACCCTCTCGTCAAGCACCAGTAGGTACGCTACAACCTTTACCGGTGCCAAATGAACCATGGACCCACTTGTCTATGGACTTTGGAGGAGAACTCCCCAGGTCTGAGGGCAAGTCGGTCATCTGGGTGGTAGTTGATAGGTTCAGTAAAATGGCTCATTTTGTCCCTCTGAAGGGACTCCCCTTGGCCCAGGAATTGGCTGATCTCTTCATCCAGCACATTTTCCGGCTGCATGGCATTCCGGAGAATGTGGTGTCAGATAGGGGAGTCCAGTTTGTGTCTAAATTCTGGAGAGCCTTTTGCCACCAGCTCGGTATGGACCTGTCATTTTTATCAGGCTACCACCCACAGACCAATGGACAGACCGAAAGAGTTAACCAGTCCTTGGAGCAATTTCTCAGGTGTTATGTGGCAGATGCGCAGTCAGATTGGGTAAAGTTCCTGCCATTTGCGGAATTTGTACATAATAATCTAAAGAGTTCCTCTTCAGGTTTTTCTCCTTTCCAGGTGGTTTCGGGGAGATCTCCCAAATTCTCTCCAATACCAGTGGCATCTTCCCCTTTTCCGTCTCTAGAGGATTGGCAAAGGGCATTGAAGGAAATTTGGGTGCTAGTAAAAAGGAATCTGGGAAAAGCCTTCCAGACGCAGAAAAGACAGGCGGATAAAAGGCGGTCTGTTGAGTGGAAGTTTTCCCCAGGAGACATGGTGTGGGTGTCTACTCGGCATCTGGCGTTAAAGCAACCATCACCTAAGTTAGGACCCAGATTTATAGGCCCATACCCTGTGACCAGAAAGATTAATGACGTGACATATGTGATTGATCTCCCAGCCAGTATGAGAGGTGTGAGATCATTTCATGTTTCTTTGTTGAAGCCTGCTGTGCATGTGGATTCCTCTCCCCCTGTGATGATTGACGACCAACCTGAGTATGAGATCGAGAAGATTTTAGATTCTCGATTAGTGCAGAATTCTGTACAGTACCTGGTCCATTGGAAGGGGTATAGCCTGGAGGAGAGAACTTGGGTTCCGGATTGCCGCATGCATGCCGAGGATCTAAAGAAAGAGTTTCATGAGTTGCACCCTGAAAAGCCATGTAAGAAGTGTCCGGGGTCAACTCCTCAGGAAGGGGGGGTACTATAATAGATAGCGGAGATGCCGCCACAGCGGTGAGCGGTATGGCGGCTGTCTCCGCGTCTCAGCCGGCGGCCTCCGCCGCGCAGTTACATGGTGGAGTTTTGCCTGGTCCTTCAGTTGCACATAGACTGAGGGCTACGCGCGCGCCAGGCGACAGGACCTTTATGCGAATAGAAGGGGAGTCAGCTGATCGGCCGGTCAGCTGACTCCAGCACTGCTCCTGATTGGCTGAGTGACTGGGGCGGCGCTGTGGGGCGCTCTCAGTATATATAGGACCTGCCTGTCAGTAGCTCCTCGTCTGCTGTTGCAAATGCTACGTGTTAGCACTCAGACCTTAGTCAGATCCCAAAATGTGCTAGAACCAGCAGGAGCTGGGGAGCCACACTTAGTCAGATTCTGTTGATAGCTAAAGTACTAATTGAATTGTATTATTTGTTATGACCTTCTGGTAGCCTTGACTACTCTTCTGCTTACTGATTCTGTGCTTCTGCCTATCTGATCCTGTTGCCGATTCAGCCTGAACACTACTCTGATTTAAGACTTCTGTCTTTGTACCGTATCTGTCCGTTTGTTGCCGAATCTGCTTGACTGACTCTCCTGCCCTCACCAGTGAGCCTAGTCCCTGGTGAGGGATTCTCTGTACAGCTTAAATCACCTGCTCTTCAGGTGACTAGTAGCTGCAGTACAGTCGTAATCACCTGCTCCTCAGGTGACCAGTAGCTGCAGTACAGTCTTAATCACCTGCTCCTCAGGTGACTAGTAAACTACGGTACTGTCCTCATCACCTGCTCCTCAGGTGATTAGGAGCTGCAATACAGTCTTGATCTCCTGCCCCTCAGGTGATCACCTGAAGCAGTACAGTCTGAATCACCCGCTCCACGGGTGATCAGTATACGTTCTCTTACTGTGCACCACCCGCTCCACGGGTGAACTGATTACTAGTTCATCTGCATCTCCAGCTTGCTGGAGTGCTGATCCCTGTGTTCTATACAGATATCTCCCTCTACCAGCTCCTCTGGGGGAGTTGGTATCTCTATCTGTATTACTGTTGCACCAAACACCTATCTTCACATCTGGTTCTCCTGTGTCTCGCTATACTCGCATTATTGGTGATTCTGCAGATCACCACATAATCAGGTATAGTATCTGTATTGTTGGTGATACTGCAGATCACCAATAATCAGAAAATCTGTTCTTGCTGACACCAATCGTTACAGTATATAATTCTCTGCAAAAGCAGTATAAGACCGTACCCCCCCCCCCCCCCCCCCTCCTTCCCTTGATAGCAGTGTCAGGCAGTTTTTGTGTCTTTTACAGGTAAAACTCAAAAAAATTGAATATTGTGGTAAAAGTCCATTTATTTCAGTAATTCATCTTTAAAGGTGAAAATAATATATTAAATAGAAACCCTTTGCAGGTATTTTGGGTTAATTGGCTGATTAGAGTCTGACACTTTGAGCCCAGAATATTTACCATTTTCACAATATTACAATTGGTCCAATAGTCTGAGATTTTGATGTTGGGGTTCTCATAAGCTGTAAATCATAACCATCACAATTAAAACAATTAAAGGCTTGAAATATTTCACTTTGCATGTAATGAGTCTATTTCATATATTAGTTTTACCTTTTAAGTTAAATTATTGTAAGGAATTGACTTTTGCATGATATTCCAATTTTTTAGAGTTTCACCTGTGTACCATTTTTAGGAAGCTTTTTCTCTCCACCACCCTAAATCAGCAGTAAAAGGTGCCCACTATTTCAGTGGGCACATGAAGACTCATTTATCATTAGAGAGATGGCCCGAATGGTTCACCGGCGAATTTGTTCGCGTGAGTCTCAGTGGTTCGCGTTCTCCGCGAAATGCAAATTTTTTAAAAAAAAGTTTGTATTCACATTTTTCCCATAGACTTTAATGGTGCCGACTTTTACGGTTAATAGCTAAGCCCCATTGCATGCTATAAACACCAAATTTGCAGCGTATGTAAATAGGGACAGTGGGTATAAGAGGAAAAAAAATCAAAAAGACCTTATAGTTTTTGAAAAAATGGATTTTAAAATTCTCCTTCTGACCGTGGGAAAATTAAACGCCCGCCGTCTTTAGCGGTTAATAGCAAAGCCCCCTTAAAAGCTAGAAACACCAAATTTGCTGGGAATGTTAAGAAGAACAGTGGGAACAAGAGGAAAAAACATTTCAAAAAGCCTTATACTTTTTGAGAAAATCGATTTTAAAGTTTCAAAGGAGAAAAGTTACATTTAAATGCATAAATGACACTTCTTAGGGAAACAATACCTGCCGACTTTAGCAGTTAATAGCAAAGGCCCCTTACATCCTAGCAACACCAAATTTGCAGGATATGTTAAAAAGATAGTGGGAAAGAATATTTGAAAAAAAAAATTAAAAATTGTATTTATTTATTTTATTTTTTTTGTTTCATAGTGTGGGAAATTTCCCCCCAAAAATGACGTGGGGTCCCCCCTACCGAGCTCTTTGCAACCCCTTGTCCCCCATGCAGCCTGGGATAGCCAAAATGCTGTGTGGGGCTTCACCTCCTCTCCTGTCGCCCTCACCTAGCTTGGCACCTGGTGCACCCAGGCTAGGTGAGGGTGACACAGGTGAAGGCAGTTAGGGAGAGACAGCAGGAGCCGGCAGCTATGCGTCCTCACAGGACGCATTCTAAGCTATACTAACCAGTTCATGAATGATCCGGGTCTTTTTAATGAATTTAATCAAATGATTCGGTTCAGAGCCGATTCATTTGATTTAATTTACTTTTTTTCCTCTTGTTCCCACTGTTCTTCTTAACATCCCCGGCAAATTTTGTGTGTGTTTCTAGGTGTTTCTAGCTTTTAAGGGGGCTTTGCTATTTACCCACTACAGTCGGCGGGCGTTTAATTTTCCCACGGTCATAAGGAGAATTTTATAATCAATTTTTTCAAACACTATAAGGTCTTTTTTTGAATTTTTGTTTTCCTCTTGTAGTCACTGACCCCCTCCAGGTGTTAGACCCCTTGAAACATCTTTTCCATCACTTTTGTGGCCAGAAACAGTGCTTGCATTTTTCAAAGTTCGCCTGCTCAT
This sequence comes from Hyperolius riggenbachi, assembly GCF_040937935.1. Lineage (NCBI taxonomy): Eukaryota > Metazoa > Chordata > Amphibia > Anura > Hyperoliidae > Hyperolius > Hyperolius riggenbachi. The sequence goes on from NC_090657.1 coordinate 133,630,700, forward strand.
TAAAGTCTATTGCGGTTCACTTGGTTTGCGCGAACACAAACTTTTGTGGAAGTTCGCGTTCGAGGTTCGCAAACCCAAAATTGGAGGTTTGAGCTATTTCTACCTATCATGTCCCTCTTGATAAGCTCCCAGGCTGTATTTCAGGCAAAGAGGAAGAGGTTGCCAATATACACTTTGTCCTAAGTTGCACTGGGTGCCGAGGTGCCAAAGTACAGTCTGTGTCAAGTTGCAGTGGGTACCAAGGTCTAGGTTGTGATAAGTTGCAGTGGACGCTAGGTAGTATTGTTTGGTGCCATGTGGATGCTGGTATAGGTGGGTACTGGCTACTGGGTGTATCAGGAAGAAAAAGAGAAAGTTGAGTGGCACTCCCTATAGGATTGAGCTGGCATATGTGAAATAAGAGCAAAAACCTCACCGCATCATCCTGGTTACCTTGTGTCTTGTTGTCTGGACGTGTGCTCTACGGAGATACATGAAAGTAGTACAACTGTGCAAAGGTATCACTGAAAGAAAAAGGAGGAAATCCGGGCACCTTCCGTCCAACTTCCGTTTATTGCAAGCCAAAACAGACATCCATTGGTTACCACAACTATTAGTACCTCGTGTTGGTGGTCTGTAGAGTGATGATCGGTGGTGGTGTGGGAGCCAGGGCGCTAAGTGGGTCCGGCGACGGCCGTTTCGCGTCTATGCAGACGCTTGGTCACGCTGCGTACCACTGTAAAGGGCGCATTGCAGACACCAGGTTTTACCACGGGGAGAAGCCCCGCCTTTTCCGGGTGCCGCAAGCGTCAGTGTGATTGGAGAAGGAGGACGTCAGAGGCGGGTGGGCGTGTGTCTAAGGCCAGGACTATGGATCCCGTAGTGCTATGCGGACAAACTCCGCCCAGCAAGACTATGTATGCAGCCGTCTTGCGTGCTGGGACAATAGTCCACAGCACTCGCGATGCCAGGAGCGGTGACACGCCTACCGGGTCAGTAGGCTCCGTCTCCAGGCATTTGGTAACCATGGCAACGCGTGTCATGGTCGTTTATCCCAAGCTGCATATGGGAGAGATGTAAATTATTATCTCTCCTCTCCGTCCCATGGGTCCGGTGTGCATACATTGGGGGGCGACAATCCAGCCCACTTCATGTGTGGCCTGTAGCACGAACCCACCTTTCCCAAATGTTCTCCCTAGTGTTAAAGCGACATAGTGTCCAGTGGTGCTCAAATACCCCTTTTAAAAATTCGAATTTGGTCGAATTCGAATAGTAAATTATTCGAGGTCAGTCGAATATTCGAGTCGAATATTTTTTACTATTCGATTCGACCTCGGACTTCGAGCTCACTATTCGAGTCGGTATTCGAGCTCACTATTCGAGCTGACTATTCGAATTGGCCCAAAATAGCTTCCAACACTTGTTTTGAGGGTGAATGATGCAAGAAACATCTTTTTTTCCAAGTAACAACAGCAAGTGATTATGTGGGGATGTTCCTTTAAAAAAAAATGTGGAAAGAGAAGTTGTGTCCTTAATTTGGTTCAGTAGTGTAGTGTTACTGTATATACTTGTTCTTCTTCTTCTTTATCTTTCTTAATCTTCTTCTAGATCTTCTTCTTCTTCTTCTTCTTCTTCTTCATCATCTTCTTCTTCTTCTTCATCTTCATCTTCTTCATCTTCTTCTTCATCTTCTTCTTCTTCTTCTTCATCTTCTTCTTCTTCTTCATCTTCTTCATCTTCTTCATCTTCATCTTCTTCATCTTCATCTTCTTCATCTTCATCTTCTTCTTCATCTTCTTCATCTTCTTCATCTTCTTCATCTTCTTCTTCTTCTTCTTCATCTTCTTCTTCTTCTTCTTCATCTTCTTCATCTTCTTCTTCTTCTTCTTCATCTTCTTCATCATCTTCTTCTTCTTCTTCATCTTCATCTTCTTCATCTTCTTCTTCATCTTCTTCATCTTCTTCTTCATCTTCTTCTTCTTCATCTTCTTCTTCTTCATCTTCTTCTTCTTCTTCTTCATCTTCTTCATCATCTTCTTCTTCTTCTTCATCTTCATCTTCTTCATCTTCTTCTTCATCTTCTTCTTCTTCATCTTCTTCTTCTTCTTCATCTTCATCTTCTTCATCTTCATCTTCTTCTTCTTCATCTTCTTCTTCATCTTCTTCTTCATCTTCTCCTTCTCCTTCTTTTTCAATATCGTCTTCTTCTTCTTCTTCACGTATTTCTCTTTTCAAATTTTTTTTTAAAGAAATGCAGCTATTTTTGAGCGTAACAAATAGCTGGTGGGCGCACGCATGTTGGAAGCGCCATTGTATGTGCTCCCTGGCAGTGGAAACACAAAGACAGCAGGAGGTAAATTCAGCAGCAGGAGGAGGAGGATGAGTGTGTGGCAGCAGGCAGTCAATGAGGCAGGCAGCTCGCCGTGACATAATAGCCCTGGTACCTAGCGGTGATACCAGGGCTGTAAATAAACACAACAGGAGGTCCCAGACAGCGGTCGTGCAGCCCACATTGTGTCCAATACACAACTGGGACAACACAGTTTTCAACCCGGGCACCTCAGAAAAATTAAACCTTTTTTTTTTTTTATTGGTTTTTTTTGGTTTTGGTTTTACAACCAATATAGCTATTGTTTTGACGTAATAGCTGGTGGCAGAGTGGCAGCAGAAGGTAATTCTGTGTACCCTGGCAGTGGGAAACACAGACAGACAGCAGCAGCAGGAGGAATGGAGGAGCAGTGTGAGCAGCTATTGTTGTGACGTAATAGCTGGTGGCAGAGTGGCAGCAGACGGTAATTCTGTGTACCCTGGCAGTGGGAAACACAGACAGACAGCAGCAGCAGGAGGAATGGAGGAGCAGTGTGAGTGTGGCAGCAGGTAGGCAGCGTGACATAATAGCCCTGGTACCTAGCGGTGATACCAGGGCTGTAAATAAACACAACAGGAGGTCCCAGACAGCGGTCGTGCAGCCCACATTGTGTCCAATACACAACTGGGACAACACAGTTTTCAACCCGGGCACCTCAGAAAAATTAAACCTTTTTTTTTTTTTATTGGTTTTTTTTGGTTTTGGTTTTACAACCAATATAGCTATTGTTTTGACGTAATAGCTGGTGGCAGAGTGGCAGCAGAAGGTAATTCTGTGTACCCTGGCAGTGGGAAACACAGACAGACAGCAGCAGCAGGAGGAATGGAGGAGCAGTGTGAGCAGCTATTGTTGTGACGTAATAGCTGGTGGCAGAGTGGCAGCAGACGGTAATTCTGTGTACCCTGGCAGTGGGAAACACAGACAGACAGCAGCAGCAGGAGGAATGGAGGAGCAGTGTGAGTGTGGCAGCAGGTAGGCAGCGTGACATAATAGCCCTGGTACCTAGCGGTGATACCAGGGCTGTAAATAAACACAACAGGAGGTCCCAGACAGCGGTCGTGCAGCCCACATTGTGTCCAATACACAACTGGGACAACACAGTTTTCAACCCGGGCACCTCAGAAAAATTAAACCTTTTTTTTTTTTTATTGGTTTTTTTTGGTTTTGGTTTTACAACCAATATAGCTATTGTTTTGACGTAATAGCTGGTGGCAGAGTGGCAGCAGAAGGTAATTCTGTGTACCCTGGCAGTGGGAAACACAGACAGACAGCAGCAGCAGGAGGAATGGAGGAGCAGTGTGAGCAGCTATTGTTGTGACGTAATAGCTGGTGGCAGAGTGGCAGCAGACGGTAATTCTGTGTACCCTGGCAGTGGGAAACACAGACAGACAGCAGCAGCAGGAGGAATGGAGGAGCAGTGTGAGTGTGGCAGCAGGTAGGCAGCGTGACATAATAGCCCTGGTACCTAGCGGTGATACCAGGGCTGTAAATAAACACAACAGGAGGTCCCAGACAGCGGTCGTGCAGCCCACATTGTGTCCAATACACAACTGGGACAACACAGTTTTCAACCCGGGCACCTCAGAAAAATTAAACCTTTTTTTTTTTTTATTGGTTTTTTTTGGTTTTGGTTTTACAACCAATATAGCTATTGTTTTGACGTAATAGCTGGTGGCAGAGTGGCAGCAGAAGGTAATTCTGTGTACCCTGGCAGTGGGAAACACAGACAGACAGCAGCAGCAGGAGGAATGGAGGAGCAGTGTGAGCAGCTATTGTTGTGACGTAATAGCTGGTGGCAGAGTGGCAGCAGACGGTAATTCTGTGTACCCTGGCAGTGGGAAACACAGACAGACAGCAGCAGCAGGAGGAATGGAGGAGCAGTGTGAGTGTGGCAGCAGGTAGGCAGCGTGACATAATAGCCCTGGTACCTAGCGGTGATACCAGGGCTGTAAATAAACACAACAGGAGGTCCCAGACAGCGGTCGTGCAGCCCACATTGTGTCCAATACACAACTGGGACAACACAGTTTTCAACCCGGGCACCTCAGAAAAATTAAACCTTTTTTTTTTTTTATTGGTTTTTTTTGGTTTTGGTTTTACAACCAATATAGCTATTGTTTTGACGTAATAGCTGGTGGCAGAGTGGCAGCAGAAGGTAATTCTGTGTACCCTGGCAGTGGGAAACACAGACAGACAGCAGAAGGGCAGTACACAGCAGCAGCCCACTGTAGGTGTGAAATGTGTGGCTGCAGGCGACGTAATAGTCAAAGTGAACCAGGCTGGCTTAGTGAGCAGGAGCCAGGAGGTGGTAAAGGGTGGTAAGGCACATTAACGATGGTACTAAGTTCCGGCAGCCAGTTCATGTCCCCCTCTCGCCGACAACAGGGGCCAGGAACTCGCCTTCCACCCACGCCTGGTTCATCTTGAGAAACGTCAGTCTGTCCACAGACTTGTGAGACAGACGTGAGCGTTTCTCGGTGACCACGCCACCAGCTGCACTGAAGCAGCGCTCGGACAGCACGCTGGAAGGGGGGCAGGACAGCACTTCCAGGGCGTACTGCGCCAGCTCGCTCCAGATCTCCATGCGCTTGACCCAATACTCCATGGGATCAACAGGGGCATCGCTGTCAAGCCCGCTGTAGGACCCCATGTAGTCAGCCACCATGCGGGTCAGGCGCTGGCTGTGACCGGAGGAGGATGCTGCTGCATGCATCTCCTCTCTAGTCACTGCTGCCGGAGCCTCTACAGTCCTGTAGAGCTCGTGGCTGAGAGACAGCAGGTCTGTGGGGCGCTTGCTGCTGCTGGATGCAGGCACCTGCTGCTGCCTCTGTGCTGGCTGCTGGACAGTGGGGGTGGAAGGCTGGGGGAAGGCTTCCTCCAAGCGCTCAACAAGGGCCTGCTGCAAGCTCCTTATTTGTTGCGCTGGTCTCCTCCTGCAGGCGGCAGGAACTGGCTCAACTTCCCCTTGAGGCGTGGGTCCAACATCATGCTGATCCAGATGTCCTCCCTCTGCTTCATCTGGATCACCCTGGGGTCCCTGCGCAGGCACGTCAGCATGTGCGCTGCCATTGGGAAGAGGCGGGCCACGTCTGCTGGCACATCGACGTCAGTGCTGTCCTCCTCATCCTCCTCCTCTGCTGCCTCATCCTCTCTCCACCCCCGCACCAACTCAGCTGCACTGCGCTGATCCCCCCTCATCAGCAGCCAGGTCAGGGACCTCCACCAAGTCCTCCTCCTCCTCCCCCTCAGAGGTGGACTGTGCAGCTGCTTGCCGCTCCTGCTGGTCCAAGGCTGCCGCTCCCTGTGCCAGCAAAGCATCGAGTGCCCTGTTCAGCAGAGAAACCAGGGGCACCCACTCGCAGACCATAGCATGGTCCCTGCTCACCATGTTTGTGGCCTGCAGGAAGGGAGCCAGCACTAAGCACACCTGCTGCATGTGCCTCCAGTCATCATCGGGGACGATGGACGGGATGTTGCTGGTCTTGTCCCTTCTCTGAGCTGCGGAAACAGTGGCCAGGGCAAGGTAGTGGTTGACAGCGTGCTTCTGTTCAACCAGACGCTCCAACATCGCCAGGGTGGAGTTCCAGCGAGTCGGAACGTCAATGATCAGCCGATGGCGTGGCAGATCCAGCTCCTTTTGCACGTCTTCCAGGCTCGCACAGGCTGCAGCCGAGCGCCGGAAGTGACGCACAACGTTCCTTGCCGTTTCCAGCAGCTCGTCCATCCCCTGGTAGGTGCGCAGGAACTTCTGCACCACCAGGTTCAGCACGTGGGCAAGACAGGGGATGTGGGTCAGGTTTCCCCTGTCTATGGCAGCAACCAGATTGGCCCCATTGTCGGACACCACCTCTCCGACTCTGAGGCCTCTGGGGGTCAGCCAAATCCGCTCCTGCTCCTGGAGTTTGGCCAACACGTGGGCTGCCGTCAGCTTGGTCTTGCCAAGGCTGACCAAGTGCAGCAGCGCTTGGCAGTGGCGGGCCTTCACACTGCTGCTGAGGCGGGGGGTTTGGCCAGGTGTGGCGGAGGATGGCAGAGGATCGGAGGAACCCGCTGCAGTTCCCCTGACCCTGCGGGGTGGCACCACCCACTGTGTTGCTGCTGCTGCTGTGCCCGCTGCTGCTCTCCCATCCTCACCCCCTTCCACCAAGCTGACCCAGTGGACAGTGAAGGACAGGTAGCGGCCTGTCCCGAAGCGGCTGCTCCAGGAGTCCATGGTGACGTGGACCCTTTCACCAACCGCGTGCTCCAGCCCTCGCTCCACATTGGCCATCACAAAGCGGTGCAGTGCAGGAATGGCCTTGCGGGCGAAGAAGTGTCTGCTGGGGAGCTGCCAGTCTGGGGCTGCACAAGCAAGCAGCGCCCGCATGTCGCTCCCCTCCTGCACGAGCGTGTACGGCAGGAGTTGGGAGCACATGGCCCGTGCCAGCAAGCCGTTCAGCTGCCGCACGCGACGGCTGCTGGGAGGCAGAGCCCTAACCACCCCCTGGAAGGACTCGCTCAAAAGGCTCTGGCGTGCCTTTTTGCTGGCACGGGAATCAGCAGACGGAGCAGAGGAGGCCACTGAGGACTGGCTGCCAGAACAGGCCTCAGTGTCGGCGGCAGGAGTTGCAGAGGGGGGAGGAGCAGGGCGTTTCCGCACTCCTGCTGGTGCTGCTGGAGGAGCAGGAGGGCGGGTGGCTGCTGTTGCTGCTGCTGCTGCTGAAGGCTGTGCAGTGATGGGATTGGTGCCACTGCCAGCACCAGATGCCTTCAGCCTCTGGAACTCCTCATGCTGGTGGAAGTGTTTCGCAGAAAGGTGGTTGATCAGCGAGCTGGTGCTGAACTTCAAGGGGTCTGCACCTCTGCTCAACTTCCGCTGACAGTGGTTGCAAGTGGCGTACTTGCTGTACACTGTGGGCATGGTGAAAAACCGCCAGATTGGTGACAAAAACATCCCCCTACGGCATGGAAGCGCTGCTGCCTGTTTCCCTGTGGTGGTTGGGGGGGGGGGGGGGGTCTTGGGTGCGGCTGGTGGTGGTACTGGCTGATGCTGCTGCTGCTGCTGCTGAGCCTGAGACACCAGCAGGCTGTGGGACGCTGCCAATGCTTGCAATGATGCGCCTCCTTGCAAGGCCCACAACCGCATCCTCCTCCTCCTCCTCAGAGCTGCTGAGGACGACATCCTCTGGATGTGTTGGCACCCAGTCTCTGTCTGTCACCGGGTCATCATCATCATGCCCCTCCTGAAACATGTCCTGCTCTGATGATGACCCCCCAAACTCCTCTGCTGATGCATGGATGGGACGCTTGACTGTCGCCACAGTCTTGCTGTCCAATCCCTCCTCCCCCAAAGTGCCCATCAGCATCTCCTCCTCCAAATCGCCAACAACAGCATTCAATTGACTCATCATGCCTGGGGTCAAAAGAGTGCTGAGTGACAGGTCGGCGACTGACGGTGAACTGGCCTCCTCCCCAGGCCCTGCTGGGCGGCTGCTGCGAACAGGGGTGGTGGTGGTGAGGGTGGAGGCCTCGGATGCAGAGCTGATGGCGGGCTGCTCATCCTCCGTCATGAGTTGCACCACAGTGTCTGCATCCTTTTCCTCAATGGGACGTTTCCGACCCGGCTGGAGGAAAATGGGAGCAGGTGCTACACGCTGCTGCTGCTGTGTCTCTGCAGCGTGAGTTGCAGATGCTCCTCCTGGGCGGCGCCCAAGGCGTCCACGGCCAGTGGCTATGGGAGGAATGTTAGCCACTGACGCTGCTGCTGCTGCTGCGGAACTGTGCATGGTGGCGCGCCCGCGGCCGCGGCTTGCCACAATGCTGCTCCCTCTCTTCCTGATTCCCTTGCTGCCCTTCCCCTTGCCCAAACCGCGCTGGCTGCCACTTCCAGACATCTTCAATGTTTTGGGCGTATAGACAAAAGTTTTGTAAAAGGGCGGGTGAAAAGTGGGGTACTTTAATGGAGTGGGTTGGTTGGTGAGGTGACTGAGTGAGTGTCCCCTAGTACAGTAAGTAAGTATTAACAGTCAGGAAGTACAACTAGCAGTTACAATAATCAGTAGTAGTAATCACAAGTAAATTTAGTGTGTGTACACTCAGACAGTGAGTGCACGCACGCAGGAGCTAGTAGCCTATGGACACAGTGACTGAGTGTCCTAGACTCCTAGTACAGTAAGTAGTAACAGTAAGTAGTAGAACTAACTAATAACAATAATCAATCAGCGATCAGAAGGAAATGGAGTGTGGGTGGTGTGTGTACACTCAGACAGTGAGTGCACGCACGCAGGAGCTAGTAGCCTATGGACACAGTGACTGAGTGTCCTAGACTCCTAGTACAGTAAGTAGTAACAGTAAGTAGTAGAACTAACTAATAACAATAATCAATCAGCGATCAGAAGGAAATGGAGTGTGGGTGGTGTGTGTACACTCAGACAGTGAGTGCACGCACGCAGGAGCTAGTAGCCTATGGACACAGTGACTGAGTGTCCTAGACTCCTAGTACAGTAAGAGTAAGTAAGTAGTAACAGTAAGTAGAACTAACTAATAACAATAATCAATCAGCGATCAGAAGGAAATGGAGTGTGGGTGGTGTGTGTACACTCAGACAGTGAGTGCACGCACGCAGGAGCTAGTAGCCTATGGACACAGTGACTGGGTGTCCTAGACTCCTAGTACAGTAAGAGTAAGTAAGTAGTAACAGTAAGTAGTAGAACTAACTAATAACAATAATCAATCAGCGATCAGAAGGAAATGGAGTGTGGGTGGTGTGTGTACACTCAGACAGTGAGTGCACGCACGCAGGAGCTAGTAGCCTATGGACACAGTGACTGAGTGTCCTAGACTCCTAGTACAGTAAGTAGTAACAGTAAGTAGTAGAACTAACTAATAACAATAATCAATCAGCGATCAGAAGGAAATGGAGTGTGGGTGGTGTGTGTACACTCAGACAGTGAGTGCACGCACGCAGGAGCTAGTAGCCTATGGACACAGTGACTGAGTGTCCTAGACTCCTAGTACAGTAAGAGTAAGTAAGTAGTAACAGTAAGTAGAACTAACTAATAACAATAATCAATCAGCGATCAGAAGGAAATGGAGTGTGGGTGGTGTGTGTACACTCAGACAGTGAGTGCACGCACGCAGGAGCTAGTAGCCTATGGACACAGTGACTGGGTGTCCTAGACTCCTAGTACAGTAAGAGTAAGTAAGTAGTAACAGTAAGTAGTAGAACTAACTAATAACAATAATCAATCAGCGATCAGAAGGAAATGGAGTGTGGGTGGTGTGTGTACACTCAGACAGTGAGTGCACGCACGCAGGAGCTAGTAGCCTATGGACACAGTGACTGAGTGTCCTAGACTCCTAGTACAGTAAGTAGTAACAGTAAGTAGTAGAACTAACTAATAACAATAATCAATCAGCGATCAGAAGGAAATGGAGTGTGGGTGGTGTGTGTACACTCAGACAGTGAGTGCACGCACGCAGGAGCTAGTAGCCTATGGACACAGTGACTGAGTGTCCTAGACTCCTAGTACAGTAAGAGTAAGTAAGTAGTAACAGTAAGTAGAACTAACTAATAACAATAATCAATCAGCGATCAGAAGGAAATGGAGTGTGGGTGGTGTGTGTACACTCAGACAGTGAGTGCACGCACGCAGGAGCTAGTAGCCTATGGACACAGTGACTGGGTGTCCTAGACTCCTAGTACAGTAAGAGTAAGTAAGTAGTAACAGTAAGTAGTAGAACTAACTAATAACAATAATCAATCAGCGATCAGAAGGAAATGGAGTGTGGGTGGTGTGTGTACACTCAGACAGTGAGTGCACGCACGCAGGAGCTAGTAGCCTATGGACACAGTGACTGAGTGTCCTAGACTCCTAGTACAGTAAGTAGTAACAGTAAGTAGTAGAACTAACTAATAACAATAATCAATCAGCGATCAGAAGGAAATGGAGTGTGGGTGGTGTGTGTACACTCAGACAGTGAGTGCACGCACGCAGGAGCTAGTAGCCTATGGACACAGTGACTGAGTGTCCTAGACTCCTAGTACAGTAAGAGTAAGTAAGTAGTAACAGTAAGTAGAACTAACTAATAACAATAATCAATCAGCGATCAGAAGGAAATGGAGTGTGGGTGTGTGTACACTCAGACAGTGAGTGCACGCACGCAGGAGCTAGTAGCCTATGAACACAGTGACTGAGTGTCCTAGACTCCTAGTACAGTAAGAGTAAGTAGTAACAGTAAGTAGAACTAACTAATTACAATAATCAATCAGCGATCAGAAGGAAATAGAGTGTGTGTTGTGTGTGTACACTCAGACAGTGAGTGCGCACACGCAGGAGCTAGTAGCCTATATGAACAGTGACAGTGAGTGTCCCTACGGGTACAGTAAGAGTAAGTAGTAAGTAAGTACAACTAACAATAATCAATCAGTAATCAGAAGGAAATAGAGTGTGTGTACACACAGACAGTGAGTGAGTGCACACACGCAGGAGCTAGCTAGTAGCCTATAAACAGTGACAGTCAGTGAGTGTCCTACTCCTAGTACAGTATAACTACAATACTATTAGTAAAGGACAGCAGAAATACTGGTATAGATGATGAGAGAAATAAACAGAGGACAGCTGCCCACAGAGGCAAGGCCCCCCTGAGGCCTAAACCTGTAAGCTTGCAGCAGCTGCCTGTCTCTAATGTAACACACAAGCTACTAACTAAAATACAATGTCTATCTAAATAACAACAATACAGGTGTATATGGCAGGTGTAGGTGAGCAAAAACGCTAGGTAAATGAACACAATAGAGCACTTGCTAAGCCAAAGCACAAAGGAGCAGATCTCTCTCTGTACAAGTCTCAGGCAAGCATGGAAAACCCGAACATGGCGGCCGCTATTTATAGGGTAGGGGCTGGCCAGGGTCCCCCTCTGTGATTGGCTGCCGTCAGAGGGCCTGGGAGCCCTCTGATTGGCTCTAAGCACATCAATCTGGGCTATGACGCTATTCGAGCTCGGTACCGAGCTCGAATAGCGCCGGTTTGCTCGAATAGCTCGAATAGTGAATGGGCTATTCGAGTGTTCTCGAATAGCCCATTCGAATAGCTACAGCTATTCGGAGCTCGAATACCGAGCTCGAATAGCTGAAAAAGAGCTCGAATATTCGAGCTACTCGAATATTCGAGCTCTGCTGAGCACCACTAATAGTGTCAAATTAAAACTAACATGTCTGGGAGATAATTCTTTCAATTTACATGGACATATATATTACCACAACCATAAGAATATCAAGAGAATAAATTAATACATTAAATGTAGGGGGCAGGGCACTTATGAATCATTAATAGCCCCAGGCTCTCCGGGCTTCCCAACTTAGAATACTACCATGAAACTCAGATATTGTGACAGATCAAATGACATACGGTCCCAAAATAAATATATAGATACATATAGATACATATACATATTGTCCATACATATTCCAACCTGCTGAATTTGAGGATCCAGCATACAGGCTAATTCAATTTTATCGTTTAGGCCTCCTGGGCCCAATGCTCCAGTCCTTAATATCATGCGTGTTTCTCTTCTAAGACGTAGTTTATCTCTATCCCCCCTCTGGTTGGGACCTCCACCTTATCCAACACCGCAAAGGTCAAACCTTGGCTGGACTTGCCATGCTCATCGCGCATGTGCGTTACTAACCTGGTACAGCTCTTCCCTGCTTTAATAGTGCTGACATGTTCCCCTATCCGAGTTTTAACAGGTCTTGTGGTCTGTCCAATGTAGAATTTTCCAGAAGGACAGAATAACACATAGACCACATATTCTGATTGGCTTGTAAAAAAACCTCGCATTTTGAACTCTATACCTCCTATTTGAATACACTTAGAAGTAATCATTTTGGGGCCACATTTATAATTCCCTATTGGGACCTGTCGATCCAGCCACGTTGTGGTTCTGGGTGTTATAAACTCGCTTCTAGTCAGCATATTAGCAAGGGTAGGTGCTCTCCTAAAAGTCACCCGTGGGGGGCCCCCCACTTTTTGGGACAAATCAGGATCTTGTTGAATTATCTCCCAATGTTTGTAAATACATTCCCTGATTTTCATGGCCATGGGAGTATAATCGAAGGTGAATACCATCCTTTCTCTCTCGTTTCTCTTCTTTTCCTCATTCTTCCCTATCAGGAGTGAGTTCCTCTCTTTTTGTTGGGCTTTACATCTTGCCTTCATCAGCAAATGCGTGTCATACCCTCTTTTTCTAAACCTATTTGTAAGATCGTTTGCTTGGTCATCGAAAGTCTTCTGCGAACAGTTATTCCTTCTCAGGCGCAAATATTGGCCATATGTCTGGGGTGGAAGCTCTTAGCATGGAGGACAGAATTGGTCGTGGTTGGCTTCCGATAACCCTCACTGATCAATCTGTTGTTTTCCACCTTAAGTCTGAGGTCCAGGAAAACCACCTATTCACCAATCATTTCCGAAGTAAATTGCATATTAATGGTATTAATGTTCAGATAATTCAAAAACTCCGAAAATTGGGCATCCGAACCGGATCACACTACCAGGACGTCGTCCACGTACCTGGACCATCGTCTGATGTGCCCCCGGAACGGATTTATGTCTGAGTGCACCGCAGACTCCTCCCACACCCCCAAAAAGAGGTTCGCAAAGGAGCACGCCACTGGGGTCCCCATCGCTGTCCCCGAGACCTGTTGGTACCAGTACCCGTCAAACATAAACGCATTATGCTCTAGTATAAATTGAAGGCACTGACAAACGTAGTCAATATATTCCTCCTCTTCGTTTGTGCGTTGTAAGTACCGTCTGACGGCCTGCACCCCCAGGTCCTGGGGAATCCTGCTGTACAGACTGACCACATCAATGGTGGCCAGTCTATCACCTGGGACCCAAGTGGCGCGCTCCACCATCTGCAACACCTCGAGGGTGTCTCTCAAATAAGAAGGCACTCTTCTCAAAAGGGGGAGCAGGAGATGGTCCAGGTACCTGGACAGCCTCTCCGTAAGTGACCCACAGCCTGAGACTATGGGACGTCCCGGCGGTGCATCCATCGATTTGTTCAACTTCGGAATATGGTACCAGACTGGTCTCCTGGGGAAGGCCGGGAAGAGGTCCCTAGCCAATTTATTGGGGAGGAACCCACCTTCCACCCCCCTACGTAGGAGAGTTTGTAATCTCGACTGGTATCTGAGGGTCGGGTCACCAGGAAGCTTACGGTAGGTTAACTCATCATTCAACTGCCTTTAGGCCTCCATTTTGTATTGGTGACTTGTCATAATCACCAAATTCCCACCTTTATCTGCATTCCTTATGACCAGTCCCTCCTGTTTTTTTAGCCAGTCCAAGGCCTTTCTTTCCTCATTGCTTAAGTTAGGTGTGGTCCTCTCATAAATCTGTGCCCTCAGGTCTGCCAGCACCCTGAAATGAAATGATCAACACTGGACCCCAGACCCACAGGGAAGGGCTGTACCGATCTACATGCTCTATAGGAGTGTGTATCTCCCAGAGATAAATGGTCTGTTCCAATTAAACTTGGCCAGTCCAATTCGCCTCCCTCCTCCCAAAGTTCAGCAAATATGTTGATCATCTCCTCATCAGTTGGGTCCCCCAGTGCCAAAGGACTAAAGCCTAGGCTACTGGTGGGGTTTCCCTGTGTCATTTGAGGAGGAAGAACACAAGCACCCTCCATGGGCTGACTGGATGCCTCAGGGGTATACCCCAGCAAACCAGTCTCACTGCCCGTTGTCATAGGGTGTGGCTGGGTAGGAGAATGTTCTAAAGCAGCTGACACTTGTTGTTCTGTATTTATTCCGTGAAATTTTTGGCATATGACCAATTTCCGTGCGGATTTATATAGATCAATCGTGAATGACACAATGTCAAACTCCTGGGTTGGGCTGAAATTCAATCCCTGACTCAATAAGGAGATGCATGCCTGTGGAATCTCAGTCCCTGATAGGTTCACCACCTGGGGGGTATCTTTATGTATTTCAAGCGCTATGATGTTGCCTTCCTTTTCTTCTTGGCTTGTTTGGTGTCCTTGATCCCCTCCCAATGTACTGTCTTGGATGTTCCCTCCATGTTTTCTTCCTCTTCCTCGTCTGACTCTTGGCCTAAAGGGACCTGCTCCTTTGCACATGTTGCGTCCGATGGGTCTTTTCTGGTTTGACTCTTTGGTGTTTTGGGAATCTTTTTAGATTTTTTCTTTTTAAGTATTTTCTTAGGTCGTTTGTCCAGTTCAGAATCGCTATCAGATCCTGAGTCCGTAGTCCAATATCCACGACTTCTCGGATTCTTAGGGAAGGGAGCAGAATTCCAGTTAAATATTCTGCCTTTATCAAAATCTTCCTGATCTCTAAAAATTTTTTTTAGCTTTCTAACTTTGATTTCGTTCTGAATCTTTATGATCCTATCTTCTACCTTAGCCGTAGCAGTTGTAAATTTTTCCTCGGTTACTGAAGTTTCAAACTTGTGTCTCACATCTGTTAATACTGCTGTTACTTTGTTGTATTCTACAGTGGTACGCGCTAACACGATATTCTGCAGTCGCTTAGCGTGATCCAAATGGGCCTCCGTCCAGTTGTCCACAAATTGTCTGTCATCTCTGTATTCTGAGGGTTCCCAATAGCGTCTGAAGCCTCGTGCAGCTATGCCCTCCTTTTTATATCTCTTGAGCGTTGTGACTGTTCATAACAGTTTTGTTTCCTGTTCACTAAGCCTCCCAAACTTGTTCTCCAAAACCCTGGCTCCCACCTCTTTATTAGCTCTTGTAGATGCTGCGGTATTTGTGAAGAAATTGGTTAAATCTTCTCTTCCAACCACAACCTTATCACTAACGCATAACACTTGTTCAAAGTCAACTGAATCTGTGTCATTATCACTCATGGATAGCTCATGAAGTTCCTCTGCAGCTGCACTAGCTTGCGAAAACATAGTAGGGGTGCTCTGCTCCTTGAAAATAGTTGTAATCATATGTATCAGGAAGAAAAAGAGAAAGTTGAGTGGCACTCCCTATAGGATTGAGCTGGTGTATGTGAAATAAGAGCAAAAACCTCACCGCATCATCCTGGTTACCTTGTGTCTTGTTGTCTGGACGTGTGCTCTACGGAGATACATGAAAGTAGTACAACTGTGCAAAGGTATCACTGAAAGAAAAAGGAGGAAATCCGGGCACCTTCCGTCCAACTTCCGTTTATTGCAAGCCAAAACAGACATCCATTGGTTACAACAACTATTAGTACCTCGTGTTGGTGGTCTGTAGAGTGATGATCGGTGGTGGTGTGGGAGCCAGGGCACTAAGTGGGTCCGGCGACGGCCGTTTCGTGTCTATGCAGACGCTTGGTCACGCTGCGTACCACTATAAAGGGCGCATTGCAGACATCCGCTTTTACCACGGGGAGAAGCCCCGCCTTTTCCGGGTGCCGCAAGCGTCAGTGTGATTGGAGAAGGAGGACGTCAGAGGCGGGTGGGCGTGTGTCTAAGGCCAGGACTACGGATCCCATAGTGCTGTGCGGACAAACTCCGCCCAGCAAGACTATGTATGCAGCTGTCAGCCACTGATCCACCTGTTTGTTAAGAGCAGCCAGGAGAGCTGCTCCAGTGGGACTCTCCGCTTTGAGGCAAGACAAGTCTAAGATGGCGTGACACCGTCATACCTGGCATGCAGCATAGGCCCTGGGGAGCTGGGGGTGTGTAGCTGGAGAGGAGATTGCAGCACCAATAGAGTTGAATTGCCACTCAGCCAAGTAGGAGGATGACGACAGCGAAGAGGATGTAGCAGGAGGAGAGGAGGTGGCAGCAGACTTGCCTGCAAGCCATGGACGTGTCACTAGGTCCGCTGCACAGCCACGTACTCCCTGCTTGCCATCGGTCACCATGTTCACCCAATGTGCTGTGTAAGTAATGTACCTGCCCTCACCATGCTTGGCAGACCAGGCATCTGTGGTCAGATGGACCCTTGACCCAACGCTGTGTGCCAGAGATAACTTACCTCTCAACTTCATGGTACAGTTTGGGTATCGCCTTTTTGGAGAAATAATTGTGGCCTGGTATCTTCCACTGTGGTGTCCCAATGGCCACAAATTTTCGGAAGGCCTCAGAGTCCACCAGCTGTATGGTAACAGCTGGCGAGCTAACAGTTCTGCCAAGCTTCCTCCAGCCCCCCATAGCCCAGAAGATCCTCTGGCATCCTCTTCTTCCTGGTCCCGCTGGTGGCTCCAGTAATCGGCGACTTCGAAGTGAAGTCGCGCGTGCGTGCTACCGCCTTGCGCCCATTGCTTCATCAGACGGTCGGCATAAGCCTCCTCGCATGGGTGGATAAGTCTTAAGAGAACCACGAATGTGCACAAGGCTTGACGTGATGATGCAACAGGCGTACCAGAGCTGCCAGCAGGACCAGGAGAGGATGCCGGGGGATCTTGTGGGCTAAGGGGGGCTGGAGGAAGCCCCAGGTAAGTCCAAATTTAAATTTTATTTATCGCTAAGGGTCCCCTTTAAAAGTGATGGTTGGGGGTGAGTTAGGGTCAGACATCAGGAAGGAGTTTATATTATGCAGGGGAATTAGGATAAGGCAACAGGAAGGGGAAGGGTTGCATGCAGTGATAGGGCTTGATTCACTAACCGGCACTAAGCCTTATCTGAGTTAGTGTGCCTTTGCACCCGCTATACTGTACATGATGCATCAGTACACAGTTATCGTCGCATCCTATGCAATCTTATGGTAGCATCATATACAGTATAGCGGGTGCGACGTTATCATCGCACTGCGCGCAAAGATCGACGCATTACGTTGTGTACGCGGTGCAGTGCGCGATGTAGCTTTGTGCATCTTTTAGTGTGCACAGAGCTACTTAAGGGGCACTAAGTTCAGATAAGGCATGCTAACCTCTGATAAGGCACACTTACCTCAGATAAGGCACATTTACCTCAGATAAGGCAACCTAACTCAGATAAGGCACACTAACCTCAGATAAGGTTAGCACTGTAGTTTGTGCCCACTAAGTGATAAGGCACACTAACCAGCTTAGTGCCGGTTAGTGAATCAAGGCCATAGTCTATTAATGGGAGAAGAAGGCGTTGATGCATAATGGTCATAGTAAACCCGATTAAAAAAAAAATAGGAGGGAATTTGCACTGTATTTCAATATCTCTAAGTACTGATTATTTTATTGTGCAGTTTATACCTCAGGTAACTCAGATTATTTATTTTGAAATTGCATTTCAAATAATCATATTCATTGCCCAGCTTTAAAAACACAAGTACTTCGAGTACAAGAGCAAAAGCTGAGCAAAGTGGTGTGGTTTGCAGGGCAAAAATACCATTCAGAACTGGAGAAGCAATGTGTGATTAACAGCGGAAAAGCCGCCGCATGTTCTGGCAGTAAGGCGGTTGATTCCGCATTTGATGCGGCGGTTTGTCCACGTCAGCAGGCATCTAGTTTGTCTGGAGCTGGCGGTGCCCATGGGCAGAGTGGCGTGGGGGTCGCCGCATGTTCTGACGGCAAAGTGGCGGATTCCGCGTCCAGTGTGGCGGGTTTCCTGCAACAACATGCATCTGGGTTAGCTGGACCTAGTAGTGCACACAGATGCAGAGCTACGCGCGCGCGCGCGCCGCTAGTCAGGCTCTTTATACCAATAGGAGGAAGATCAGCTGATCGGGACGGTCAGCTGATTCCTGTCCGGCTATTGATTGGTTGATGGGAGCTGGGCGGCGCTGTGGGGTGCTTTACTATATATATATATCTTGCTGTTCAGTTGCTGGTTGTCTGGCGTTGCGAATGCTTATGTGTTAGCACTCAGACCTTAGTCAGTACTCCAGTGTGGTGGAACCAGGAGACCCTGGGAATCCACACTTAGCCAGAAACTGTATATTATCTGTTTTATTCTCTAGCATAGTTCCAGGGTGATGAGATCACGGCCCTCACACCCCAGACTAGGAATACTGTATATCATCTGTGTTATTCTCTAGCATAGTTCCAGGGTGTTGAGATCACGGCCCTCACACCCCAGACTAGGAATATTGTATATCATCTGTGTAATTCTCTAGCATAGTTCCAGGGTGTTGAGATCACGGCCCTCACACCCCAGACTAGGAATACTGTATATCAGTGGTGCTCAGCAGAGCTCGAATATTCGAGTAGCTCGAATATTCGAGCTCTTTTTCAGCTATCCGAGCTCGGTATTCGAGCTCCGAATAGCTGTAGCTATTCGAATGGGCTATCCGAGTACACTCGAATAGCCCATTCACTATTCGAGCTATTCGAGCAAACGGCGCTATTCGAGCTCGGTACCGAGCTCGAATAGCGTCATAGCCCAGATTGATGTCCTTAGAGCCAATCAGAGGGCTCCCAGGCCCTCTGACGGCAGCCAATCACAGAGGGGGACCCTGGCCAGCCCCTACCCTATAAATAGCGGCCGCCATGTTCCGTTTCTCCATGCTTGCCTGAGACTTGTACAGAGAGAGAGTTGCTCCTTTGTGCTTTGGCTTAGCAAGTGCTCTATTGTGATCATTTACCTAGCGTTTTTGCTCACCTACACCTGCCATATACACCTATATTGTTGTTAGTTAGATAGACATTGTATTTTAGTTAGTAGCTTGTGTGTTACATTAGAGACAGGCAGCTGCTGCAAGCTTACAGGTTTAGGCCTCAGGGGGGCCTTGCCTCTGTGGGCAGCTGTCCTCTGTTTATTTCTCTCATCTATACCAGTATTTCTGCTGTCCTTTACTAATAGTATTGTAGTTATACTGTACTAGGAGTAGGACACTCACTGACTGTCACTGTTTATAGGCTACTAGCTAGCTCCTGCGTGTGTGCACTCACTCACTGTCTGTGTGTACACACACTCTATTTCCTTCTGATTACTGATAGATTATTGTTAGTTAGTTGTACTTACTGTTACTACTTACTCTTACTGTACTAGGAGTCTAGGACACTCAGTCAGACAGTCACTGTGTTCATAGGCTACTAGCTCCTGCGTGCGGTCACTCACTGTCTGAGTGTACACACACCACCCACACTCCATTTCCTTCTGATCGCTGATTGATTATTGTAATTAGTTAGTTGTACTTACTGTTACTACTTACTCTTACTGTACTAGGAGTCTAGGACACTCAGTCACTGTGTTCATAGGCTACTAGCTCCTGCGTGCGGTCACTCACTGTCTGAGTGTACACACACCACCCACACTCCATTTCCTTCTGATCGCTGATTGATTATTGTAATTAGTTAGTTCTACTTACTGTTACTACTTACTCTTACTGTACTAGGAGTCTAGGACACTCAGTCACTGTGTTCATAGGCTACTAGCTCCTGCGTGCGGTCACTCACTGTCTGAGTGTACACACACCACCCACACTCCATTTCCTTCTGATCGCTGATTGATTATTGTAATTAGTTAGTTCTACTTACTGTTACTACTTACTCTTACTGTACTAGGAGTCTAGGACACTCAGTCACTGTGTTCATAGGCTACTAGCTCCTGCGTGCGGTCACTCACTGTCTGAGTGTACACACACCACCCACACTCCATTTCCTTCTGATCGCTGATTGATTATTGTAATTAGTTAGTTCTACTTACTGTTACTACTTACTCTTACTGTACTAGGAGTCTAGGACACTCAGTCACTGTGTTCATAGGCTACTAGCTCCTGCGTGCGGTCACTCACTGTCTGAGTGTACACACACCACCCACACTCCATTTCCTTCTGATCGCTGATTGATTATTGTAATTAGTTAGTTCTACTTACTGTTACTACTTACTCTTACTGTACTAGGAGTCTAGGACACTCAGTCACTGTGTTCATAGGCTACTAGCTCCTGCGTGCGGTCACTCACTGTCTGAGTGTACACACACCACCCACACTCCATTTCCTTCTGATCGCTGATTGATTATTGTAATTAGTTAGTTCTACTTACTGTTACTACTTACTCTTACTGTACTAGGAGTCTAGGACACTCAGTCACTGTGTTCATAGGCTACTAGCTCCTGCGTGCGGTCACTCACTGTCTGAGTGTACACACACCACCCACACTCCATTTCCTTCTGATCGCTGATTGATTATTGTAATTAGTTAGTTCTACTTACTGTTACTACTTACTCTTACTGTACTAGGAGTCTAGGACACTCAGTCACTGTGTTCATAGGCTACTAGCTCCTGCGTGCGGTCACTCACTGTCTGAGTGTACACACACCACCCACACTCCATTTCCTTCTGATCGCTGATTGATTATTGTAATTAGTTAGTTCTACTTACTGTTACTACTTACTCTTACTGTACTAGGAGTCTAGGACACTCAGTCACTGTGTTCATAGGCTACTAGCTCCTGCGTGCGTGCACTCACTGTCTGAGTGTACACACACCACCCACACTCCATTTCCTTCTGATCGCTGATTGATTATTGTAATTAGTTAGTTCTACTTACTGTTACTACTTACTCTTACTGTACTAGGAGTCTAGGACACTCAGTCACTGTGTTCATAGGCTACTAGCTTCTGCGTGCGGTCACTCACTGTCTGAGTGTACACACACCACCCACACTCCATTTCCTTCTGATCGCTGATTGATTATTGTAATTAGTTAGTTCTACTTACTGTTACTACTTACTCTTACTGTACTAGGAGTCTAGGACACTCAGTCACTGTGTTCATAGGCTACTAGCTCCTGCGTGCGTGCACTCACTGTCTGAGTGTACACACACCACCCACACTCCATTTCCTTCTGATCGCTGATTGATTATTGTAATTAGTTAGTTCTACTTACTGTTACTACTTACTCTTACTGTACTAGGAGTCTAGGACACTCAGTCACTGTGTTCATAGGCTACTAGCTCCTGCGTGCGGTCACTCACTGTCTGAGTGTACACACACCACCCACACTCCATTTCCTTCTGATCGCTGATTGATTATTGTAATTAGTTAGTTCTACTTACTGTTACTACTTACTCTTACTGTACTAGGAGTCTAGGACACTCAGTCACTGTGTTCATAGGCTACTAGCTCCTGCGTGCGGTCACTCACTGTCTGAGTGTACACACACCACCCACACTCCATTTCCTTCTGATCGCTGATTGATTATTGTAATTAGTTAGTTCTACTTACTGTTACTACTTACTCTTACTGTACTAGGAGTCTAGGACACTCAGTCACTGTGTTCATAGGCTACTAGCTCCTGCGTGCGGTCACTCACTGTCTGAGTGTACACACACCACCCACACTCCATTTCCTTCTGATCGCTGATTGATTATTGTAATTAGTTAGTTCTACTTACTGTTACTACTTACTCTTACTGTACTAGGAGTCTAGGACACTCAGTCACTGTGTTCATAGGCTACTAGCTCCTGCGTGCGGTCACTCACTGTCTGAGTGTACACACACCACCCACACTCCATTTCCTTCTGATCGCTGATTGATTATTGTAATTAGTTAGTTCTACTTACTGTTACTACTTACTCTTACTGTACTAGGAGTCTAGGACACTCAGTCACTGTGTTCATAGGCTACTAGCTGCATTGGGGGAGAAGATGGCTAAACGGTTGGAGGAGATTTTAAACTAGGATCTGGGGGGAGGCGGGAGGATAAAGTCTCAACATATAGACAAGATAAGGTAAAAAGACAGTGGGAGCCTAACATTATGGGGGGTGGAGAGGGGGGTGGGGACAGTGTAAAGATTAAGGAGGTTGGTAAAACTTCAAGTAGCCCATTTCAGGTAAACAAAATTGGTAAATGTGGTGGTAAAAATATAAAGTGCATGATAACCAATGCTCGGAGCCTTGCAAATAAAATAGATGAACTAGAGTTCATTCTGAATGACAAAGGCTATGACATTGTGGGAATAACCGAGACATGGATGGATGAAAGTCATGACTGGATAGCCAATTTAAAAGGATACAATGTGTTCAGGAGGGATAGAACAGGGAAAAAAGGTGGAGGGGTTTGTCTCTTTGTTGAGAATTCTTTTACAGCTGTCCTCAACGATGAGATGGAGGAAGATTGCGAAGATGTGGAGTCCGTTTGGGTAAATATTCATGGTGGAAATAAAAGTTGCCAATTGCTTATTGGGGTATGCTACAGACCACCTCATATTAATGAAGCTGCAGAACTGCAATTACTACAGCAAATTGAAAAAGCGGCAAGTAAAAATGAGGTCATAGTTATGGGCGACTTCAACTTTCCAGACATTAACTGGAGTATTGAGGCTACCCATTCTGGTAAAAGCAGCAGATTTCTGGCAGCACTACAGGACAATTACTTGACTCAAATGGTAACGGAACCAACTAGGGGAAATGCGTTACTGGATCTGATCATTTCGAATAGACCAGATAATGTATCAAATGTGCAGGTTCAAGAACATTTGGGAAATAGTGATCACAACATGATAACGTTTGATCTGGTGACTGATAGGCCACGGGGCAGCGGGACCACTAAAACTATGAATTTTAGAAAAGCAAAGTTCAATCAAATCAGGCAGGCACTAAGTTTGGTGAACTGGGATAATGTACTACAAGGGGAGGACACTGAAGGGAAATGGCAAGCTTTTAAACGTATTCTCAATCAATATTGTAGTATGTATATCCCATATGGAAACAAAATGTCTAGGAATAAAAAAAGGCCTCTATGGATGAATAGAAAGGTTAAAGATAAAATGAAGAGGAAAAAGAATGCCTATAAGGTCCTAAAACAGGAGGGGACCGAGGCTGCACTAAGCAATTATAAGGAGTGCAATAAAAATTGTAAAAAAGAAATTAGGCTGGCAAAGATCGAAGCTGAAAATCAAATCGCTAGGGATATCAAATCTAACCCAAAAAAGTTTTACAAGTACATCAACTCTAAAAAAAGAAAGGTTGACTGTATAGGACTCCTAAAGGATGAGGGTGGGAACTCAATGGTGGATGACCAAGGTAAGGCAGAGTTATTAAATGCTTTCTTTGCTTCTGTCTTTACAAAGGAAACAGCACTGTTGCAAATTACAGAGGCGGAAGAGTCTCAATCTTCTAACTGTAATATTAAATACTTAACGCAGGAAGAAGTAAAGGCAAGACTAAATAAATTAAAAATAGACAAGGCACCTGGCCCGGATGGCATGCATCCTCGGGTCCTAAGGGAATTAAGTTCAGTTATAGATAAACCCCTTTATCTTATCTTTTGTGACTCTCTTGCAACTGGCAGAGTCCCAGTGGATTGGCGTACAGCCCACGTTTTCCCATTATTTAAGAAGGGCAAAAAATCAGATCCAGGAAATTATAGACCTGTAAGCTTAACATCAGTTGTATGCAAACTATTTGAGGGGTTACTAAGAGATACTATACATGACTTCATAGTAGAAAATAATCTTATTTCTCAGCATCAACATGGGTTTACTAAAGACAGGTCCTGTTTGACTAACATGCTCAGCTTTTATGAGGTAGTGAATGCTAATATGGATATTGGGAATGCTGTAGATGTGATATACTTAGACTTTGCTAAGGCATTCGACACTGTTCCCCACAAAAGTCTGGTGCAAAAGATGAGGATGCAAGGACTGGGGAAGAGTCTGTGTGCTTGGATAGGGAACTGGCTAATGGACAGAAAACAAAGAGTTGTGGTCAATGGATCATACTCAAAATGGGAGACTGTTAGCAGTGGGGTCCCACAGGGGTCTGTACTGGGTCCAGTGCTCTTCAATTTATTTATTAATGACCTAGTGGATACAGTAGTGAGCAATGTTGCTATTTTTGCAGATGATACAAAATTGTGCAGAATCATCAACTCTAAGGAAGATAGTGTTATATTGCAACAGGATCTGGATAGGATGGCTATATGGGCACATACATGGCAGATGAAATTCAATGTTGACAAATGTAAAGTCATGCATTTTGGTCGTACCAATGGTCTAACACCATACAAAATAAATGGGATACAGTTGGGGACATCAAACTTGGAGAAGGACTTAGGAGTACTCATCGACAACAAGTTAAATAATCGTACTCAATGCCAAGCCGCTGCAGCTAAAGCTAACAAAATTTTGGGATGCATTAAAAGGGAAATAAAAACTCGAGATGCTAGCATAATATTGCCCCTGTTTAACTCTCTAGTAAGGCCACATCTGGAATATGGAATTCAGTTCTGGGCACCACATTACAAAAAAGATATTGCAGTTTTAGAGCAGGTGCAGAGACGAGCAACAAAATTGATACGTGGGATGGAAGGTCTCACTTACCAAGAAAGGTTAGATAAACTGGGTTTATTTAGTCTAGAGAAAAGACGCCTCAGAGGAGATCTAATTAACATGTATAAATACATCAGAGGGCAATATAATAGCTTGGCGGATGAGCTTTTTGTCCCTAGGCCTTCTCAAAGGACTAGAGGACATGATCTGCGCATGGAGGAAAAACGTTTTAGCCATTTATTTAGGAAAGGGTTCTTTACAGTAAGAGTGATTAAGATGTGGAATGCATTGCCACAGGAAGTCGTTATGGCAAACTCTATACCTGCATTTAAAGGGGGCTTAGATGCTTTCCTTGCGTTGAATGACATCCATGGCTACAATTACTAGGTAATGCCAATGATGTTAATCCAGGGATTTTATCTGATTGCCATCTGGAGTCGGGAAGGAATGTTTACCTTGTAAGGGTTTTTTCGCCTTCCTCTGGATCAACAGGGATATGTGAGGGAGCAGGCTGGAGTGTACTTTGTACTGGTTGAACTCGATGGACGTATGTCTTTTTTCAACCAAAGTAACTATGTAACTATGTAGCTCCTGCGTGCGGTCACTCACTGTCTGAGTGTACACACACCACCCACACTCCATTTCCTTCTGATCGCTGATTGATTATTGTAATTAGTTAGTTCTACTTACTGTTACTACTTACTCTTACTGTACTAGGAGTCTAGGACACTCAGTCACTGTGTTCATAGGCTACTAGCTCCTGCGTGCGTGCACTCACTGTCTGAGTGTACACACACCACCCACACTCCATTTCCTTCTGATCGCTGATTGATTATTGTAATTAGTTAGTTCTACTTACTGTTACTACTTACTCTTACTGTACTAGGAGTCTAGGACACTCAGTCACTGTGTTCATAGGCTACTAGCTCCTGCGTGCGGTCACTCACTGTCTGAGTGTACACACACCACCCACACTCCATTTCCTTCTGATCGCTGATTGATTATTGTAATTAGTTAGTTCTACTTACTGTTACTACTTACTCTTACTGTACTAGGAGTCTAGGACACTCAGTCACTGTGTTCATAGGCTACTAGCTCCTGCGTGCGGTCACTCACTGTCTGAGTGTACACACACCACCCACACTCCATTTCCTTCTGATCGCTGATTGATTATTGTAATTAGTTAGTTCTACTTACTGTTACTACTTACTCTTACTGTACTAGGAGTCTAGGACACTCAGTCACTGTGTTCATAGGCTACTAGCTCCTGCGTGCGGTCACTCACTGTCTGAGTGTACACACACCACCCACACTCCATTTCCTTCTGATCGCTGATTGATTATTGTAATTAGTTAGTTCTACTTACTGTTACTACTTACTCTTACTGTACTAGGAGTCTAGGACACTCAGTCACTGTGTTCATAGGCTACTAGCTCCTGCGTGCGTGCACTCACTGTCTGAGTGTACACACACTAAATTTACTTGTGATTACTACTGATTATTGTAACTGCTAGTTGTACTTCCTGACTGTTACTACTTACTTACTGTACTAGGGGACACTCACTCAGTCACCTCACCAACCAACCCACTCCATTAAAGTACCCCACTTTTCACCCGCCCTTTTACAAAACTTTTGTCTATACGCCCAAAACATTTAAGATGTCTGGAAGTGGCAGCCAGCGCGGTTTGGGCAAGGGGAAGGGCAGCAAGGGAATCAGGAGGAGAGGGAGCAGCATTGTGGCAAGCCGCGGCCGCGGGCGCGCCACCATGCACAGTTCCGCAGCAGCAGCAGCAGCGTCAGTGGCTAACATTCCTCCCATAGCCACTGGCCGTGGACGCCTTGGGCGCCGCCCAGCAGGAGCATCTGCAACTCACGCTGCAGAGACACAGCAGCAGCAGCGTGTAGCACCTGCTCCCATTTTCCTCCAGCCGGGTCGGAAACGTCCCATTGAGGAAAAGGATGCAGACACTGTGGTGCAACTCATGACGGAGGATGAGCAGCCCGCCATCAGCTCTGCATCCGAGGCCTCCACCCTCACCACCACCACCACCCCTGTTCGCAGCAGCCGCCCAGCAGGGTCTGGGGAGGAGGCCAGTTCACCGTCACTCGCCGACCTGTCATTCAGCAGTCTTTTGACCCCAGGCATCATGAGTAAATTGTCTGCTGTTGTTGGCGATCTTGAGGAGGAGATGCTGATGGGCACTTTGGGGGATGAGGGATTGGACAGCAAGACTGTGGCGACAGTCAAGCAGCCCATCCATGCATCAGGAGAGGAGTTTGGGGGGTCCTCATCCCAGCAGGACATGTTTCAGGAGGGGGAGGATGATGATGACCCGGTGACAGACAGAGACTGGGTGCCACCACCTCCAGGGGATGTCGTCCTCAGCAGCTCTGAGGAGGAGGAGGAGGATGCTCTTGTGGGCCTTGCAAGGAGGCGCATCATTGCAAGCATTGGCAGCAGCAGTAGGCAGGTCCCACAGCCTGCTGGTGTCTCAGGCTCAGCAGCAGCAGCATCTGCCAGTACCACCACCAGCCGCACCCAAGCCCCCCCCCCCCAACCACCACAGGGAGACAGGCAGCAGCGCTTCCATGCCGTAGGGGGATGTTTAAGTCACCAATCTGGCGATATTTCACCATGCCCACTGTGTACAGCAAGTACGCCACTTGCAACCACTGTCAGCGGAAGTTGAGCAGAGGTGCAGACCCCTTAAAGTTCTGCACCAGCTCGCTCATCAACCACCTTGCGGCTAAACATTTCCACCAGCATGAGGAGTTCCAGAGGCTGAAGGCATCTGGTGCTGGCAGTGGCACCACACCCATCACTGCACAGCCTTCAGCAGCAGCAGCAGCAGCAACAGCAGCCACCCGCCCTCCTGCTCCTCCAGCAGCACCAGCAGGAGTGCGGAAACGCACTGCTCCTCCCCCCTCTGCAACTCCTGCCGCCGACACTGAGGCCTGTTCTGGCAGCCAGTCCTCAGTGGCCTCCTCCGCTGTGTCTGCTGATTCCCGTGTCAGCAAAAGGCCACGCCAGAGCCTTTTGAGCGAGTCCTTCCAGGGGGTGGTTAGGGCTCTGCCTCCCAGCAGCCGTCGCGTGCGGCAGCTGAACGGCTTGCTGGCACGGGCCATGTGCTCCCAACTCCTGCCGTACACGCTCGTGCAGGAGGGGAGCGACATTCGTGCGCTGCTTGCTTGCGCAGCCCCAGACTGGCAGCTCCCCAGCAGACACTTCTTTGCCCGCAAGGCCATTCCTGCACTGCACCGCTTTGTGATGGCCAATGTGGAGCGAGGGCTGGAGCACGCGGTTGGTGAAAGGGTCCACGTCACCATGGACTCCTGGAGCAGCCGCTTCGGGACAGGCCGCTACCTGTCCTTCACTGTCCACTGGGTCAGCTTGGTGGAAGGGGGTGAGGATGGGAGAGCAGCAGCGGGCACAGCAGCAGCAGCAACACAGTGGGTGGTGCCACCCCGCAGGCTCAGGGGAACTGCAGCAGGTTCCTCCGATCCTCTGCCATCCTCCGGCACACCTGGCCAAACCCCCCGCCTCAGCAGCAGCGTGAAGGCCCGCCACTGCCAAGCGCTGCTGCACTTGGTCAGCCTTGGGAAGACCAAGCTGACGGCAACCCATGTGTTGGCCAAACTCCAGGAGCAGGAGAGGATTTGGCTGACCCCCAGAGGCCTCAGAGTCGGAGAGGTGGTGGCCGACAATGGGGCCAATCTGGTTGCCGCAATAGACAGGGGAAACCTGACCCACATCCCCTGTCTTGCCCACGTGCTGAACCTGGTGGTGCAGAAGTTCCTGCGCACCTACCAGGGGATGGGCGAACTGCTGGAAACGGCAAGGAATGTTGTGCGTCACTTCCGGCGCTCGGCTGCAGCCTGTGCGAGCCTGGAAGACGTGCAAAAGGAGCTGGATCTGCCACGCCATCGGCTGATCCTTGACGTTCCGACTCGCTGGAACTCCACCCTGGCGATGTTGGAGCGTCTGGTTGAACAGAGGCGCGCTGTCAAACAGTACCTTGCCCTGGCCACTGTTTCCGCAGCTCAGAGAAGGGACAAGACCAGCAACATCCCGTCCATCGTCCCCGATGATGACTGGAGGCACATGCAGCAGGTGTGCTTTGTGCTGGCTCCCTTCCTGCAGGCCACAAACATGGTGAGCAGGGACCATGCTATGGTCTGCGAGTGGGTGCCCCTGGTTTCTCTGCTGAACAGGGCCCTCGATGCTTTGCTGGAACAGGGAGCGGCAGCCTTGGACCAGCAGGAGCGGCAACCAGCTGCGCAGTCCACCTCTGAGGGGGAGGAGGAGGAGGACTTGGTGGAGGTCCCTGACCTGGCTGCTGATGAGGGGGATCAGCACAGCGCAGCTGAGTTGGTGCGGGGGTGGAGAGAGGATGAGGCGGCAGAGGAGGAGGATGAGGACAGCACTGACGTCGATGTGCCAGCAGACGTGGCCCGCCTCTTCCCAATGGCAGCGCACATGCTGACGTGCCTGCGCAGGGACCCCAGGGTGATCCAGATGAAGCAGAGGGAGGAGATCTGGATCAGCATGATGTTGGACCCACGCCTCAAGGGGAAGTTGAGCCAGTTCCTGCCGCCTGCAGGAGGAGACCCAGCGCAACAAATAAGGAGCTTGCAGCAGGCCCTTGTTGAGCGCTTGGAGGAAGCCTTCCCCCAGCCTTCCGCCCCCACTGTCCAGCAGCCAGCACAGAGGCAGCAGCAGGTGCCTGCATCCAGCAGCAGCAAGCGCCCCACAGACCTGCTGTCTCTCAGCCACGAGCTCTACAGGACTGTAGAGGCTCCGGCAGCAGTGACTAGAGAGGAGATGCATGCAGCAGCATCCTCCTCCGGTCACAGCCAGCGCCTGACCCGCATGGTGGCTGACTACATGGGGTCGTACAGCGGGCTTGACAGCGATGCCCCTGTTGATCCCATGGAGTATTGGGTCAAGCGCATGGAGATCTGGAGCGAGCTGGCGCAGTACGCCCTGGAAGTGCTGTCCTGCCCCCCTTCCAGCGTGCTGTCCGAGCGCTGCTTCAGTGCAGCTGGTGGCGTGGTCACCGAGAAACGCTCACGTCTGTCTCACAAGTCTGTGGACAGACTGACGTTTCTCAAGATGAACCAGGCGTGGGTGGAAGGCGAGTTCCTGGCCCCTGTTGTCGGCGAGAGGGGGACATGAACTGGCTGCCGGAACCATCGTTAATGTGCCTTACCACCCTTTACCACCTCCTGGCTCCTGCTCACTAAGCCAGCCTGGTTCACTTTGACTATTACGTCGCCTGCAGCCACACATTTTACACCTACAGTGGGCTGCTGTGTACTGCCCTTCTGCTGTCTGTCTGTGTTTCCCACTGCCAGGGTACACAGCATTACCTTCTTCTGCTGCCACTCTGCCACCAGCTATTACGTCAAACAATAGCTATATTGGTTGTAAAACCAAAAACCAAAAAACCATTAAAAAAAAAAAAAGGTTTAATTTTTCTGAGGTGCCCGGGTTGAAAACTGTGTTGTCCCAGTTGTGTATTGGACACAATGTGGGCTGCACGACCGCTGTCTGGGACCTCCTGTTGTGTTTATTTACAGCCCTGGTATCACCGCTAGGTACCAGGGCTATTATGTCACGCTGCCTACCTGCTGCCACACTCACACTGCTCCTCCACACCTCCTCCTGCTGCTGCTGCTGCTGCTGTCTGTTTGTGTTTCCCACTGCCAGGGTACACAGATGATTTACCTTCTGCTGCCACTCTGCCACCAGCTATTACGTCAAACAATAGCTGCTCGCCTACTCCTCCATTCCTCCTCCTGCTGCTGCTGTCTGTCTGTGTTTCCCACTGCCAGGGTACACAGCATTACCTTCTTCTGCTGCCACTCTGCCACCAGCTATTACGTCAAACAATAGCTATATTGGTTGTAAAACCAAAAACCAAAAAACCATTAAAAAAAAAAAAAGGTTTAATTTTTCTGAGGTGCCCGGGTTGAAAACTGTGTTGTCCCAGTTGTGTATTGGACACAATGTGGGCTGCACGACCGCTGTCTGGGACCTCCTGTTGTGTTTATTTACAGCCCTGGTATCACCGCTAGGTACCAGGGCTATTATGTCACGCTGCCTACCTGCTGCCACACTCACACTGCTCCTCCACACCTCCTCCTGCTGCTGCTGCTGCTGTCTGTCTGTGTTTCCCACTGCCAGGGTACACAGATGATTTACCTTCTGCTGCCACTCTGCCACCAGCTATTACGTCAAACAATAGCTGCTCGCCTACTCCTCCATTCCTCCTCCTGCTGCTGCTGTCTGTCTGTGTTTCCCACTGCCAGGGTACACAGCATTACCTTCTTCTGCTGCCACTCTGCCACCAGCTATTACGTCAAACAATAGCTATATTGGTTGTAAAACCAAAAACCAAAAAACCATTAAAAAAAAAAAAAGGTTTAATTTTTCTGAGGTGCCCGGGTTGAAAACTGTGTTGTCCCAGTTGTGTATTGGACACAATGTGGGCTGCACGACCGCTGTCTGGGACCTCCTGTTGTGTTTATTTACAGCCCTGGTATCACCGCTAGGTACCAGGGCTATTATGTCACGCTGCCTACCTGCTGCCACACTCACACTGCTCCTCCACACCTCCTCCTGCTGCTGCTGCTGCTGTCTGTCTGTGTTTCCCACTGCCAGGGTACACAGATGATTTACCTTCTGCTGCCACTCTGCCACCAGCTATTACGTCAAACAATAGCTGCTCGCCTACTCCTCCATTCCTCCTCCTGCTGCTGCTGTCTGTCTGTGTTTCCCACTGCCAGGGTACACAGCATTACCTTCTTCTGCTGCCACTCTGCCACCAGCTATTACGTCAAACAATAGCTATATTGGTTGTAAAACCAAAAACCAAAAAACCATTAAAAAAAAAAAAAAGGTTTAATTTTTCTGAGGTGCCCGGGTTGAAAACTGTGTTGTCCCAGTTGTGTATTGGACACAATGTGGGCTGCACGACCGCTGTCTGGGACCTCCTGTTGTGTTTATTTACAGCCCTGGTATCACCGCTAGGTACCAGGGCTATTATGTCACGGCGAGCTGCCTGCCTCATTGACTGCCTGCTGCCACACACTCATCCTCCTCCTCCTGCTGCTGAATTTACCTCCTGCTGTCTTTGTGTTTCCACTGCCAGGGAGCACATACAATGGCGCTTCCAACATGCGTGCGCCCACCAGCTATTTGTTACGCTCAAAAATAGCTGCATTTCTTTAAAAAAAAATTGAAAAGAGAAATACGTGAAGATGATGAAGAAGAAGATGAAAAAGAAGAAGAAGATAAAGAAGAAGAAGATGAAGAAGATGAAGAAGAAGAAGATGAAGAAGAAGATGAAGAAGAAGATGAAGAAGAAGATGAAAAAGAAGATGAAAAAGAAGAAGAAGATGAAGAAGATGAAGAAGAAGAAGATGAAGAAGAAGAAGATGAAGAAGAAGAAGAAGAAGATGAAGAAGATGAAGAAGAAGAAGATGAAGAAGATGAAGAAGAAGAAGATGAAGAAGAAGAAGATGAAGAAGAAGAAGATGAAGAAGAAGAAGAAGAAGAAGATGAAGAAGAAGAAGATGAAGAAGATGAAGATGAAGAAGAAGATGAAGATGAAGATGAAGAAGAAGATGAAGAAGAAGATGATGAAGAAGAAGAAGAAGAAGAAGAAGATGATGAAGAAGAAGAAGAAGAAGAAGAAGATGATGAAGAAGAAGAAGAAGAAGAAGATATAGAAGAAGAAGATCTAGAAGAAGAAGAAAGATAAAGAAGAAGAAGAACAAGTATATACAGTAACACTACTGAACAAAATTTAGGACACAACTTCTCTTTCCACATTTTTTTTTAAAGGAACATCCCCACATAATCACTTGCTGTTGTTACTTGGAAAAAAAGATGTTTCTTGCATCATTCACCCTCAAAACAAGTGTTGGAAGCTATTTAAGGCCAATTCGAATAGTCAGCTCGAATAGTGAGCTCGAATACCGACTCGAATAGTGAGCTCGAAGTCCGAGGTCGAATCGAATAGTAAAAATTATTCGACTCGAATATTCGACTGACCTCGAATAATTTACTATTCGAATTCGACCAAACTCGAATTTTAAATAGGGGTATTTGAGCATCACTACTGTATATCATCTGTGTTGTTCTCTAGCATAGTTCCAGGGTGTGAGATCACGGACCTCACACCTCAGACTAGGCCTTGTTCTGATATCTGTTATGACCTGTAGCTTTTTTGACTATTCTTCTGATCTCTGATTTTGTACTTTGCATATCTGATACTCTGTTGCCGACCCAGCCTGTCTGACCTCCTGGCTGTCACCCTCCGCAGGGTGTCCAGCCTTTCCGCAGGGGTCCCCTGCTCTTCAGAGGGGACACTGCTCCTTATCAGTCAGGGACTCCCACTCCAGGTGTCCTTGACTGCAGTAGAGTCTTCTCTACTTATTGGACCACCTGCTTCCCCGGTGGTCCAAAGGTTACTGTTGCACCAAATCACTTACACACCCAGGTGTCTAGAGGTTAGACATATTTGATTGGCGATTCTGCAGATCCCCAATAATCAGGTATATCTGTATTCTTGGGGATACTGCAGATCGCCAAGAATCAGATTCTCTCTCTCTGGTTGCTGACACCAATCGTTAC
This sequence comes from Hyperolius riggenbachi, assembly GCF_040937935.1. Taxonomy (NCBI): domain Eukaryota; kingdom Metazoa; phylum Chordata; class Amphibia; order Anura; family Hyperoliidae; genus Hyperolius; species Hyperolius riggenbachi. Next base: position 133,663,820 of record NC_090657.1, read on the forward strand.
AGAACGCCAGACCCAAACAATATGGACGCACTTAGCACTCATCTGGACACGCTCACCACCTCGGTAGAAAATCTCATCAGAGTGATGGACGGTCAGCAGGCCCAGATCTCTGCCTTATCTGGGTCACTACAAATCCTTCAGACGACTTTCAATTCAGTGCGATCCCCTCCAGTCACAGACTTGAGAATGTCTGTACCTGAAAAGTTTTCTGGCCATAGATCTGACTTTCAGAATTTTAAGAATCGTGTAATGTCATATTTTGAATTGAGGCCTAATTTGTCAGGGACAGAGGCACAGAGAATTACTTTTATTAAGACTTTACTCTCAGGGGATGCTCAAACCTGGGCGTATAATTTACCTACAGGGCATGAAGCACTTAGGTCAGTTGAAGAGTTCTTCAAGTCCATGGCCATAATTTATGACGACCCAGACATTGCTTCTACCTCTGAGTGGAAACTAAAAACCTTGCATCAAGGCAAGGATCCAGTGGAGGTTTATGCGGCTGAGTTCAGGAAGTGGTCAGTGTCGGCTAGGTGGGGGGCTTTTGCACTACTGGATTGTTTCTTATCGGGGTTATCAGACGCAGTTTCTGGACTGATGTTGGGATACCCTGAACCTAAAACACTTGAGGAAGCAATCACTCTAGCAGTACGTGTTGATCGGCGGTTACGATACCAAAAGCAAACCCGTGGTAGGGACAGGGTTAGATATGTCTCTTATGCCACTTCTCCACCTGCCTCACCACCACCTGAGCCAATGCAGATTTGTCACTCCAAATTAACTCGTTCAGAGAGGAATCATAGGAAAACTGAGAAGCTTTGTCTATACTGTGCAGAGGAGGGTCATATAGTGCGGAATTGTCCCAAGAAGTCGGGAAACGCTGCCGCCCAGGTGTAGTCAGAGGTAATACCCTGGGCGCGCAGTCTTTACCTCTACATAACGATCGTCTGTTACTCTCTTGTTCGGTTATATGGGAGGGTCAGACTGCTTCCACGAAGCCTTTATTGATTCTGGTTCAGCAGCTAATTTTATCGATTACGAGTTTGCAAAGAAATTGGGTATACCCATGCTTCCCTTGAATCAACCTATCTTGGTCACTGCGGTAGATGACTCTCCTCTGCAGAGTAAACGCCCCTTGTCCCGCACTCCTAATGTGCATATCAAGATTGGGGTATTACATGGGGAGAGTCTGCAATTTCTGGTCTTGCATATGGCAACCACTACCGTCATTCTTGGCATGCCCTGGTTACAAATTCACTCACCTCAGATAGACTGGGGGTCAGGTCAGCTAACGAGCTGGTCATCCCATTGTGATCATTGTTTAGCGAAAGTAACCATGGGTAATACCAACATTCAGGTTGAAGGTGTTCCGAGACAATACGCAGAATTTGCAGATGTCTTTTGCCCAAAGTCTGCAGACAAACTTCCCCCTCATCGCGCCTTTCATTTGTCCTGTCGATCTGAGATCTGGTTGTATGCCGCCCAGGGGTCATCTTTATAACCTATCTGGGCCAGAGAAACTAGCTATGCAGGAATACATCAGGGAAAACTTGGCGAAAGGGTTCATACGTCCCTCTCGGTCACCAGCAGGGGCAGGGGTTTTTTTTGTCAAGAAAAAGGACGGAGGTCTCCGCCCTTGTATTGATTACAGAGGGCTGAATAAGATCACTGTAAAAAAATGCTACCCTTTACCATTGATTGATGATCTGTTCACACAGGTGACCAACGCCAAGATTTTTTCCAAGCTAGATCTCAGGGGTGCATACAATCTGGTTCGCATCAGAGATGGTGACGAATGGAAGATGGCCTTTAACACACCCGATGGGCATTATGAATACTTGGTGATGCCCTTCGGGTTGTGTAATGCGCCGGCCGTCTTCCAGGAGTTAATTAATGAGGTGTTCAGGGAAGTGTTGGGGAAGTTTGTTCTGGTATACTTGGACGATATACTGATCTTTTCGTCCAATCTTGCTGAACATTGCAGGCATGTCAGATGGGTATTAGAGAGGTTACGGCAGAATCAGCTGTATGCCAAACTAGAGAAATGCCTCTTTGAGGTAGAGTCAGTAGCCTTCCTGGGTTACATCATCTCCACTTCTGGTCTTTCGATGGACCCAGGGAAGGTTTCCGCTGTCCTGGAGTGGCCTCAGCCCGTGGGGCTGAAGGCACTCCAGAGGTTCCTAGGGTTCGCCAATTACTACAGAAGGTTTATTAAGGGCTACTCTACCATCATCTCTCCTCTCACCAGTCTCACCAAAAAAGGGGCTGATACTCCTCATTGGTCACCTGAGGCTCATACGGCCTTCTCGACTTTAAAGAAACTGTTTTGTTCTGCCCCAATACTTAGACATGTTGATGTCACCTTTCCTTTCATCGTGGAGGTTGATGCCTCGGAGGTGGGGGTAGGAGCAGTGTTGTCACAGAGGTCAGGATTGCAGAGCAAGCTGCACCCATGTGCTTACTTTTCTCGCAGATTTTAACCTGCCGAGAAAAATTATGACATCGGCAACCGGGAGCTCCTGGCCATCAAGTTAGCTTTTGAGGAATGGCGACACTGGCTGGAGGGTGCAGAACATGTTATCACGGTTTACACAGACCACAAGAATTTGGAGTATATCGAGGGGGCTAAGAGACTCAGCCCTCGCCAGGCCCGGTGGTCCCTGTTTTGTGCAAGATTTAGATTTATAATCACATATACTCCCAGAAGCAAGAGTGTCAAGGCCGATGCGCTCTCTAGGTGTTTTGAACCCGAGTCAGTGCAGTCTGCTGTTCCTGAGACTATCCTGCCTCCAAAGGTAGTCCTAGCAGCCACTGAGACTTGGAGAGATTGGTCAACCACTTTGAGTCCTTACCAACAGGATGTTCCAGAGGGGAAACCAGAGGGGTTCATGTTTGTGCCACTGCCCTTTCGCTTACAAATTCTTCAGTTTTTTCATTCTCACAAGAATGCCGGTCATCCTGGAGGACTTGGGAGGAGGAGGGTTACTGCCAGTGGTACCTTGATTGCGTTTTGCAGCCACATCACCCTTAAATACATTGTAAAGCATCATCGACAGCTTGTTCTGCAAGTGCTACATCCTTTCCGCCTTATGTTGAGTTGCTAACAGGTCCGCCACTTTGTGCCTGTACCGAGGGTCTAGTAGCGTGGCCACCCAGTACAGGTCATTCGCCTTGAGTTTTTTGATACGGGGGTCCCTCAACAGGCTGGACAACATGAAAGAGGCCATCTGCACAAAGCTGGATGCAGATGTACTCTCCATCTCCTCTTGCTCTTCCTCAGTGACGGGATGCAACTCCTCTTCCTCCCCCCAGCCACGAACAATACCACGGGAACGTGGAGCAGCAAATCCCCCTGCGACGGCTGCCGTGGTTGTTCTTCTTCTGCCGCCTCTTCCTCCTCCACAGAAACACCTTCCTCATCATCATCATCCTCAGAGTCTGACTCCTCTCCTTCCCCACACGACTCCTCTTCTTCCTCCTCCTCCTCCCCCCTCTGTGCTGCCGCAGGTGTTGTGGAAACATCGGGTTCAGATGTAAATTGCTCCCACGACTCCTGCTGCCCTAACTGTTCTCGTTAACGCTCCTCCACAGCTGTATCCACCACTCTACGCACGGCACGCTCCAGGAAGTAGGCGTAGGGGATCAAGTCGCTAATGGTGCCCTCAGCGCGACTCACTAGTTTGGTCACCTCCTCAAAGGGCTCCATGACCCTGCATGCATTTCACATCAGTGTCCAGTTGTTGGGTCACAACTGCCCCATCTTCTCTTCCCAGATTGTGTCCTTGTACTGTAATGATAGATACTGGGTGACGGCTTTCTCCTGGTGTAGCAGGCGAGAGAACATCAGCAGGGTGGAATTCCAGCGAGTCGGGCTATCGCAAATCAGGTATCTCCCTGGTAATTTGTTTCTACGCTGAGTGTCCGCAAAGCGTGCCATGGCCGTGTAAGACCGCCTGAAATGCCCACAAAACTTCCTGGCCTGCTTCAGGACATCCTCTAAGCCTGGGTACTTGGACACAGATCTTTGCACGACCAGATTCAGCACATGTGCCATGCAGGGTACATGTGTCAGCTTTCCCCAATTCAGCGCGGAAATGAGATTGCTGCCGTTGTCACACACCACGTTGCCGATCTCAAGCTTGTGCGGGGTCAGCCATTGCTCCACCTGTTTGTTAAGAGCAGCCAGGAGAGCTGCTCCAGTGTGACTCTCCGCTTTTAGGCAAGACATGTCTAACACTGCGTGACACCGTCGTACCTGTCATGCAGCATAGGCCCTGGGGTGCGGGGGCTGTGTAGCTGGAGAGGAGATCGCGGCACCAGCTATGGAGGAGGAGGAGGATGACAAAAGCGAAGAGGATGTAGCAGGCGGAGAGGAGGTGGCTGGAGGTCTGCCTGCAAGCCGTGGAGGTGTGACAAGTCGGTCCACTGCGCAGCCACGTACTCCCTGCTTGCTGCCATCGGTCACCAGATTGACCCAATGGGCTGTGTACGTAATGTAGTGGCCCTGACCTTGCTTGGCAGACCAGGCATCCGTGGTCAGGTGGACCCTTGACTCAACGCTCTTCGTAATAGATGACACCACTTGCCTCTCAACTGCACGGTACAGTTTGGGTATGGCCTTTTGTGAAAAATAATTGCGGCCTGGTATCTTCCACTGCGGTGTCCCAATACCCACAAACTTACAGAAAGCCTCTGACTCCACCAGCTTGTATGGTAATAGCTGGTGAGCTAATAGTTTCGCCACGCCAGCTGTCAGACGCTGGGCAAGAGGGTGACTGGCAGACATTTGCTTCTTACGCTCAAGTACTTCCTTTACTGATAGCTGGGTACTGCTGTGGGCAGAGGAGAAGGAACCCGCTCAAGGGAAGAGGCGGTGTGGAGGAGGGTGGCTGTGAAGGTGCAAGGGAGAAAGCGAATGAAGACGATGCACCTGAAGGAGGAAGAGGAGAAGGAGGGTGGCTTGTCTTTTGAGGGGTGCTGCTTTTCCTCAAGTGTTCTTGCCATAGCTGTTTGTGCCTTTTCTCCAGGTGCCTTCGTAAGGCACTTGTCCCTACGTGAGAGTTGGCCTTTCCACGGCTCAATTTTTGCTGGCAGAGAGAACAGATGGCTTTGCTCCGATCTGAGACACACATGTTAAAAAATTTCCAAACCGCTGAGCCCCCCTGGGCTGATGGCGCTACGGTGGCATCAGCAGCTGACGTTGAAGGGCATGTTGGCTGTCTGGCCATAGCTGGCGATACATGGCGCCGGACACTGCCCCCAGCTGTTTCTGAGGACGAGCTCCCTCTGCTTCTATCGTGGAGTCGTCTCCTCCTACTCCTCTCTGACTCCCCCTCTGAACTGTCCCCCTGGTCATCTCCTCTACTGGGAACATACGCGGCATCCACATAATCGTCGTCATAATCCTCCTGGCCAGCTTCGCTTTCCTCAGGCACCTCCTCAACTGCACCAACTTCAGGTGGTTCATCATCCCCTCTCCACACGTTACATCCATACTATCGCCACCTAACTCAGACGTATGAGGTGGTGTACCTGCACATTCTTCTTGTTGTTGCAGTAGTGGCTGTGAATCAGTGATTTCACCACCACCACCAAATAACTCCTGCGAAGTGTCAAATGCAGCGGATGTGGTGCTTGTTGTAGCGCTGGTGGCTGCGGGAGATGAGGTGTTCTGCGTTAAATACTGAAGCACGTCCTCACAATTTTGGGAAGTGATGGCACGTGCCTTCTTCTGAGCACTGTATTTTTGGCAAGGTCCGCACGAAATCACAGCAACAACACCTCGCACAGACCTGCTGGTGCCTGGTGGCCTTCCTCTGGGTCTGCCTCTACCTCTTCCTCTACCTGGTTTGTCCATTTTGTCCATCTCGGGGGATTCTAGGTATATGCAGTGAGCTGGGTTTACTCAACACAACAGGTATTTATATGCAGTGAGGTGGGTTCACTCAACACAACAGGTAGTTAGATGCAGTGAGCTGGGTTCACTGAACAGTAAAGGTAGTTAGATGCAGTGAGCTGGGTTCACTGAACACAACAGGTAGTTATATGTAGTGAGGTGGGTTCACTGAACAGTAAAGGTAGTTATATGCAGTGAGGTGGGTTCACTGAACAATAAAGGTAGTTATATGCAGTGAGGTGGGTTCACTGAACACAACAGGTAGTTAGATGCAATGAGGTGGGTTCACTGAACAGTAAAGGTAGTTATATGCAGTGAGGTGGGTTCACTCAACACAACAGGTATTTAGTTATATGCAGTGAGGTGGGTTCACAGAACACAACAGGTAGTTAGTTATATGCAGTGAGGTGGGTTCACTGAGCAGTAAAGGTAGTTAGATGCAGTGAGCTGGGTTCACTGAACAGTAAAGGTAGTTATATGCAGTGAGCTGGGTTCACTTAACACAACAGGTAGTTAGATGCAGTGAGGTGGGTTCACTGAACAGTAAAGGTAGTTATATGCACTGAGGTGGGTTCACTGAACAGTAAAGGTAGTTAGATGCAGTGAGCTGGGTTCACTGAACACAACAGGTAGTTAGATGCAATGAGGTGGGTTCACTGAACAGTAAAGGTAGTTATATGCAGTGAGGTGGGTTCACTCAACACAACAGGTATTTAGTTATATGCAGTGAGGTGGGTTCACAGAACACAACAGGTAGTTAGTTATATGCAGTGAGGTGGGTTCACTGAGCAGTAAAGGTAGTTAGATGCAGTGAGCTGGGTTCACTGAACAGTAAAGGTAGTTATATGCAGTGAGCTGGGTTCACTTAACACAACAGGTAGTTAGATGCAGTGAGGTGGGTTCACTGAACAGTAAAGGTAGTTATATGCACTGAGGTGGGTTCACTGAACAGTAAAGGTAGTTAGATGCAGTGAGCTGGGTTCACTGAACACAACAGGTAGTTAGATGCAATGAGGTAGGTTCACTGAAGAGTAAAGGTAGTTATATGCAGTGAGGTGGCTTCACTCAACACAACAGGTATTTAGTTATATACAGTGAGGTGGGTTCACAGAACACAACAAGTAGTTAGTTATATGCAGTGAGGTGGGTTCACGGAACATAACAGGTAGTTAGTTATATGCAGTGAGGTGGGTTCACTGAGCAGTAAAGGTAGTTAGATGCCGTGAGCTGGGTTCACTGAACACAACAGGTAGTTAGATGCAGTGAGCTGGGTTCACTGAACAGTAAAGGTAGTTATATGCAGTGAGGAGGGTTCACTCAACACAATAGGTAGTTATATGCAGTGCGGTGGGTTCACAGCACACAACAGGTATTTAGTTATATGCAGTGAGGTGGGTTCACAGAACACAACAGGTAGTTAGATGCAGTGAGCTGGGTTCACTCAACACAACAGGTAGTTAGATGCAGTGAGCTGGGTTCACTGAACTCAACAGGTAGTTAGATGCAGTGAGCTGGGTTCACTCAACACAACAGGTAGTTAGAGGCAGTGAGCTGGGTTTACTCAACACAACAGGTAGTTAGATGCAGTGAGCTGGGTTCACTCAACACAACAGGTAGTTAGATGCAGTGAGCTGGGTTCACTGAACTCAACAGGTAGTTAGATGCAGTGAGCTGGGTTCACTCAACACAACAGGTAGTTAGAGGCAGTGAGCTGGGTTTACTCAACACAACAGGTAGTTAGATGCAGTGAGCTGGGTTCACTCAACACAAAGCTAGGTATATGCAGTGATGAGGTGGGTTAAGTAAACACAACAGGTACTGGGTATATGCAGTACTGGGTAGTACAATGTGCAGCTCCTTGACACACACACAGGTAGTCACTAAATGTGCTGAGCTGCTGGCAGTGGCACACACACTATCAATTAGCAAGGCTGTGTATGCAACAAAAGTGTCAGTTTGACACACAGAAAAAAAAAGTACAGGATTAGCTCTGAAAAGAGCTGTTGAGTGGTGCTATAAAAGCAATAATAATCAGCCAGGAGCAAGCTAAGCAGCCAAGAACCTAACTAATCTGTTCCTAGGAGAACAATCTGCAGCAGATGGCCCTAGTCTGTCTAATATCAGGCAGACGAGTGACTGTAATGGCCGCCGGAGGCTGCCTTATATAAGGGGGGGTGGGGCTCCAGGGCTTAGTGTAGCCTCAATGGCTGCAATGTGCCTGCTGACTGTGATGCAGAGGGTCAAAGTTGACCCCTATAGTGCATTATGGGGCGAACCGAACTTCCGCAAAAGTTCGCCTGGTGCAGGCGAACGCGAACCACCAAAGTTCGCCTGGAACCGTTCGCCGGCAAACCGTTCGCTACATCTCTAATGGCAAATTCTATATCTGCAATTAAAGGTGGCTTAGATGCTTTCCTTGCGTTTTAAAGACATCCATGGCTATAATTACTAGGTATTGCCCAATAGTGTTGATCCAGGGATTTTAGCTGATTGCCATCTGGAGTTGGGAAGGATTTTTTTCCCTTTTAGGGCTAATTGGATAATACCTTGTAAGAGTTTTTTGCTTTCCTCTAGATCAACAGGGATATGTGAGGGAGCAGGCTGGTGTTGTACTTTTTCTGGTTGAACTCGATGGACATATGTCTTTTTTGAAACCAAATAGCTATGTAACTATGTTTTGTTTTTGTTTATTTCTTTGAATACTCAGTTATCAGTAGAACTTCATGTTAGAATCTTCCTGTAGTCTGTAGCAAGACCACAGCTAGCTCTGCAAAAGTTAGTCCTTCTCCTTCCTCTGGGGATTTGTCCTTAAAGGACTTACGAGGCCTGATTTTAAAAAAATAAACAAAAAAAGTTAGATACCTGTGTGTTTTTGTAAGGCACGGAGGACGCCGTCCGCGCCCTCCGTGCCGTTCCGCCGGGTCCCCGCTGCTGAATATCCCCCCGAACGACCCCCGACCGCACGGCCCGGGTCGGGCTCTCCAGCCTTCACCAAGATGGCCGCCGGAGCTGGCCGCGGCTGCGCAGTCCGCATAGCCGCGAGTGCGGCTGCGCAGCTCTAAGGCCAACCCCCCGATCCACGTAACAGTAGCGTGGATCGGGGAGTTGGCCTTAGAGCTGCGCAGCCGCACTCGCGGCTATGCGGACTGCGCAGCCGCGGCCAGCTCCGGCGGCCATCTTGGTGAAGGCTGGAGAGCCCAACCCGGGCCGTGCGGTCGGGGGTCGTTCGGGGGGATATTCAGCAGCGGGGACCCGGCGGAACGGCACGGAGGGCGCGGACGGCGTCCTCCGTGCCTTACAAAAACACACAGGTATCTAACTTTTTTTGTTTATTTTTTTAAAATCAGGCCTCGTAAGTCCTTTAAGGTGCATACACACCACACATCAGACTATAGTCTTTAGAAAATGAAAGATCACAGACCAATTTTACCCCATTCCATGTAGTATGAGAGCCATACCTACATAATCTATTCTATTGAGCTGAACTCCCCATCAGATAGAAATCTTTGCAAGATGCTGCACACAAAGATGCTGAACACATTCAAAAGATCAGTATCTGCAAAAGATCTGTTCCTGAAAAAGATCCATTCCTGCAAAATGCATTCAGTCTGATATCTGCATATCCTCATACACACCTTGTTTAACAGACATTCGTCTGCAGATCAGATCCACCAGGATGGATCTTCAGATCTGCAGATGATTGTCTGATCTGCAGATGAATGTCTGTTAAACAAGGTGTGTATGAGGATCTGCAGATATCATAGACTATGAAAGCATTTTGCAGGAACGTATCTTTTGCAGATACTGATCTTTTGAATGGGTCCAACATTTTTGTGTTCAGCATCTTGCAAAGATTTCTATCTGATGGGGAGTTCAGCTCAATAGAATAGACTGTGTAGGTATGGCTCTCATACTACATGGAAGGGGGTGAAATTGGTCTGTGATCTTTCATATTCCAAAGACTATGGTCTGATGTGTGTATGTGGCCTTAGTTTAATACTTTCTTACTTCAGAAGTCTTTGAACCACTAAAGGACTCCCCAATTAAGAACTTTACTCTGAAGATCATTTTTCTAGTTTCTATTATACTAGTCTGGAGAGTAGGTGACATTTAGGCCCCGTCCATAAAGAATGTAGGGATGTATGTAAAGGATGTGACACATGGTAGTAAGATGAGATTGTCTTCAGCCCAGACCCCTCTTATCTACCCAAAGTGGCTGCCACATTCCACAGAACAGAAGAGAAAAGACAATGTTTAGTACACATGGCCTCAATTCACTAAGCTTTATCAAACACTTTATCAAACGTTTGATAATTTACCTCATGGGTAAAATCTAATTTTGAATTCACAAAGGTGTTATAGATATATTGAACGTTTTATCAATAAAGCATTCGATAAATATATAACACCTTATTGAATTCAAAATTAGATTTTACCCATGAGGTAAATTATCAAACGTTTGATAAAGTGTTTGATAAAGCTTAGTGAATTGAGGCCATGATGTGAGAAGAGCAGTACTTATTTATGTAGATAGATCAAAACAGTGAAGGAAATCCATTCACCTATTTGTATCTTATTGGGAAGGGAGTAGGGCCAGGAAAGGGAGCTCAAGCATTTCCATCATGCATACCTGCTCACTCAACCAGATCAATTTCAACATCTTGGGCAGAGAGTTAGGGAGCCTCTTTGGAGCAAATCTGCATGGGGGCAACATGGTTCTGGCACATGACCTTTGTCAAGCACTATCAAGTGAAACTGTTGTCTAGTCAATAGTGATGAGCGAAAATGCAAATATTATTTTCGCCGAATTTTCGCCGAAAAAAGCACTAATTTCTTTTCGACAAGAGAATTTTCGGTCGAATATTTTCACGTTAATTTTCGCCTAATGCCCGTTATTTTCACGTTAAATACATAGTTTATCGCGTACATATTTCCACATAGCGTAGTACCGCTATGCGAAGCTTCGTAGTTGATGTATGTATTGCGAAGTCAACAACACGTGCGTTAACTGCGTCGATACGGATCATGGCGCATGCGCAGAAATATTATTGCCCTTCTATACATATACAATTCCGCATTGGAAGGTAGAATGTACGCATGTATTAGTTCACCCATGCGCATGTTTAGCGGATTATTGCGGAAATTTTTCCGCATAAGGGCATAAGCATCCGCATACAGCGAAGTTTCAAACACGCGAATATTTCTGAAGATTTTCGCAGAAATTCGTCCAATTCGAAAATGGGATTTTCGATGCGAAAATGACTTGGGCGAAAATTCGCAAGCAACACTGCTAGTTAACATGAGTCATTTGGTAGAAAGGTGCAGCAAATGATTATCCCACAATAAGGTACATTTCTTGCTGGTCTCAGGAGAGGCAGTCCTGGAGGACAATTGGACAAAGTTTCTGCTGCTTACCTGTAACAGTATTACAGCAAGTCATCTGAGATGGCTACCTTAGTTCCCTAGTCACGCCACTGTCAGCGCTGTGCCAATTTATGCAGACTGTTGATCTACTGCCAGATCAGGGAGCATTTACCACAGCTCCCAGTTTGGCGTACGATCAATAAACTATTGAGGGCTAGTTTACAGTGTACAGTCGTGTTGAAGAATTATCCTGCGTGACAACTCGCTGCCCAAACAAATCTATGGGCCTGTTCCCAGGCGTACAATGTAATCGCCGCCGGGAGACTTGGGCGCAGGATACAGCCAGTATATGGCTTATCCTGCTGCTGCTCAAGTCCCGGCGACGATAATTATTATTCCCCCTCTAGGTCCATGTGGATAGTGGGGAATGATATCATTCGGCTTCCAGCTATTGCTGGAGGCCGAATTATAGTGTTTTGAAATGTAACTTGACGGCGCCGAAGTTACTCAGTGTGCGCCCAAATCTCCTGCGCTGTGATTACAGCACTCGTGTTTCTAGTATTTCATTGTAACTAATTGTGTTATTCTAACTCATTGCATGCAAACTTTGTATTAAAGTCTATGTCCAGTCTCAATTGCAGTTTACAGTCATTATAATGCGGGCATTAAGCAACTGACCACTGTCAACCTAGCCTCAAAGTAGATTGTATAGAAAAGCTCAGACAACATAGACAGCACCCAAATGGCATACAGTGGATAGAGTGTGCAGTGACAAATGGTATATCCACAAAAAAGTCCAGCATTTTAATGGCACATTTGGCACATTAGTGACACATTATAGGAAAAACCCATACACAAATGGATTTGTGTTACTGGATATGTTCAAACCATACTCGTGCATGCCCAATGCAATAGTTCTTGTACATCAATGGTAGTGCAACCTGAAGGAAGAGGAGGGTTCCGAGCAGCAGTGGTGAAGTCTAAATACGCTTAAGGGATTGATTCACAAAGCGGTGCTAACCTACTTAGCACGCCTAAAGACTTTTGGACGTGATAACCATTGCACTAAGTAGGTTAGCACCGTTTTGAGGAATAAACTCGCGCGCAAAGTCCTGCGCGCAAAGTCCGGTGCGTGCGGAAAGTCGCATTAGCACGCGAAGAGGCAGTTTGCACGTGATAAGTAGCTTTTCACTGGCATGCTAACAGTTAGCACGCTTTTGTGAATCAAGCCCTAAGTGTCCCAGAGCTGGAACAGTGGGCACCAGGAGCATCCACTAAGGCAGTGGTTCCCAACCTTTTCCGGCCCGGGGAACACTTTCTGACCAAATTTTTCTCCGGGGAACGGCGTGGGGGGGGGGGGGGGGGTGTTTGCGCGACCTAGTGGACAGTGGCGTGCGTAGCAGGCTATGGGGGGGGGCTGGGGTGCGGCTGCATAGCTAGCATAGTTGCCCCAGTATAGGGAGTTTAGTTGCCTCAGTACAGCTAGTATAGTGCCCCAGTATAGCCAGTATAGTGCCCCAGTATAGCCAGTATAGTGCCCCAGTATAGTGCCCCAGTATAGCGCCCCAGTATAGCGCCCTAGTATAGTGCCCCAGTATAGCCAGTATAGTGCCCCAGTATAGCCAGTATAGTGCCCCAGGATAGCCAGTATAGTGCCCCAGTATAGTGCCCCAGTATAGCCAGTATAGTGCCCCAGTATAGCCAGTATAGTGCCCCAGTATAGCCAGAATAGTGCCCCAGTATAGCCAGTATAGGCTATGGGGGTGGGGGGGGGGGGGCTGGGGTGCGGCTGCATAGCAAGCATAGTTGCCCCAGTATAGGGAGTTTAGTTGCCTCAGTATAGCTAGTATAGTGCCCCAGTATAGCCAGTATAGTGACCCAGTATAGCCAGAATAGTGCCCCAGTATAGCTAGTATAGTGCCCCAGTATAGCCAGTATGGTGCCCCAGTATAGCCAGTATAGTGACCCAGTATAGTGCCCCAGTATAGCACCCCAGTATAGCTAGTATAGTGCCCCAGTATAGTGCCCCAGTATAGCCAGTATAGTGCCCCAGTATAGCCAGTATAGTGCCCCAGGATAGCCAGTATAGTGCCCCAGTATAGTGCCCCAGTATAGCCAGTATAGTGCCCCAGTATAGTCAGTATAGTGCCCCAGTATAGCCAGTATAGTGCCACAGGATAGCGCCCCAGTATAGTGCCCCAAGATAGCTAGTATAGTGCCCCAGTATAGTCAGTATAGTGCCCCAGGATAGCCAGTATAGTGCCCCAGTATAGTGCCCCAGTGTAGCTAGTATAGTGCCCCAGTATAGTGCCCCAGTATAGCCAGAATAGTGCCCCAGTATAGCCAGAATAGTGCCCCAGTATAGCCAGTATAGTGCCCCAGGATAGCACCCCAGTATAGTGCCCCAGGATAGCTAGCATAGTGCCCCAGGATAGCCAGTATGGGCAGCGTATCTCCCGGGTGCTCTGTGTGATGCGGCAGGAAGCAGAGCAGCGGCTTCCTGTAACGGCGATATACATCACACAGAACACCCGGGAGATACGCTGCTTGAATAAATACACGCGCCGGAGAGGGGAGAGCAGCCGCTGCTAAGGTAATAAAAGCGGTGGCGGCCGCAGGGACGGGCGGGAGGGGGGAGGAAGAGGACAGTCCCGCGGACCACAGGTTGGGGATCCCCGCACGGCACACCAGGCAACATCCCGCGGCACACTAGTAGAGATGGGCCGAACGGTTCGCCAGCGAACGGTTCCACGCGAACTTCGGTGGTTCGCGTTCGCGTCCCGCTGGCGAACCTTTGCGGAAGTTCGGTTCGCCCCATAATGCACCTTGAGGGTCAACTTTGACCCTCTACATCACAGTCAGCAGGCCCAGTGTAGCCAATTAGGCTACACTAGCCCCTGGAGCCCCACCCCCCCCCCTTATATAAGGCAGGCAGCGGCGGCCATTACGGTCACTCGTGTGCTGCCTGCGTTAGTGAGAGTAGGGCGAGCTGCTGCAGACTGTCTCTCAGGGAAAGATTAGTTAGGCTTAACTTGTTCCTGGCTGGCTGCATACCTGTTCTGTGAACCCACCACTGCATACCTGTACTGTGAACCCACCACTGCATACCTGTTCAGTGTACCTGCCACTGCATACCTGTTCTGTGAACCCATCACTGCATACCTGTTCAGTGAACCTGCCACTGCATACCTGTGCTGTGAACCCACCACTGCATACCTGTTCTGTGAACCCACCACTGCATACCTGTTCTGTGAACCCACCACTGCATAAATTAACTGCGTAAATTAACATCATTCAGGACTAGGTTCCAGATAGCGGTCGTGTAGCCCACATTGTGTCCAAAGTCCAACCACACAACTGTGACATGACAGTTTTCAGCCCAGAAATCTCAAAAAAATGAAAGCTATTGTAGTGGCGTAACAGCTGGTGGAAGTGGCACGCTATTGTAGTGGCGCAATAGCTGGTGGCAGACTGTCAGCAGAAGATATAGTTCTGTGTGGACCCGGGTGGTGTGGTGGGTACCACAGACAAGAGCAGCAGGAGGAGTGGGTAGATGCAGCTATTGTAGTGGCGTAATAGCTGGTAGTGGCAGCAGAAGATATAGTTTCGTGTGGACCCTGGTAGTGGTGGGTACCACAGGCAGGAGCAGCAGGAGTAGTAGGTAGATGCAGCTATAGTAGTGGCATAATAGCTGGTTGCAGTGGCAGCAGAAGATATAGTTTTGTGTAGACCCTGGTGGTGGTGGGTACCACAGGCAGGAGCAGCAGGAGGAGTAGGTAGATGCAGCTACCATAATGGAGTAATAGCTGGTGGCAGTGGCAGCAGAAGATGTAGTTTTGTGTGGACCCTGGTGGTGGTGGGTACCACAGGCAGGAGCAGCAGGAGGAGTAGGTAGATGCAGCTATTGTAGTGGAGGAGATTTTAAACTAGGATCTGGGGGGAGGTGGGAGGGTAAAGTCTCAATATGTAGACCAGATGAGGTAAAAAGACAGTGGGAGCCTAACATTATGGGGGGCGGAGAGGGGGGTGGGAACAGTGTAAAGAGTAAGGAGTAGAGATGTCACGAACCTCCGATTTTCGGTTCGCGAACCGGGTTCGCGAACTTCCGCGGAAGGTTCGGTTCGCGGAAAAGTTCGCGAACCGCAATAGACTTCAATGGGGAGGCGAACTTTGAAAAATAGAAAAAATTATGCTGGCCACAAAAGTGATGAAAAAGATGTTTCAAGGGGTCTAACACCTGGAGGGGGGCATGGCGGAGTGGGATACATGCCAAAAGTCTCGGGGAAAAATCTGGAGGTGACGCAAAGCAGCGTTTTAAGGGCAGAAATCACATTGAATGCTAAATTGCAAGCCTAACGTGCTTTCAAACATCTTGCATGTTTAAACATCAATCAGGGAGTGTAATTAGAGTACTGCTTCACACTGACACACCAAACTCACTGTGTAACGCACCGCAAACAGCTGTTTGTGTAGTGACGGCCATGCTGGACTACTGCGCAACATGGCGAGATTGCTCTTCCTCACTCAGTGATGTCAGGTAATGTGTGACTTCCTTCTCAACTTTCCATGGCATTGTTAAAAAGCTTACGTTTTGTTTTTAAATTACATTTTCTACTTGCTGTGTACTTGTTCAGTACCGCTACAATGAGAATCCTGTGGAGGCGGGCAAGTCTGCCATTGTGACCCCGGGTAATGGCCGGGGAATGAGGGGTTTGAATCCGGTGTGGAGCCTGAGCAACGGCTACCACTACACATCCAAGGAGGGCAGGCCCGCCCGCCCCGAGGTAGTGACCAAAAATAACAATACAGGAGGAGGACTTTCGAGGCCCTGCTGTGTATTTGAAATGAATGTACTTTAAATCCTTTAACGAGAACCAGTTATGGCGGGCAAAGATGACACCACATTCCTTTCACGAGAATCATATGGAGGCGGGCAAGTCTGCCATTTGTGACCCCGGGTTGGTCGGGGAATGAGGGAAGGAATCCAGTGTGGAGCCTGAGAAACTGCTACCACTACACATCCAAGGAGGGCAGCAGGCAGGCATGCACGCCCACCCCGAGGTAGTGACCAAAAATAACAATACAGGAGGCGGACTTTCGAGGCCCTGCTGTGTATTTGAAATGAATTAACTTTAAATCCTTTAACGGGAATCCGTTATGGAGGGCAAGTCTGCCATTGTCACCGCGGGGAATGAAGTTTGGATTCCGGCCTGAAGTGGGAGCCTGCTGAGACCCATGCTGTAGCTGCCCTGACCGTGCTTTTCAGACCAGGCATCTGTGGTCAGATGGACCCTTGAGCCAGCAGAAGACAAACCAAGTCAAAAGCATTTGCCAAGAATGTTTTACGGAGGGCAAGTTTTTTTGCCCTTTTTTTAAATTTTTTGAAAATGATAGATGGTTGTATTTTTAAATTGTTTGAAAGTTTAGATGGTTGTATTTTTAAATTGTTTGAAAGTTAGATGGTTGTATTTTTAAATTGTTTGAAAGTTTAGATGGTTGTATTTTTAAATTGTTTAAAAGTGTATCCATTCTTCCTCCCCCCAGCCACGAACAATACCATGGGAACGTGGAGCAGCAGAAGCCCTCTGTGACGGCTGCCGCGGTTGTTCTCCGCGGCTTGTCTTTTGAGGGGTGCTGCTTTTCCTCAGGTGTTCTTGCCATAGCTGTTTGTGCCTTCTCTCCAGGTGCCTTCGTAAAGCACTTGTCCCTACGTGACAGTTGGCCTTTCCACGGCTCAATTTTTGCTGGCAGAGACAACAGATGGCTTTGCTCCGATCTGAGACACACACGTTAAAAAATTTCCAAACCGCTGAGCCCCCCGGGGCTGATGGCGCTACGGTGGCATCAGCAGCTGACGTTGAAGGGCATGTTGGCTGTCTGGCCATAGCTGGCGATACATGGCGCCGGACACTGCCCCCAGCTGTTTCTGAGGACGAGCTCCCTCTGCTTCTATCATGGAGTCGTCTCCTCCTAGTCCTCTCTGAATCCTCCTCTGAACTGTCCCCCTGGTCATCTCCTCTACCGGGAACATATGTGGTATCCGTATAATCGTCATCATAATCCTCCTGGCCAGCTGCGCTTTCCTCAGAAACCTCCTCAACTGCACCAACTTCAGGTGGTCCATCATCCACATCCACACACGTTACGTCCATACTATTGCCACCTAACTCAGACGTAGGAGGTGGTGTACCTGCGCCTTCTTCTTGTTGTTGCAGTAGTGGCTGTGAATCGGTGATTTCACCACCACCACCACCACCAAATAACTCCTGCGAAGTGTCAAATGCAGCGGATGTGGTGCTTGTTGTAGCGCCGGTGGCTGCGGGAGATGAGGTGTTCTGTGTTAAATACTCAATCACCTCCTCACGATTTTGGGAAGTGATGGCACGTGCCTTCTTCTGAGCACTGTATTTTGGGGCAGGTCCACATGAAATCACAGCAACACCACCTCACACAGACCTGCCGGTGCCTGGTGGCCTTCCTCTGGGTCTGCCTCTACCTCTTCCTCTACCTGGTTTGTCCATTTTGTCCATCTCGGGGGGATGCTAGGTATATGCAGTGAGCTGGGTTTACTCAACACAACAAGTAGTAGGTATATGCAGTGAGCTGGGTTCACTCAACACAACAGGTAGTAGCAGGCCCGGCCCTAGACTTTTTGCTGCCTGAGGCAATTTTAAAAGAAATCACCGCCGCCCCCCCTCCCCCAAGTCGTGGGTGTGGAGGGCCACCCGAGCTGGAGGGGATAGGAAGGGTGTATTGGGCCTAGTGGCGGGGAGGGGGGTCGGACCCCCCCTCCCTCGCCTGGGTCCCCCGTCCTCCGCTTCCCTCCAGCTTTAAAAAGTTCCTTGCTGTGGCTGCAGCTATTTGTAAGAGGCAACGGGCGGGGATTACTCACCTCTTCCTCGTTCCAGGCCAGCGTGCGCTCCACTGACATCACTTACCTGCGACGTAGCAGGAAGTGACGTCAGTGGAGCGCACGCTGACCTGGAACGAGGAAGAGGTGAGTAATCCCCGCCCGTTGCCTCTTACAAATAGCTGCAGCCAGCACGGACCTTTTTAAAGCTGGAGGGGAGCGGAGGACGGGGGACCCAGGCGAGGGAGGGGGGGTCCGACCCCCCTCCCCGCCGCTAGGCCCAATACCCCCTTCCTGCCCGCTATCCCCTCCAGCTCGGGCGGCCCCCCACACACACGGACGGGCGGGTGCCGCCCCCCCAGAAGTGCCGCCTGAGGCAAAAGTTTCACCCCGCCTCATGGGTGGGCTAGCCCTGGGTAGTAGGTATATGCAGTGATCTGGGTTCACTCAACACTACAGGTAGTTATGTGCAGTGATGAGGTGGGTTAAGTAAACACAACAGGTAGTAGTAGGATGCAGTGAGCTGGATTCACTCAACACAAAGCTAGGTATATGCAGTGATGAGGTGGGTTAAGTAAACACAACAGGTAGTAGGTATATGCAGTGAGCTGGGTTCACTCAACACAACAGGTAGTAGGTATATGCAGTGAGCTGGGTTCACTCAACACAACAGGTAGTTATGTGCAGTGATGAGGTGGGTTAAGTAAACACAACAGGTAGAAGGTATATGCAGTGAGCTGGGTTCACTCAACACAACAGGTAGTAGGTATATGCAGTGAGCTGGGTTCACTCAACACTACAGGTAGTAGGTATATGCAGTGAGCTGGGTTCACTCAACACAACAGGTGGTAGGTATATGCAGTGAGCTGGGTTCACTCAACACGACAGGTAGTAGGTATATGCAGTGAGCTGGGTTCACTCAACACTACAGGTAGTTATGTGCAGTGATGAGGTGGGTTAAGTAAACACAACAGGTAGTAGTAGGATGCAGTGAGCTGGGTTCACTCAACACAAAGCTAGGTATATGCAGTGATGAGGTGGGTTAAGTAAACACAACAGGTAGTAGGTATATGCAGTGAGCTGGGTTCACTCAACACAACAGGTAGTAGGTATATGCAGTGAGCTGGGTTCACTCAACACTACAGGTAGTTATGTGCAGTGATGAGGTGGGTTAAGTAAACACAACAGGTAGTAGTAGGATGCAGTGAGCTGGATTCACTCAACACAAAGCTAGGTATATGCAGTGATGAGGTGGGTTAAGTAAACACAACAGGTACTGGGGTATATGCAGTACTGGGTAGTACAATGTGCAGCTCCCTGTCACACACACAGGTAGTCACTGAATGTGCTGGGCTGCTGGCAGTGGCACACACACTATCAATTAGCAAGGCTGTGCATGAAAAAAAGTGTCAGTTTGACACACAGAAAAAAAAAGTACAGAATGAGCTCTGACAAGAGCTATTGAGGGGTGCTATAAATGCAATAACAATCAGCCAGGAGCAAGCTAAGCAGCCAAGAACCTAACTAATCTGTCCCTAGAAGAACAAGTCTGCAGCAGCTCTCCCTAGTCTGTCTAATAGCAGGCAGACGAGTGACTGTAATGGCCGCCGGAGGCTGCCTTATATAAGGGGGGGGGGGGCTCCAGGGCTTAGTGTAGCCTGAATGGTTACAATGTGTCTGCTGACTGTGATGCAGAGGGTAAAAGTTGACCCTCATAGTGCATTATGGGGCGAATCGAACTTCCGGAAAAGTTCGCCTGGCGCAGGCGAACGCGAACCCCCAATGTTCGCCCGGAACCGTTCGCCGGCGAACCGTTCGCTACATTTCTAGTAAGGAGGATGGTAAAACTTCAAGTAGCCCATTTCATGTAACGAAGATTGGAAAATGTGGTGGTAAAAACATAAAGTGCATGGTAACCATTGCCAATGCTAGGAGCCTTGCAAATAAAATGGGAGAACTAGAGTTCATACTGATTGACAAAGGCTATGACATTGTGGGAATAATCGAGACATGGATGGATGAAAGCCATGACTGAACAGCAAATTTAGAGGGTTACAATGTGTTTAGGAAGGATAGAACAGGGAAAAAAGGTGGAGGGGTTTGTCTCTTTGTTAAGAATTATTTTACAGCTGTCCTGAACGTCGAGATGGTGGAAGATTGTGAAGATGTGGAGTCCGTTTGGGTAAATATTCATGGTGGAAATAAAGGTTGCCAATTGCTTATTGGGGTATGCTACAGGCCAACACATATTTATGATGCTGCAGAACTGCAATTACTACAGCAGATTGAAAAAGCTGCAAGTAAAAATGAGGTCATAGTTAAGGGTGACTTCAACTTTCCAGACGTTGACTGGAGTATTGAGGCTACCCATTCTGGTAAAAGCAGCAGATTTCTGGCATCACTACAGGACAATTACTTGACTCAAATGGTAACGGAACTAACTAGGGGGAATGCATTACTGGATTTGATCATTTCTAATAGACCAGATAATGTATCAAATGTGCAGGTTCAAGAACATTTGGGAAATAGTGATCACAACATGAATAACGTTTGATCTGGTGACTGGTAGGCTGCTGGGCAGCGGGACCACTAAAACAATGAATTTTAGAAAAGCAAAGTTCAATCAACTCAGGCAGGCACTAAGTTTGGTGAACTGGGGTCATGTACTACAAGGGGAGGTGTAAAGAATAGCGGGCATGGGCAAGCGGCATGGCGGCCATCTCCGCGTTCCAGCCAGCGGCTTCTGGCGCGCAGCTACATGCTGCTGGTTCGCCTGGTCCTTCTAGTGCACACAGATTGAGAGCTACGCGCGCGCGCGCCAGGCGACAGGACCTTTATGCAAGTAGAAGGGGAGTCAGCTGATCGAGCCGGTCAGCTGACTCCATCTATACTCCGGATTGGCTGAGTGACTGGGGCGGTGCTGTGGAGTGCTCTGGGTATATATGGGACTTGTCTGTCAGTTGCAAGTTGTCTGCTGTCGTGAATGCTTACGTGTGAGCGCACAGACCCTAGTCCGATCCTACAGTGTGTTAGATTCCGTTGATAGTTTTAAAGTACTATTATATTGTTTACTTATATAACATCCTTTAGTCTAGTTCCCAGGTGTTGAAACCAAGGACTTCACACCTAGACTAGGGCATTGCTATATTGTGTTATCTTCTGCTAGTCTAGTTCCCAGGTGTTGAAACCAAGGACTTCACACCCAGACTAGGATTGTATTTATACTGTTTATCTGTTATGATCTCTGGCTCTCCTGACTATTCTCTTGATTACTGAATCGGTACTTCTGCCTATCTGATTACTGTTGCCAAACTCTGCTCGTACCTTGATACCGAATCAGCCTTCTGTCTTTGTACCTGATCTGTCCGTACGTTGCCAAACTCGGCTTGTCTGACCTCTCTAGCATTGCCAGTGGGCCTAGCCACTGGTGAGGGCTCATAGTATTCACCTGCTCCTCAGGTGAATCTATATTGCAGCAGCACTGCCTGTTACACCTGCACCTCAGGTGTCCACTGGCTGCAGTATAGTCAGGAGACTTCTTCTTCTCTTTATTACTGTTGCACCAAGCACAAAACACTTTGGTAGTCCTGTGTCTGGCTATACCAGTATTATTGGTGATTCTGCAGATCACACATAATCGGGTATAGCATCTGTATTATTGGTGATACTGCAGATCACCAATAATCAGAATATCTGTTAGCTGACACCAATCGTTACAGGAGGACACTGAAAGGGAAATGGCAAACTTTTAAACTTATTTTCAATCAATTTACAGGTTTTTTTATATTATTTGTATAAACAACGAATGTTATTATGTATAAAGTGTATCTCTGTTTTTATACATGATATGTCAATGGCATATTTGTTAAAAATTTGAAATTCCAATAAAAAATGTTGAAAACTAAACTTATTCTCAATCAATATTGTAGTATGTATATCCCACATGGAAACAAAATGTCTAGGAATAAAAAAAAGGCCTCTATGGATGAATAGAAAGGTTAGAGATAAAATGAAGGGGAAAAAGAATGCCTATAAGGTCCTAAAACAGGAGGGGACCGAGGCTGCAAAATTATAAGGAGTGCAATAAAAGTTGTAAAAAAGAAATTAGGCTGGCAAAGATTGAAGCTGAAAATCAAATCGCTAGGGATATTAAATCTAACCCAAAGAAGTTTTACAAGTACATCAACTCTAGAAAAAGAAAGGTTGACTGTATTGGACTCCTAAAGGATGAGGGTGGGAACTCAATGGTGGATGACCAAGGTAAGGCAGAGTTATTAAATGCTTTCTTTGCTTCTGTCTTCACAAGGGAAACATCACTGTCGCAAATTACAGATGCAGAAGAGTCTCATTCTTCCATTTGTAATATTAAATACTTAACACAGGCAAGACTAAATACATTAAAAATAGACAAGGCACCTGGCCCGGATGTCATGCATCCTTGGGTCCTAAGGGAATTAAGTTCAGTTATAGATAAACCCCTTTATCTTATCTTTTGTGACTCTCTTTCAACTGGCAGAATCCCAGTGGATTGGCGTACAGCCCATGTTTTCCCATTACTGGGTCCAGTGCTCTTCAATATATTTATTAATGACCTAGTAGATGCAGTAGTAAGCAATGTTGTTATTTTTGCAGATAATACAAAATTGTGCAGAATCATCAACTCTCAGGAAGATAGGGACATATTGCAACAGGATCTGGATAGGATGGCTATATGGGCACATAAATGGCAGATGAAAGTCAATGTTGAAAAATGTAAAGTCATGCATTTTGGTCGTACCAATGGTCTAGCACCATACAAAATAAATGGGATAAATTTGGGGACATCAAACTTGGAGAAGGACTTAGGAGTACTCATCGACAACAAGTTAAATAATCATACTCAACGCGAAGCTGCTGCAGCTAAAGCTAACAACATTTTGGGATGCATTAAAAGGGAAATAAACACTTGAGATGCTAGCATAATATTGTCCATTTAACTCTTTAGTAAGGGCACATCTGGAATATGGAATTTAGTTCTGGGCACCACATTACAGAAAAGATATTGCAGTTTTAGAGCCGGTGCAGAGACAAGCAACAAAATTGATACATGGGATGGAAGGTCTCACTTAGCAAGAAAGGTTGGATAAACTAGGTATATTTAGTCTAGAGAAAAGATGCCTTAGAGGGGATCTGTAACGATCGGTGAAGCACAGAGAGGATCTGATTACCGGTGATCTGCAGTATCACTGGGAATACAGATATATACCAGATTATAAGTGATCTGCAGTATCACCGATAATCCGATATACCAGCTAACCTCTGTTCACCTGAGTAGAGTGTAGTGTTTGGTGTAACAGTAACACTTAGAGGACTAGGCCTCAGCGCAGTAAGGAGTACTGCACGGATTCCTTCCGAAGACCTGAACTCTCCAAGACGGGAGGAGTCAGGCTGAGAGTAGGAAGGATTGTCTGAAAGTGACACTCTGGAGGAAGTGTCACTAACAAGACGGGGAACCGCCTTCAATAGTAAGGTCGGTTCTCGAGGTCGGACAAGCCAGGTCGTAAACACACGGATAGATAAAGTACAGATTCAGAAGGCAGAGGCGGAGTCAAAGGTACAGGCAGGGTTCGGCAACAGGGTATCAGATATATCGAGGTACAAGATCAGGATGCAGAAGCAGAGTCTAAGGACGAGCCAGGGTTCAGCAACAGAGTGTCAGAATGGCAAGGTACAAGATCAGCGTTCAGGAGGATAGTCAGGCAGGCAAAGGGTCATAACAGAAAATCACAATCAAACTAGTACTTTAAGCTATCAACAGAATCTAGCTAAGTGTAGGATTACAGCTCCAGCTGGTCCCGGCACACTTAAGGATCTGACTAAGGGTCTGAGTGCTCCCACGTTGTGTTCGCAACGCCAGACAACCAGCAACTGAACATCCTGCAGTATATATACACATAAAGCTGCCCAGCACCTCCCTAAGTGCTGGACCAATGAAAAGTGAAGCCTGCATCAGCTGACCAGCCTGGTCAGCTGACTCACTTCTGGCTGTCATATAATCCCTGCCTGAGTGCGCGCGCGTCACTCTAAACCTGGAGGGACTATGTGTCCCAGCCACACCCGCACCGCTCTGCGGTGCCTCTGCAATGGGGCCATGCGTGGTAACCGCCGCGTCCAACGTGGCGGTTTTTCCGCGCTCCGCCATGCCCTGCATGGGGACAGCCGCCTCAGACTGAGTGGAGACGGCTGCCTCCCCGTGCTCTGCCACGCCGTGCGCGGAAAGAGCCGCCTCCCGTTGACTTATGGCGGCGGCTCTTTCGCGTTTCTTAACAGGATCTAATTAACATGTATAAATACATCAGAGGGCAATATAAAAGCTTGGTGGATGAGCTTTTTGTCCCTAGGCCTTCTCAAAGGACTAGAGGGCATGATCTGCGCATGGAGGAAAAACGTTTTAGCCATTTATTTAGGAAAGGGTTCTTTACAGTAAGTGTGATTAAGATGTGGAATGCATTGCCACAGAAAGTAGTTATGGCAAATTCTATACCTGCATTTAAAGGGGGCTTAGATGCTTTCCTTGCGTTGAGGGCCATCCATGGCTACAATTACTAGGTAATGCCCAATGATGTTGATCCAGGGATTTTATCTGATTGCCATCTGGAGTCGGGAAGGAATTTTTTCCCTTTTGGGGCTAATTGGACAATGCCTTTTAAGGATTTTTCACCTTCCTCTGGATCAACAGGGATATGTGAGGGAGCAGGCTGGTGTTGTACTTTGTTCTCTGGTTGAACTCTATGGACGTATGTCTTTTTTCAACCCAAATAACAATATGTAACTATATGTAATAGCTGATGGCAGTGGCAGCAGAAGATATGTGGACCCTGGTGGTGGTGGGTACCACAGGCAGGAGCAGCAGGAGAAGTAGGTAGATGCAGCTATTGTAGTGGCGTAATAGCTGGTGGCAGTGGAAGCAGAAGATATAGCTTTGTGTGGACCCTGGTGGTGGTGGGTACCATAGGCAGGAGCAGCAGGAGGAATAGGTAGATGCACCCTGGTGGTGGGAGCAGCACAGGCAGCAGGAGACAAGAGGAGGAGAAGAAGTGTAACGTGTGGCAGGCAGCATAGATATTCTACCATGGCACCTAGTGTTGGTACCACGGCACAGTTAAAACATTACAAAGGAGAGGTTCCAGGAAGCGGTCGTACTGCTGCAGTTTGGGCCTCCCCACAACTCGGACTGCGCAGTTTTCATCCCAGACACCTCCAAAAAATTACACAGCAATTGTGTTTAGATAGTTCACCATGGCACCTAGTGTTGGTACCATGGCACAGTTAAAACATTACAAAGGAGAGGTTTCAGGAAGCTGTCGTACTGCCGCAGTTGGGGCCTCCCCACAACTCAGACAGCACAGTTATCAGCCCAGACACCTCCAAAAAAATTACACAGCAATTGTGTTTACATAGACCATGGCACCTAGTGTGTTGGTACCACAGCTGTAAAAAAAATTGTGAACCAGGCTTATTAGTCAAGATGGAGCCAGGAGGTCGTGGTGGTAAAGGGTGGTAAGGGAGTGATAGTGATTCCCAGCCACTTCATTTCGCCCTCTTGCCAACAACAGGGGCTAGGAACTCACCAACCACCCAAGCCTGGTTGATTTTGAGAAACGTCAGTCTGTTCACAGATTGGGTGGACAGACGAGAGCGCTTCTCAGTCACCACGCCACCGGCCGCACTGAAGCGTCTTTCTGACAGCACACTGTAGGGCAGGACAGCACTCCAGGGCTTACTGCGCCAGCTGGCTCCAAATATCCAGGTGCTTGACCCAGTAATCCAAGGGGTCCACAGGGGTGCCGGTGTCAAGCCCGCTGTAGGACCCCATGCAGTCTGCCACCATCCAGGTCAGGCGATGGTTCTGGCTTTGAGAGCCAGACGCTGCTGCAGGCATCTCCTCAGTCGGCAGCTGTAGCGGCGTGGCGTACAGTGCCTTTGTGAGCGACACCAGGTTTGATGGGCGGCTGCTGCTGGACGCAGTCACCTACTGCTGTGCTGGCTGGACTGTGACAGCAGGGGGGGTGGAAGTCTGGGGGAAGGCTTTTTCCAGGCGACAAACCAGGGACCGCTGCAAGTCCCTCATTCGGCACACAGAGTCTCCTCCTGCAGGCAGGAACTGATGCAGCTTCCCTTTCAGCCGCGAGTCCAGCATCAGCGTGATCAAGATGTCCTCCCGACCACGCATCTGCTTCACCCTTGGGTCACTGCGCAGGCACTGCAGCATGTGCGCTGCCATGGGGAAGAGGGCTGCCATCTCTGCTGACACATAATCTTCCCCCCCCCCCCCCCCCCAAGTGCTGTCCTCCTCCTCTGATTCCTGAGCCTCCATCTGCTCTCTCCACTCCCGCACCACTGCAGCTGCACTCGGCTGTGCCTCCTCATCCTCAGGGACCTCTAACTCCTCCACCTCCAAGTCCTCAACCTCCTCCTCCTCCTCCTCCTGCTGCACAGAGGTGGACTGTGCAAGTTGTTGCTGCTCCTGCTGGATCAAGGCTTTCTCTCCCACTGCCAGCAGAGCATAGAGGGCCTTGTACAGCATGCACACCAGGGGCACCCACTCACACAGTGACGCACGGTCCCGGCTGGCCATGTTGGTGGCCTCCAGGAAGGCTTCCAGCACCAAGTACACCAGCTGCATTTTGCCCCACTCAGCACTGAGGATGATGTCTGTGAGGTGGGGGGTGCAGGTCCCGAACACAGTGGCATTGGCGGTGGATTTGGCCAGGTATTGGTTGACAGCCTGCCTCTGTTCAACCAGACGTTCCAACATAGCCAGGGTGGAATTCCACCATGTTGGAACATCTATGATGAGCCGATGCCGTGGGAGGTTCAGCTCCAGCTGCACAGCTTCCAGGGATGCTGTGGCACCACCCGAGCGGCGAAAATGACCCACCGTTTTCCTAGCCGCTTTCAACGGTTTGTCCATCCCCTGGTAGGCGCTAAAAAATTTCTGCACCACCAGGTTCAGGACGTTGGCCAGACAGGGGATGTTGGTGTGGTCTCCCCGGTGGATGGCAGCAACAAGGTTGGCCCCATTGTCGGACACCACCTCTCCGACTTTCAGGCCTCTGAGGGTCAGCCAACTCCTCTCCTGCTCTTGCAGTTTAGCCAGGACATGGTCTGCCGTCAGTCTGTGCTTCCCCACACTGACCATCTCCAGCAGTGCTTGGCAGTGGCGGGCCTTCACACTGCTGCTGAGGTGGGGGTGTTGTGGCAGCGGGTTTGCCGGAGGGTGGAACCGGATCAGAGGAACCTGCTGCACTTCCCCTGACCCTGCTGCGGGGTGGCACCACCCACTGGCTTGATGATGCTACTGTCCCCTCCTCACCCCCTTCCACCAAACTGACCCAATGAGCCGTAAAGGACAAGTAGCGGCCTGTCCCAAACTGGCTTGACCATGAGTCCATGGTCACATGGATCCGCTCCCCCACCGCATGGTCTAGGCCACTTTGCACATTGACCATCGTGAAGTGGTGCAGTGCTGGGATGGCCGTGCGTGCAAAGTAGTGCCGGCTGGGGATAGGCCAATCCGGCACTGCGCACTGCAGGAGCGCACGCATGTCGCTCCCCTCCTGCACAAAGGAGTACGGGAGGAGCTGGGAGGACATGGCCCGTGCAAGCAGGCCGTTCAGCAGGCGGATGCGACAGCTGCTGGGTGGCTGAGCCCTGACCACAAACTACTCACTCAGCAGGGTCTGGTGTCGCTTTAGGCTTGCAAGGGAAAGGGATGAAGAGGAGGGAGCAGAGGAGACTTAGACCTTCACCTCATCATCATCATCATTACCAGCATTAGTGTTGGGCGAACAGTGTTCGCCACTGTTCGGGTTTGCCCGGATTTTGGCCTGTTCGGGTTCGGTTCGGCACCCCCCGAACACCTCATGGTGTTCGGGAGGGTGCTCGGCCACGCTGCCCGAACCCAAACAGGCCTTCTGTGTTCGGCCGAACAAAGTCCCCTATAGGGTCCCAGCATAAAGAGAGAGCATGCCCCGAGCGCGGGGGGGGGGGGGGGGGGGGTTTGTTCGGAAATGCCCCCCTCCCCGCTAAGCTTTCTCTTCTGCTGGACCCTATAAATTTAAATATAAGTCCCCCGAAAGTACCTGGCAGGCTGGCAGGAAGAGGGCAGCCGGAGATCATGGGCGCTAGTACCATCTGGTACTTCCGCCCTCTCTCTGACGCACTTCCTGTTTACATTTGTAGTCGCGTCAAGAGAGAGCAAAAGTACCGCGATGACGCGGACGAGGGTACGTGTCATCATGTAGATGGCGCGTACTCTCGTACGCATCATCGTGGCACTTCTGCTCTTTCTTGACGCGACTACAAATGTAAACAGGAAGTGCGTCAGAGAGAGGGCGGAAGTATCAGATGGTACTAGCGCCTATGATCTCCGGCTGCCCTCTTCCTGCCAGCCTGACAGGTACTTTCGGGGGACTTATATTTAATTTTATAGGGACCAGCAGAAGGGAGAGCTTAGCGGGGAGGCATTTACGACCCCCCCCCCCCCCCCCGCAATCAGGGCATGCTCTCCCTTTATGCTGGGACCCTATAGGGGGCCCCAAAGGGGGCATGTTCGGCCGAACCACCCTGAACCCGAACATCTGGATGTTCGCCCAACACTAATCAGCATCATACTCCCCCTCCTCAAACAACTGCTGGGATGTTGCTGACCCCCAAACTCCTCTTCTGCGGACACATCAGGCAAGGCCTCCCCCCCCCCCCAACAATCACCATCTGTGACTCCTCCACATACCCCATTGCACCCAGAATATACTCCTCAAACTCATTGGTAACGGCCGTGATTGCGCTCGCGGTGTCTGGACTAAAGAGCGCGCAGACTGAGGTTAGGCTGCCCGCTGGGGTCGACATGTTGGCCGACAATTCCCAATGCACTGCTGGGCGGCTTTTGCTGCTCCTGCGAACTGGAGTGGTGGGGGTGGAGCTCTCTGTTGTAGAGCTAGTGGTGGCCTGCTCATCCACCATCAGCTGCATCACAGGCTCGGCGTCTTTCTCCTGCGGCCGCCGGCTGCGGCGCCGGCCCTACTGAAAAATGGCCGCTACACGCTGCTGCGCCTCTGCAGCGTGACTCCCCCTAACAGCTGGGCGCCCAGTGCGTCCACGGCCAGTGGCTAGCGGTGGAATGGACACTGGTGCGGCAGAACTGCTGGCGGTGATGGTGCCAGCAATGTTCCCTCTCTTCTTGGTCTTGCTGCCCTCCCCCGGCTGCCAGTGCCAGCAGACATAGTGCAAGTTTGTGTGATGATGTCACAAGATGGATGTGGGGTACTTGCACTTTATTGAAATCGGTGTTGGACTTTAATGAAGCTGCACGGAGTGACAGACAGAAGAGTAGAACACAGTGTGCGTACTAACGGTCTATCTCACACACACTGACACTCAGAGTCAGCAGCACAGCAGAAATGCAGTAAAGTCTGTAGTAGTAAGCTAACACAGACAGTACTACTCTAACAACTAGCACTGCAGTACTAAATAACTACACAATAATACAGTAATCCTATTACCTAAACTATACTGTAGCTAAGGCTAATAGCACAGGCCTGGCCTGTGTGCACAAACAGCACACACAGACACAGACACCTACTAGCAGAGCTGCTGCAGCAGAGACTGTCACACACACTAACTAAAATCAAAATACAAGCTAGCTAACTAAACAGCAATAAAACAGTGTATAGTACAGGTGTTAATGTGCAAAAACGCTGGGTTTAACACAGCAGATAGCACTTGCTTTAGCCAAACACACTGGAGATGTCTCTCAGTGAGCAGTCACAAAGCAAGGACGATTTGTACTGGGTAGTACAATGTGCAGCTCCCTGTCACACACACAGGTAGTCACTGAATGTGCTGCCGGGCTGCTGGCAGTGGCATACACACAGTATGAATTAGCAATGCTGTCTATGCAACACAAGTGTCAGTTTGACACACAGAAAAAAAAATGATCACAAGAACAGGATTAGCTCTGAAAAGAACTGTTGAGGGGTGCTATTAAAGCAATAAGATTCAGCCAGGAGCAAGCTAACAAGCCAAGAGCCTAACTAATCTTTTCCTAGGAGAAAAAATTTGCAGCAGCTCGCCCTAGTCTGTCTACTAACAGGCACACAAGTGAGTGTAATGGCGAGCCCGCCTTATATAAGGGGGGTGGGGCTCCAGGGCTGAATGTAGCCAGATTGGCTACAATGTGCCTGCTGACTGTGATGTAGAGGGTCAAAGTTGACCCTCATAGTGCATTATGGGGTGAATCGAACTTCCAAGAAAGTTTGCCTTCGCCGGCGAAGGCGAACCACCCGAAGTTTGCCTGGAACCGTTAGCCGGTGAACCGTTCGGGCCATCTCTACCTATCACTACACTGAACCAAAACTCCTCCCACCAAGAACTCCCATAGCTTTTCTTTTTTTTTATATATATAAGCTTATGACCGACATACAACCTACACTCATGCTGCTAGCAAATAAATACTTCACATTTCAGATCTTATTTGGAATGATACTTAATTGTTGGCCACAACTAAACACACAACAGTAAAAGTGAAAAGGCATCAAAACATGAACAAAATTGCAAAATGCATAAAGAACATCAAATGCAACAAACAATTAAAACAATCCCCAGTGATCCTCACCCCCTCCTGCTAGCTTGGTGGTGACCGAGGAGCCCCTATGGCCATTGTCACCACCTTTATGCATGAAACAGAACTCCCAGCCGTGATGCCTGACCCGGGAGTCCCCTGGGATTATATGCCAATCCTCATAACAGTGTAAGATAGCCATATCACCGATCCATTTTGCATATAACTGTCCATACCCCCTTTTCACCACTCTGACCCCTCAGTCCTGTTGTTAATCACCTCTACTAGCAGGAGGAGACCGCCGTGGAAGCTGTGTGACATCTGCAAAACAAAAAAAAAACATAAAAAAAAAACAATCTCAAAAGTTCGCCTACCCGATCTTGGTAAACTAACCCTCTACCTAACAAACTAATGTCTCCCACCACCCTAAGGATGTTGAATCATTCGGCTCTTACCTATTAAAACAAAAACGCTACCCCCTTTCCAGTCTACCTAAAGTTAAGGTGGGTGGGAGGTTTGCTCTCACTGCCAGCTAAGGAGGTACTGAGCACCTCCGTCAGAACCCCTGACTTCCTGCCCCCTCCTCTAAGCTTCCAACCCATCCCAGCCCTGACTGTCACTCATTATTCCTCCCCCATCGCTTAACCCTTTCCCACCTGTTGTGAGTTCCTGAAAACTTCACTTGGGTCATGATGCCACTATAGGCACAGCACATCGTTGTACACCACCAATGTAAAGACATACGGTACTTTTCCTTGTGGAATAAAAAGGTGCACAGGTTGAGTTGACAATTACTATGCATCTTTAGAAAAAAAAAATCCTGTTAAAATATCATGGAGAGTACATTAGTAATTGGTATATGTAATGAGTGGAGATTTTTTGTGTGTCTTTATTATGTAATTTCTATGAATATGAAATCTCTGCACTAAACCAATGGAAAGCATGTAAAATAGATTGACAATTTTCCTATACGTTTATCCATATAACCCCATGTGGTGCTGTGCTATATGCCGCAAAAAGCAAATATCAAGACAAAAAATGTGTTAAAGAAACCGGCACTAGATGCGGCTGGTGGTGTGGCTCCGCGCCACTGATATTACTGAAACGTGCACACTGGGAGGAAAATACATAAATAGAGATGGCTCGAACCTCAGATTTTTGGTTCGTGAACCTCGAACGCAAACTTCCGCAAAAAGTTTGGTTTGAGCGAACTTTTTGAATAGCAATAGACTTCAATGGGGAGGCCAGATTTGACGCACAGCAGCGTTTTAAGGGCAGAAATCCCATTGCATGCTAAATTGGAGGCCTAATGTGCTTTAAAACATTTTGCATGTGTATACATCAATCAGGTAGTGTAATTAGTGTACTGCTTCCCTCTGACAGACCAAACTCACTGTGTAACGCACCACAAACAGCTGTTTGTGTAGTGACGGCCGTGCTGGACTGGTGCGCACCATAGCCAGAGTGCAGGCGATAGCGGTTTTCAAGCTTATATGGTTGCCGGGCTGAGGAGCTCAATGACAGAACAACAGTGACTGTACAGCTGATTTGGTCTGTCCACAATGAAGCAACAACCTTATTATCTTGGGTGTGCCCCCCCCAACCCCCCCTCACCCCCCACCCCCGAGAACTCATGTAGCCGGCGGTCATTGCTTGATTGTGATACGCAAGCCTCTTCAGCAAGGTAACGATCACAGAGGGGAATTGACACATGTACATGCCTTTTGTTTTGTTGTTGCAGCTGCAGTGCAGCCAGAAAAATTAGGCAGGCATGTACACGCACCAGAAACATTATTATAGCGGCCGCTGCTAGCAGCGGCCTTAAAAATTCAGGAATCTGCCTGGAGTCCTGGACCCTGTTGGTGGTGGTGGAGAAGGCAGTCAAGCGGCCCGCCAGTAGAGATGCTGTGTGGGGAGCGACTTAGTCTTGGGGCAGGCAGTCACACGGCGTGCAGGCAGAGATGCTGTGTGTGAGGACTGACTTAGTCTTTCGGGCAGGCCTCATCGTGCTTTGCAGACCACATGGTCAGATGGACCATTGACTCAACGCTGTGTGCCAGATCACACCACTTGCCTTTCAACATCACAGTACAGTTTGGGTATCACCTTTTTTGAGAAATAATTGTGGCCTGGTATCTTCCACTGTGGTGTGTGGCTTTGGTTTTGTGTGCTGCTTTTCCTCAGGTGGTCATCCTATTGCAGTTTGTGCTTTGTCATCATGTGCCTTCGTAAGGAAGTTGTCCCTACGCAGGTCTTGGTCTTTCCACGGCTCAATTTTTGGTGGCAGAGAGTACAGATGGCATTGCTCTCATCTGAGGCAGACACACAAAAAAATGTCCACACCGCTGAGCCCTGGGGTGATGGAACTTTGGTGGTGGCGGCCGAAGGATTGTTAAGTGGGGTGCCAGAATCAGAGCAGGAGGAGGAAGATATGTCACGGTTCTGTTCGGAAGCTGAGGAAGATGAGGTGTTTTGTGTTAAATAGTAAACTACGTCATGACAATCTTGGGGGTTGATGGCACACGCCTTCTGAACACTGTACTTTGGTCCTGGGCCACATGAAATCACGACAGCACGACCTCGAACAGACCTGCCGAGTGGCCTGCCTCTGCCTCTGCCTGTTTTGCGCATATTTGGGGGGGATGAAGTGAAAGGTATGCACTGACTTGACTAATACAATGTGCAGTCACACAGGTGCAGTGAACAGGTATGCAGTGACTGGTATCAATACAATTTGCTGCTGTCACACACACTCAGGTACCATGAACAGGTGCAGTGACTGGTGGTATATAACACTGCGTGTGCTCACGTAGGTAGGTGCACTGAACAGGTAGGTATGCAGTGATTGGTATTAAAAATGTGCAGCTGTCACACACACAGGTACCGTGAACAGGTGCAGCGACTGACTGGTATATAATATAACACTGCTTGCTGTCACGTAGGTAGGTGCACTACTGAACTGGTATGCAGGGATTGGTATTACAAATGTGCAGCTGTCACACACACAGGTAGTCACTGAATGTCCTGGGCCTGGCAGTGGCACAGTGGGGATCACCAAGGGGCCAAAGTCGAGCAGCTGTGACTGACTGACTGACAGGGCTGTATATGCAACGCAAGTGTATGTGGGACACACATATAAAAAGAATAGATCACAAGAACAACATTAGCTCTCTAAAGAGCTGTTGAGGATGAGGAGTGCTTTTTAGCAATAAGTATCAGCAAGGAGCAAGCTAACAAGCCTAACACAAGAGCCTAACTAAGCTTTCCCTATGTCTATACAGCAGGTTCTCTCCCTTCTCTAATTACTGCAGCCACACGAGTGAGTGAAAAGGCTGACGTTGCCTGCCTTTTATAAGGGGGGGGGGGGGGCTCCAGGAGGGGGTGTAGCCTGATTGGCTACCCTGTGTCTGCTGACTGTGATGTAAAGGGTCAAAGTTGACCCTAATGATGTAGTATAGGTGGCGGGTCGAACTCGCATATAGTTCGCGGTTAAACGCGAATGCGAACCACCGAAGTTCGCGCGAATCGGTTCACGGTCGAACCGTTCGGGCCATCTCTATCCATAAACAGTATAAGGCAGAAACAGTGGCATTGAATCAGACAAACAGTACCTTTATTGAGGTCCTGTGGATACAGACAAAGTGGTATGCACGGGGGGGAGCCTGACAGCCATTTTGCGTAGATTCGCTTCTTCAAAGGCTAATACATACTAGCCTCTGTATTAGCCTCTGTACTATGTGTTTGCCGCTGAAGAAGCAAATCTACGTGAAACGGCTGTAAGGCTCCCCCCACCCCCACTGCATACCGCTGCAAATATGAAGACGGTTACTTGTAATAGATTGCAACTAATGGTGGTCCATTATTTGTTTTTACAAAAAAAAAATGAATTACATTTAGCTTTGTGGATTTATGGAATTGTGACTGGCATGGCAATGAATTGAAAACCCAGGATTCTAAACAAGCTGATTTAGCTTGTCAAATTACTGCTTGCTTCTTGTATCACCACCTATGTCTGATTCTGATATCATAGGGGTATTTGCAAAACCAAAAACTCCCATCTGAAGAAATATTGGAGACATTTTCGATGCTCTTTTCCCAGAACCTATTACTCAACTTGAGTTTTTTTTTTCTTTTTTCCTCTAAGATTAATAATTTAAATAAATTCAGCCACTTTCTCCTTAGCTAGTGTGTAGAAATGTCATCCTGCAGATCTCTGCATTACATCTGGCAAATGGCCATCTCCCTCATATCCGCACTGTGTCATGTCCAAGCCATTCATAATGAGTGTGACCCCACCATCACTTCTCTGCAGCATCAGACTAATTCCGTCCCTGGCCACAGATAGTCAGCAGGGAAAGTGATTTGGTTTCTATCTCCATCACTGAGATGGAGAGAGCAGTGCTAATGCTGTCATTTGAAACACAGAGCCGTCTTCATATCGCCAGTGGCTTTGGAATGAACGGCAGCATATTGACTCACCCAGACAAGAGTACCGATATACTGCAAAGAGGTGCAGAACAGAAGGAGTGATAATGGGTCTATCTAAGTGTAGAGCCGCATCACAAAACTGTCAGAGGAAAAGAAATAATTGGTAATAGGAAAATACAACTGACTCAGAACATAAAGATATTAAAAATAGACTTAAATCATTTCACAGAATCAGAAAGAGACATTATTAGAAATGCTGCCTTATGAGTCTATGCAAAACAATGAGCTAGAAGCATTTTTTCAGGGGGGCTTTTAAAGCAAATCTTGAATTTTAATATAAAAATAATGCCTCATTTTTAGTGGTCTCCAATCAAGAGAATATGACCCAGCAGGGCGAGGTTAGTTAAAAGTTTTTCTGTTGTCATGTGGTTAATTTAGTAAAGGTATTTTGACCTGTCTCGTTGTAATGGACACTGTTTAGTGCACTGTAATGAGGAGCAAATGAAGATCTATGAACAGTGTACAGCTCGGTGGTTGTGATGCAACTGATTCGGTTGTTGCAATGCATTGATGGATTTGCAAATAATGAAGTCCTCACTCACTCAGCGCTTGTATTTTCTGCTGAGGGGGCGCGGCTGGCTGGCAGTGTAGTTGGTCATGTGGGTGGTCATGTGAAGCCGCCCACATGACGTATAATGGAGCAAATGGAGTGAGGGCGGCCACGGGCAGGGCTGTAATCCTGCGCAGCCACGGCTATGTGAGCTGCGCAGTAGGTAGATTTTTAAAGCGGCGATTCTGATAAGGCGACCCTGTGGAGGGTTGGGAGCTACAATGAAACGTGGATTATGCTGATAAAGCACCTGATAGTGAAAAGGAAGGTGCTGTTCGTCTGCCCTGAGGTCTGCTTTAGCAATGAGGTACATAACTTTTTTTAAGCAATTCACCTTGTAAGTCCTTTAAGGCCAGAGTATTCACTTGCTCATTGGCCTTGATACTAATCAGTTCACTGGTTCTTGGTCCTAGCTAGTGAGATAGTGAGAGCTAAATTTCATATATTGCGCATCAGCGCAATATACATGTACTCTAGTCAGTCAGTCTTATTATTTTGTAGTATTATATATTTAAAATATTATCATATCATATCGTAATATTGTATATTATCTGTGTACCGACCTTTTGCTTGCCTCTTGACCTCGCTCTTGCTTAGCCCTTCTGTACCACTGCCATCTGATATATGTGTATGACTCGCCTGTCCCTGACTTTGCTACTGTTTGATCCTTCCAATACAACTGACATCTGACTTATGTGTATGACCCTGCAGGGGCGTAACAATAGACCCTGCAAGGGATGCAGCTGCAGGGGGGTCCAGAAGGCATAGGGGGCCCCATCCTGGCAGACTGACAACTAAGGGCAAGGAGAGAAAAAAAAAACTTCCTGCTCTTTGCTCAGTTGTTCTAATGACTGCATCTGCTCAGCCACTGATAAGGAATCATACAAAGTTTTGCAGACCAATATTTATAGACAGTCCCTATTCAGTGTGCAGCATGGTCTTGTGTACAGCCTGTTCTACCTCCAGTCTTTCCACCCCTCCCCATGTGCTGTGTACTGTAGTAATGCTGGCGCAGTCTGGACACGGAGAAAAGGTGGGAGGGGGCCCAATCCAAAGTTTCGCGGGGGGGCCCCGTGAGCTCTAGTTACGCCCCTGTGACCCTGCCTGTTAATTGACTACGATTTTGCCCAACTCAATTGTGCTTCACTCATCTACTCTTGTGAACGACTTCGGCTTCGCTAGATCTCTTCACGTATCAGCGTGATATTATCAAGGCCGATAAAATGGATGAGTTGTAAGACCAGATTTTGACACTTGCAGGAGCTGTCAATCACCTCACTGAGCAGGTTGCCACTCAGCCAACATAGTTGACTCAACTGTCTAACACGCTTGCTCAGATGAATCTTTCTGCAAATGTCAATAATCATCACACTCCTCCAACTGCTCCCATTCCACCTATCATAGAGCCTAAAATGCCGTTACCGGAGAAATTTATGGGTTCATGATCTGATTTTTAGTAATTTTCGCAATCGCTGTCTGTACTTTGAGGTCAGATCTAGATCTTCTGGAACAGAATCACAGAGGAATACTCTGATTAAGACCTTACTGCAGGGTGACTCTCAAACCAGGGCCTATAGGTTGAGTCCTGATCATATAGCTCTCACCTCTGTTGAAAGTTTTTTGATGCCATGGTAACTATTTATGCTGATCCCGATATTTCGGCCACAGCTGCTTGTAAATTGCGAGACCTCCGTCAGGGTCGACATACCGTCAAGGAGTATGCGGCTGAGTTTAGGAGAAAATTTTGTGCATCCCATAGACGCAATGACGCGTCAAAAGTACGCATGCGCGCATGGGTAATGACGTAATCGCGCATGGCGGGAAACGAAGCACCCGCCCCACATTCTAATGAGTTAAGGGGTGGTACTCACCACTATAAAAACAGCAGTTGAAGTTCAGTAGCACTTGGCCACTGAGGCGCCAGGTGCTACCCAGACATACTGCTGGTAAGCAATTACTTTTTGATGTTTTTTTGATGTTTCTCTTGAACACCCTTACTACTACTTTACTTTTGAACCCCCTTTGCACTAATTTTTACAGTTTATACTATGCTTTTCCCCCGCACCATTTTAACACACATGCACATATAGTAATAATGTTATTTACTACTGTGTACTAGGATTAATACCCCACATAATACATCAGCTTAATTACCCACATGCTTGAGTTTAACGTGTTTTATTTATATTTATTATTAGTTTTTCCTCGCTTCTCCTGTGGTGCCCCTTTTTAACCCCCCCCCCCCCCTCCCCCATTTTTCTATCCTTTACCTCCCCTCTTCCCTTTTTTTCCCCTCCCTTCCTCCTGTCCCCCCCCCCCCCCTCTCCCCCTATATTTTTCTTCCTCCTCCAATACAAAAATTGCAATCCCTTCCCTTTGACATTATTACACTCAATCACAACCAGCAAATTCCCTGACGCTCAGTTGCTCACTATTATTTATGTTTTATGCGGTATGTTCAGTATTGTACAAATGTGTTACCTCTTACCCCTAGTTGTGTGCTCCTTCCTGTATTTGCCTGATGAAGCGGGCTTGACCTACGAAACGCGTTGCAATCTACTTTTGGAGTATACCAATAAATATCCCTTTTGTGAATACACAGTTTGTTGTGTCTGCTTGTGGGAGGTAAGTCCACCACTGCCTCCTAAGCAAAATTGTAAGGCTTTTAAGTACTGTTTTTATTCTTTTGGCGCCTCTGTTCTCTATTTACTTTAAAAAGATTATTATGCTGTATCTGTAGCAGAGAGGAAGTTCCGAGTGCCATTCATGGTGCTGGACAGGACCCGGGATGTTCTGGGATTTGTGCGATTTGCAGTTTGGCCGACTGACTTTGGCCATTTCTAGAACTGGCTGGCCAATGTAAGAAATTCCCAGCATTTTGGACTTTGGCCAACGTCAAATCGGCCAGTTCTAGAAACGAACGGCCAATTCTAGAATTGGCCAATTTCTGGTTTTGGCCATAACATATACACATGCAAGATGTTTTAAAGCACTGGGCTTGAAAACCGCCACGGCCTGCACTCTGGCCATGGTGTGCACCAGTCCAGCACGGCCGTCACTACACAAACAGCTGTTTGCGGTGCGTTACACAGTGAGTTTGGTGTGTCAGTGTGAAGCAGTACTCTAATTACACTCCCTGATTGATGTATACACATGCAAGATGTTGTAAAGCACTTTAGGCCTGCAATTTAGCGTTCAATGTGATTTCTGCCCTTAAAACGCTGCTTTGCGTCAAATCCAGATTTTTCCCCCGGGACTTTTGGAGTCTATCCCACTCCACCATGCCCCCCTCCAAGTGTTAGACCCCTTGAAACATCTTTTCCATCACTTTTGTGGCCAGCATAAATTTTTCTAGTTTTCAAAGTCCGCCTCCCCATTGAAATCTATTGCGGTTTGCGAAAGTTCACGCAAACTGAAGTTTTGCGGAAGTTCGTGAACCCGGTTCGCAAACCGAAAATCGGAGGTTCGGGCCATCTCTATAGGTGGGTTCTGAGAATCCAATTATCATACAGAGGCTGGGTCTGCGTATGATACCCAGCCTCTGTTGATACACCTCCCCCCAGTCTCTCTCCTGCGCTCTGCTATGCCCCATAAATCAATCGCCGTGCTGGCGACAGCTGTTTACATGTGAAGTGTCAGTCTGCCGCTCCCCCTTCTCCTCCATAGCACTAGTCCCTGCCCGCATCCCTTCCCTCCCAGCTGATTGGAGGGAAGGGACGCGGGCGGGGACCAGCACTATGGAGAAGACGGGGGAGCGGCAGACTGACACTTCACATGTAAACAGCCGGCTGGCGACATCGCCGTGTCACCAGCACGGCGATTGATTTATGGGGGACAGCAGCACGAAGAGGGGGGCTGGGGAAAACCGTATAGCAACAGAGGCTGGTCATTGTATGCAGAATCAGCCTCTGTATGCTAATTAGATTCTTAGAACCTCTTTAATTACCATTGCCAAATGGCCTTTAGTGAATTAAAGGCTAATGTGCTTTGTTACAGTGCTTCGGAAAATGTCAGTGTCTTATAGATATATAATAATATTAAGTATTTGATAGAACATTTCTTTGGTTTTGTATAAAAATATGAAGTTTTTGAAAACAAAAAGAGAAAATACTGATTGCACCAGTTCACCCCCTTAGGGCTCGTTCACACTGGAGGCGCTTTTAGAGTTTTTTAAGCGCTGACAATTTTTCCAAATCGCCCTGAAAGAGCTTGTGCAATGATTCTCTATGAGAGAGTTCACATCTGAGAGATTCATTTCCGATCCGCTGAGAGAGAAGCGCTGCATGGAACCTTTTTGAGGTGATTTGCCTCAATGGAAAGTATAGAAAAAATGCAAAACGCTCACAAAATCGCTTTGTGCAGCGATTGCGTTCGCATTTTTAAGAATAAATACATTGTATTTTTTTATGGATCAAAGAGTTCACTTCCTGACTAACGTCAGGAAGTGAAAAAACAGAATCATTCTGCAAAAGCGTTTACAAAAACGCTTACTAAAACCGCCCAACTCACAGAAATCGCCAGGGGGGGGGGGGGAACACGTCTAGAAACGCCCAACGCAAACGTGATTGGAACACAATGTGAACGAGGCCTAAGAGACTGACTTTTGCCTGCTTACTCTCATAGGTCATGATTCATTAAACTGCAGTAAGATTGGTGTAAGCAGACAGCGTAGCAATTTTACTGATAATAGCACAGAGGGCGCATCACCTATCAATCCATTAGCACCACAGGCATTACCAGGATGGCGTGTTACCATAGTGATACACACAGGGCCGGCCCTAGACTTTTTGCCGCCTGAGGCAAATTTAGAAGAAAATTGCCGCCACCGCCCCCCCCAAAACCCCCCGCCGAGCCAGAGGGGTAGCGGGCAGGATGGGGGTATCGGGCCTAGCGGTGAGTCCCCCGATCTGCGCTCCCCTCCAGCTGTAAATGGGAAGCAGCCGATGCCCAATAGTAAGAGGCACGGGCAGGGGAGGACTCACCTTTTCCGTGTTCCAGCATGCGCTCCACTGACGTCACTTCCTGCATCGCCGCCCACTGTATTGTAAGTGGACGGCGATGCAGGAAGTGACGTCAGTGGAGCGAACGCTGGAACGCAGATAAGGTGAGTCCTCCCCGCCCGTGCCTCTTACTATTGGGCATCGGCTGCTTCCCATTTACAGCTGGAGGGGAGCGCAAATCGGGGGACCCAGGCGAGGGAGGGGGGGTCCGACCCCCCTCCCCACCGCTAGGCCCAATACCTCCGTCCTGCACGCTACCCCTCCGGCTCGGCGGCCAGCTCCCCCACACCCACGGACGGGCGGGTGCCGCCCCTAGAAGTTTGCCGCCTGAGGCAAACGTTTCATCCCTCCTCATGAGCGGGCCGGCCCTGGATACACATGTTATCTCAGTCATGCTACAAGGTTCATGGGGGGTGCTCCTCTGTGTTATTATCAGTAAAGTTACTGTACACTTCCTGCACATTAGCACTCTTACCGCAGTTTGGTGAATCAGAGATCAGGATTAATCAGTGGGCATGCATTTACATCAGCTTATCATCTCAAGATATGCTTATGTCCCATAATCAGGATGCATACCTTCAGACAAACTGGGAATAGGGGGTGGGGTGTCAGTCAGCAGGAAGCTGCAGATTGGGGAAGGAGCTATGCATTGGCACAGCAAGTAGCTTCCTTTTTTATTTAGTAAGAACTACAATAACAAAACTTAAAGGGTAGAAACACACTAGGCAGAATCGCATATGCATTTACCATAGCAAATAGTGGAAAATGCATTTGCGATTCTGCCTAGTGTTGTGTTCCTACCCTAACACACGATTAGCTTAAAATGGTCCAGTAAATGCTCTGCTTACTGATTATGAAGGCAGCATTCACACTTATCCATGTGAGTTTTGGGCACTTTTTATGCATTTTATTCCCTTTTCCAGTTCTGCATTATGAGGTAGTTGCAAATTTTGTTTTGTTTGCATTTTTATACTTTTTTTTTTTTTTTCTTTGAGTAATTTTCCTGTGCATATCAGTGATGGTAACTTATATGCCAATTGACCTCTATTCACTAAGCTTAACTCCTGTCTTTAATAACTCTTCTGAGCTGTTTTACAGTTATCACGATGGTGATATAATTGTGATAACTGTAAAACAGCTCAGAAGAGTTATTAAAGACAGGAGTTAAGCTTAGTGAATTGAGGCCAATTGTATCTAACTTCAAAATCAGTTGTGACTTTAACATAGAAATACAGTTTGTTGGTGTTCTCATTGATTGACATCATACGGAAATCACATTAGTGGCAAAAAAAAAGAGATACATGCCGGACAATTTTTCTCTGCAGAAAAATGGCGTCCGTAAAATCGCACAACTTAAAGAGACTCTGAAGCGAGAGTAAATCTCGCTTCAGAGCTCATAGTTAGCAGTAGTGTTGGGCGAACACCTGGATGTTCGGGTTCGCGAACGTTAGCCGAACATGGCCGCAATGTTCGGGTGTTCGCGCCGAACTCCGAACATAATGGAAGTCAATGGTGACCCGAACTTTCGTGCTTTGTAAAGCCTCCTTACATGCTACATACCCCAAATTTACAGGGTATGTGCACCTTGGGAGTGGGTACAAGAGGAAAAAAAAAATAGCAAAAAGAGCTTATAGTTTTTGAGAAAATCGATTTTAAAGTTTCAAAGGGAAAACTGCCTTTTAAATGCGGGAAATGTCTGTTTTCTTTGCACAGGTAACATGCATTTTGTCGCCATGCAGTCATAAATGTAATAAAGATGAGAGGTTCCAGGAAAAGGGACCGGCAACGCTAACCCAGCAGCAGCACACAGGATGGAAGAGGAGGCGCAGGAGGAGAAGGCCACACTTTCAGGTGCAAACTCAGGCCTTGCATGAGGACAAAAAAATGCGTGCGCAAAGCAATGCAATGAGTAGTTTTCAGGACACAATGGGCTATTCGGAGGAGCTATTCCCACCCCCACAATCTTCTACCTGTGAAAGGTCAATGGAACAGCCACAAATGTTGTGCCCGGATTCACAACCTTTTTCTGTGGAAAATGCACCTCGCACTGAACTGCAAGGCGAGGCCGAGGATGAACATGACGTCAACAACTCAACATGACACAAAATGGGGGCGGAACAGAAAGCTGCTTTCAATGTTTTGAAGGCCTTAATTGCCTCCGGTGGCCAGTTAGATGCATCATTCATCACACCCAAATCCCAGAGCAATATGTGTAGGAATTTGAATCGCAGGAGGTGTACCGAGATCATCTGGACAAGTGACCAAGTGACAAGTGACAAAGTGAAAAGTGACAAAGTGACCAGTGACAAAGTGACCAGTGACAAAGTGACCAGTGACAAAGTGACAAAATGACAAAGTGACAAAGTGACTGACAAAGTGACCACAGTGACTGACAAAGTGACAAAGTGACCAAGTGACCAAGTAACAAAATGACAGTGACAAAGTGACTGACAAAGTGACCACAGTGACTGACAAAGTGACAAAATGACAAAGTGACCTGTGACAAAGTGACAAAGTGACAAAATGACAAAGTGACAAAATGACAAAGTGACAAAGTGACCAGTGACAAAGAGACAAGTGAGAGGTTGTTCTGGGGAGCTCTACTCCACTGCAAACAGTCACATATGAGGAGAGGTCTCTTCGGGACTGCTGATCCTCCTCAGCTTGCTCGAAGCCTTGAGGATTCCTGAAGATCCTCTGCTTGGAGTTCGCCGGGGTTCAGCTTGGTGTCGGGGTCGGCGGCGTCCTCCTCACTCCAACGTGGCAGATCTTCTGTTGAAGGGAAAAAAAAACATTTTTTAAAGTCCAGTACCGCTTCTGAAGGACTCACCAAGAGATGCAGGAGCGCTTCAATGTAGCGCACCATCGCTCGCTGGGTGATGTCCCTCCCTACGCGCTGGAATTCTACGCTGCACATGCTAGCACGCTTTTGCGCAGTGCCAAGGCGCATTCCAGCAGCTAGCTAGTAGCTACCAAGCTTCTGTGGATCTGATTGGGCCACCATGTTGGACCTCTGCCAAGTCCTCCAAAATTTTGAGCAATCCACGTTGCTTGTGACTGAGCAGTGACAACTCTACAGTCAGCATTACAATACCACTGCTGTGTTTACTGAAGAAATCAATGTTGAAGATGGAAACTGCTGGCATGATGCAAGTGGGGGAATCTGAAGATGAAAACGATCAGCGTGATGATACCAACATCAGGCAATCTGCCTCAGGAAACGCTGGTCCCAGCTATGACAAAGAACAGGACGAGGAACAGCTGGAGTTGGAGCAGGAATTGGATGCCCCCACTGCTGAGGGACAGAGCGGTGCACGTTGGACTTCCACAATTTAGCGGGAATGGACAGCAGAAGAGGAAGAAAGTGATGCTGGTGACGAATATGGTGCATCACAACAATCACAACGCTCACAAGAACATGAAGACAGAGGAGTCTGGCAGGACTCTCTGGCACACATGGCTCAATTCATGCTAGACTGCATTGAACGCGGCCCGCGCATTATTCACTATTTATTATTATTCATTATTCTGGACAACACCAATTACTGGGTTTATACCCAGTTTATACAAACACAATGTTAAAACTGATTGAAGAAAGTGTCAGACAGGTCAAAAATGGAACAATTCCAGCAGGCCCTTGAGGATGGAGACTTTAGAGAGGAGATTGACATCCTCCTCCTTCTCTAGCCAGTTGTACGCCGACAGACTGACTTCAGCAAACCCAGGAGGACCAGGAGGGCAGCAAAGAACACAAGCTGCTGCTAGTGCCCAAAAGGGAATGGTATTGGCAGTGTCCTTGGAGTGGGAACATTTTCTGACACCCATGCAGCAGCACACAGAACAGCAATCGGGCAGTTCCACGTCCTCCAACACCGATCGCCTGGAGAAGATGGTCAAGGACTACATGTCAGATGGCGTAGCTGTGTTGAACAATCCATCTGCAGACAGACGGTGAGTGTGACAGCACAGAAGGACCATGGCAACTCACTCATAGTACCACAGTTTGATAGTGCTGCCCAAAAAATTATATGGATCCGTGGACCCGGGCAGTACTGGGAACGCAGATTTTAGTACCTAAACACACGATACAACATGTTTTCCGGGGTCGGACTCTGAGGCACATACAGATGGTCCC
Source organism: Hyperolius riggenbachi (assembly GCF_040937935.1). Lineage (NCBI taxonomy): Eukaryota > Metazoa > Chordata > Amphibia > Anura > Hyperoliidae > Hyperolius > Hyperolius riggenbachi. The sequence goes on from NC_090657.1 coordinate 133,708,704, forward strand.
GATCATCATCCTCATCATACAACTCTTCTCCTGAGTCTGACCCACCCACCACCTCTGCCACCCCAACATCCCCAGACACAGACCCCTCATCGTCCTCAACATTAACTTGGGATGCTGGCCTGAGCCTGACCTCCTCCTCCACATCAGGCCCCATCATCTCCTCAATGGCAGCCCTCAATAATCGCTCTGGCGCCGGACCGATGGACACAACGTTCTCCTCCGGGGAGGGCTGCTGCTGACCACTGGCTGCTGAGGTGGATGTTATAGCTTGCGTGGGGCGTTGGCTGTTGCTGTTGTTGGGAGTGCTGCTCACAGCGGAGGTCTCTGAGGAAATCATGGTGAGCTCATATAGTTTTTGACGGTGAGTGGAGTATTACTGATCCCAGCAATATACACACTGACTGGCAGAGTACGCAATGCTATATAGTGGTTGACGGTGAGTGAAGTACTACAGATCCCAGTAATATATATACACTGATTGGCAGCGTACACAATGCTTTATATAGTAATGGAGTGACTGAGCGTTGGTGTACTACAGATCCCGGTAATATATATACACTGATTGGCAGCGTACACAATGCTTTATATAGTAATGGAGTGACTGAGCGTTGGTGTACTACAGATCCCGGTAATATATATACACTGATTGGCAGCGTACACAATGCTTTATATAGTAATGGAGTGACTGAGCGTTGGTGCACTACAGATCCCAGTAATATATATACACTGATTGGCAGCGTACACAATGCTTTATATAGTAATGGAGTGACTGAGCGTTGGTGCACTACAGATCCCAGTAATATATATACACTGATTGGCAGCGTACACAATGCTTTATATAGTAATGGAGTGACTGAGCGTTGGTGCACTACAGATCCCAGTAATATATATACACTGATTGGCAGCGTACACAATGCTTTATATAGTAATGGAGTGACTGAGCGTTGGTGCACTACAGATCCCAGTAATATATATACACTGATTGGCAGCGTACACAATGCTTTATATAGTAATGGAGTGACTGAGCGTTGGTGCACTACAGATCCCAGTAATATATATACACTGATTGGCAGCGTACACAATGCTTTATATAGTAATGGAGTGACTGAGCGTTGGTGCACTACAGATCCCAGCTATATATACACTGATTGGCAGAGTACAGAATGCTAAATAGCAATGGGGTGACTGAGCGTTGGTGTACTACAGATCCCAGCTATATATACACTGATTGGCAGAGTACAGAATGCTAAATAGTAATGGGGTGACTGAGGGCCGGTGTACTACTGAACGCAGCAGCACACACACTGACTGGGGGGGACCCTGGCTAGCCTGGCTGGAGAGCGAGAGAGACTCTATCTAACCTGCCTGCCTACCCAAAGCTAATCCCACAGACAAATGACGGGGAAATGACGCGGATCGGGTATTTATTTACCCGACCCACGTGACCCGTTCGGCCAATCAGAGCGCGTTCGGGCCGAACCACGTGACCCGTTCGGCCAATCACAGCGCTAGCCAAATGTTCGGGGGACCGTTCGGCCATGCGCTCGCAGTTCGGCCATATGGCCGAACGGTTTGGCCGAACACCATTAGGTGTTCGGTTGAACTCGAACATCACCCGAACAGGGTGATGTTCTGCAGAACCCAAACAGTGGCGAACACTGTTCGCCCAACACTAGTTAGCAGGGGCACGTGTGCCCCTGCTAAACCGCCGCAATAGCGCCGCTAAACGGGGGTCCCTTCATCCCCAAACCCCCCACTGCGACACTTGGTCGCAGACTTGGTCGCTCCTGGAGGCAGGGCTAACGGCTGCATCCCTGCCTCCAGTCACGTCTATCAGCGGCGCTTCGCCGCTTCTCCCCCGCCCCTCTCAGTGAAGGAAGACTGAGAGGGGCGGGGGAGAGGCGGAGATACGCGCTGACAGACGCGCGTGGGGCAGGGCTGCGGCGGTTAGCCCTGCCCCAACCAGGAAGCGCTCCCCCGCATTATGGAGGGGATTTGGGGGATCAGGGACCCCCGTTAAGCCGCGGGATAGCGGCGGTTCAGCAGGGGCACACGTGCCCCTGCTATCTATGAGGTCTGAAGCGAGATTTATTCTCGCTTCAGACTCTCTTTAAGTCATATGCAATGCCATGGATTTGCGTCAGATGTGTGGCAAATGTGAATTTGTAGAAACAGAAACAGCACACATTCTGTTATGTGTGAAAGGGGCCTTATAGGTCTACTGTACAGTACCTGACATCATAGGGGGGGGGGGGGGGGGGGAGTAAATACATACAAGTGGGTTAATTGATCTTTCTTCCAAGGGTCATTTTATTGCACCAGGTTCTGTGTCCCCAAGTGCTCTCCCCTCCTCTGATGGTGTAGGGGTAAAGTGAGGGTTATTGAACACCCTGCTGGAAGACAGAGGAGCGCATACTCGGGTGAGATACACACAATAGGCAAAGCCACTGACTCTTACCGCCTCTGCTGGCTGAATGATCTGATGTATCTGTATGGAATGATCAAAAAAATCCCACTTTGTTCCACTTTGATGGAGACATGGCCCACCGGATCAGCCAGCTGAGGAGGTTAGAGTATTTCACTAGTGGCTTTGCCTATTGTTTATATATGTGTGCACTCCTCTTTGTCTTCCAGTTGTCTGCACCTTATAGTATTTGGAGCAGCACCTCGCTATACCTACATTGACTGCACTCTCTGTTCGCTGAACATAGCTCACATAGAGACATTGAACAGCCTGGTGTGACATTGTGCCCCACCATCCCTGGAAAATGATTTCTGGGACTTATCAGCTCACTTCAAAATTTAAAATAGTTTTCTGCTAAATACATGTAAAAAAAAGCGTCTGAACATTTGTTTTCAGGTTTTACACTTGGTGCGCAGAAACCAGCCTTCATATCATCCTGCGCCACTGTGCAGCGACAAGGTCATATGCATAGTGCCACCCCCTGCTCAGTGATGTACTTCCTGCTGGGCAAGTCACTGAGATTCCTGACGGTTCGAGCATGCATGCCACGTTGCATCACACTCCCATCGTTTATACATGCTGTGTCACACATTGCTGCATAACCTGTACCATTGCGGCACGGATCATTCCGCAACGCTCTGCAGAAATTTCATCAAGCATCAGTAAAATGTGCAAGTCTCCAAAGACTTGCATGGCACTTTGTGGTGGGGAAGCGTAAAGGCCCGTTCTCACTTGTAATTGCAAAATGCTAGCGATTAGCGCTAGTGTTTGATGCTAGTGATTTTACCACGAATACCGTGGTAAAATCACTGTACACACTCACAATTTTTGAGAGATTGCAATTAGTGCTTTTTAACATTCTAATCGTGATCACTCTAAAATTGTGAGCAAATACTTCATGTAGAACGTTTTCCGATTGCCGCTCATCAAGAATCTCTGGCGATTGGCGGTATTTGCGGCAGTGGGATACTGCCATATAGTTGGTATTGCACTTGCGCTTTACAAAATGCTAGCAATCGCCAGCAATTCAGCAGTTATCACCCTAATCACCACAGTGTGAACAGACCCTTACTAGGGATGATTGGAACCAGCAAATTCAGTTCCGCCGGAAATCACGGATTCCGTCAATGATAAATTCCGTCGCTATGAAAATTCCGCCGGATTTGTATGAAATTCCGCGGAATTCCGGATTCCGTCTGAACTTTTTAAAAAATCTCTCCTCCTTCTCCCATCCATCCATCCATCCATCCATCATCTTGTAGGGAATTGCAGTTTTTCAAAACAGCTTACATACCATGGCTGGGATTTGAACCCAGGTCTCAGTGTGTAGTAGGTATCTGTCTTACCCCCTAGACCTACTTTTTCTATTGGAGTGATCATAATGGTACATGCTAGGCTGGCTTTAGCATGTAGTGTGGTTGGTGATCTAGGGGGTAAGTCAGATACCTACTACACACTGAGACCTGGGTTCAAATCCCGGCCAAGTTATGTAAGCTGGTTTTTGAAAAAGTACAAATCCTTAAGCATGCTACTTTTTGTATTGGATTGATCATAATGGTACATGCTAGGCTGGCTTTAGCATGTAGTGTGGTTGGTGGTCTAGGGTGTAAGTCAGATACCTACTACACACTGAGACCTGGGTTCTAATCCTGGCCAAGGTATGTAAGCTGGCTTTTAAAAAAGTACAAATCCTTAATCATGCTACTTTTTCTATTGGATTGATCATAATGGTACATGCTAGGGTGGCTTTAGCATGTAGTGTGGTTGGTGGTCGAGGGGGTAAGTCAGCTACCTACTACACACTGAGACCTGGGTTCAATTCCCAGCCATGGTATGTAAGCTGTTTTGAAAAGAGGAGGAGGGGGAGGAGGGGGAGGACTTAAGTTTATTTCCAACACCAAAGATCCATTTTTACAATGGGTTGAAAAAATGTGTAAAGTGAACAAGTGGATAAAAACATGACTGTGCGGATGTTTATTAGGCAATTGTACTGTGTTTACAAGTTAATATAATCTTTTAACAAGTGGATTTAATTTTTACAACATTGTCATGTAAATACGTTGAGCATCACAACTTTTTACGGCAAAGGATATTTTTGTACATAAATCTGCAACTGTGTTCAGTATAGCATGCAACTTCAATCTTACAATTAATTTGCAGAATCCCCCATTAAACTCAAATCAATGTTTAAAGACTTTCCAAGCTGCTAAGCTTGAGGCCACTGTTTATGTAGCACAACTTTCCAGCCCCCCTTTCTTTTTTTTCACTATTCAAGGCTTTATTGAACAAGAAATTCAAAAAGATACAAGCATCTCAGTGTCAAAAAGGGCACATATACAGCTTCGTAAAAAACATAGATAGGTTAACTGTATCCTAGGCTGCTAGACTTTTAAGCAAGATTGAGGCTAACTATAAGGAAGTCTGGGGTCTCCATGCCCCATCAAAAGGGTAGCCAAACCAAGCTGAGTGGTGATGGGAGGGGGTAGACCCAGAAAGAAGGAGTAAAGGGGAAGAGAGTATACGAAAGTTTAGAAGGGGTTGGTGTTTCTCAGCCAGTTGCGGATGGCATAACTTGAAGGGTGTGTAAATGTTAGACCTTCGAACGTGGTGGGGCTATGAGCCCACTCTCTGTTGAAAGTCGTCTGAGAGTTTGAAGTGGTGCCAGACTGCCCAAGTGATATTGTATTTTTCAAGTTTGTCTGCAGCTGCTGACACCAGTTCCTCCATTTCTGCGATTGCATCTACCCTACGGACCCACTCAGTGGGGGACGGAGGGGTGGGAGATTTCCAATGGAGTGGAATGAGTGCCCTTGCGACGTTAATTAAATTAATTAGGAGAGATTTCTTATAGGTTCTGATGGAGGTTTTGGTATCATGCAGCAGGAGACAAGCTGGGGTAAATGGGATTTTGTCGGTTGTGATGTGTTCCATTAAGGAGTGGATTGATTTCCAAAAATGATGTATGATTGGGCATTCCCAAAAGATGTGGACAAGAGTCCCTCCAGGGGCTCCACATCTCCAGCACTGATCTGGGAGTGAAGGGAAAATTTTGTGCAGAACATGAGGCGTCTTATACCAACGTGTTATGATTTTGTAGCCAAGTTCCTGGGTGTTAGAGTTTAGTGAACCTTTGTGGTTAAAAAGGATGATTTGTTGCCATCTATCATTATCAAATTTTAGCTTCAGATCTCTTTCCCACTTGTCTTGGAATTTGGCGTTTCCGTCCCAATTTGCCCCGAGCAAAATTTGATATATAGAGGACACCAGGTGTCTGTGGGGGCCTTCACTAACCACTACATTTTCAAATGGGGTGAGTGTTTTAGACCAGACTTTCTTGATTTGACCACTATTGAGATAGTGGGAGATCTGGAGGTATTGCCACCAAGTCAGGGGAAAGGGGTCTCAAATGTTGAATTAAGATCAGTAAGTGATTCAACTCTACCATTACTAATGAAGTCTTTGACCCGAGGAGTTGAGAGGGTGGGATTGTTAGAGAGGAAGGGGATCTCGCGGGCTGGAGAGAACTCAGGGTTGTATATTAAGGGGGTTAGTTTTCTTGGAAATGAGGTCAACCCAAGTTTTAAAGAGTGTTTCCGTAAGCAGGTAATTGCTGCGTCGATTAATGGGTTGCCCAGGGTTCCTCTTGTAAGTTTGCTAGGGGGCGCCCAGCCAAGGACTGGGGCCGGAGTTGAAGTGAGATCTTGTTCAACTAAAACCCAGTGTTTGGTATCCAGCTCGTTAGACCATTCCACCACTCTAGCTAGTTGTGATGCGATATGGTATTTAGTTAGGTCAGGGAGACCAAGGCCTCCGCATTCTTTGGGCATGGAGATCACCGCTCTTTTCAATCTGGGTGGTTTGTTCCCCCAAATAAATTTGGAGATTTGAGATTGGAGAGAGCGCAGGTAGGATGGAGGAAGTGTAATAGGGAGACATTGGCTGACATAGAGAAACCGAGGAAGTAGGTTCATTTTGACAGAGGAAATTCTCCCAAACCAAGAGAGACAGGGTTTTTTGGCCCAGCTGGTCAGATCATCAGAGAGAGTTCTGCCCAGAGGTTCAAAGTTGAGGTGGAACAACCCAGACAGCTCACTTGGAATATTAATTCCCAAATATTTCAGGGATGACTTAGACCATTGAAATGGAAAGGACCGCTCACATTGAAGGACCACTTCTGGTGTCAGGGAAATGTTCAACGCCTGGGATTTGGAAAAATTGATCTTGAGATTAGAGAGTAGGCCGAATTCATGGAACCTCTTCATCAAATTCGGCAGTGAGACTAAGGGGTCCTGCAAGAAAAACAAGAGGTCGTCGGCAAATGCCGCAACTAGATGTTCGTTTGTCCCTATTCTAACACCCCTGACTGAGGGATCCGATCTTAGACAGTTGAGAAAGGGCTCTAGAGTTAAAATGTATATTAGTGGCGAAAGAGGGCAGCCCTGTCTAGTCCCATTTGATATTGTTAATGGGGATGACAGTACCCCATTTGCTTTAACCCGAGCTGATAGGTTAGAATAGAGTAAACCGATCCAGTGGATCATAGGTTCACCAATGTTAAGGCATGACAGGGTGGCTCGGATATAGTCCCAGGCCACCCTGTCAAAGGCCTTCTCTGCGTCTGTGGACAGGAGAAAGGTCTTCACTCCCTTTGTTTTGGCCAGAGAGATTATGTCGATTGTACGAAAGACGTTATCTTTGGCTTCCCTCCCAGGGATAAAGCCAGCCTGATCGCCCATTATTGTGTTAGGAACGTGAGGTAGTAGCCGGTTAGCGATAATTTTAGCTAGGATTTCTGCGTCCAGGTTCAGCAGTGAAATAGGTCTATAGCTAGCACACTGTTGTGGATCTTTCCCGTCCTTGGGGATCACGGTAATGTGAGCCTCAAGGAATTGGGGAGATGGGACAGTGGTTGAGTTAGTGGAGTTAAAGGCTGCTATGAACCTGGGAGCAAGAATGTGGCGGAAGAGTTTATAATACTGGGAGGAAAGGCCATCTGGGCCCGCTGCTTTACCACCTTTGAGTGTGGAGGTAGCCATAAGGAATTCGTCCTCAGATATAGGTGCTGAGAGCATCTCCCTGTCATCAGTGGAGAGGTTAAAGGGGCAGCAGAATTTGTTTAAAAAGGCATGCATCTTAGCGGACCTCTCCAGACCTCTGGGATCCGGTGACCCTACAGGGTATAGGTTATATAACTTCTCATAGAACTGTCTGAATTGCTCCACAATATCCTCCGGTGAGTGAACCCTCCTCTGGGACTTGTCTATAATCGAGGAGATGTTTGTTTTAAGAACCTGCTTCCTCAGAGACCTGGCTAGAATTCTTCCAGGTTTATTACCAAACTCATAGAAAATGGGTTTACTCCAACAGATTTTCCTTTTTGCCTCAACTAAGAGGTATCTGGATAGGTATATTCTAGCTGTGGTCAGTTCCTCCATTCTATCTGCTGCTAAGGATTGTTTATGGAGTCTCTCAATCTCATTTACTTTGGCTGTCAAATTAGCTATGGCCTCTTCTTTTTCTCTTTTGAGCAGGGCACCCAAGCGGATAAGCCTCCCCCTGATCACCACCTTGTGTGCTTCCCAGACAGTGAGAGGCGAAGTGTCTGGTGTTTGGTTGATAGTAAAATAGTCGGATAATGCAGCAGAGATCTTCTCTGCTCTAACCTTATCAGCCAGCAGGTGTGGGTTTAAACGCCAGCACCAGGTTTTGGTCACTCGTTCCGGGAGTTTGAGGGTAACGAAAACTGGGGCGTGATCTGAAATGCTTTTAACACCAATTGATGTTGATTGTAACAGGCTCAAGTCTCTTTGGGAAACAAAGAGGTAATCGATGCGTGAGTGTTTCTTGTGAATTTGGGAAAAGAACGTAAAATCCTTTTCTCGTGGGTGGGTGGCTCTCCATGCATCGAATAGGGCTAGTTTTTGCAGCTGTGTACGGATAGCCTTTAGAGACCTATAAGATAGAGTCGAGGTTCCGTTAGAGCAGTCTATGAGCGGTTCCAGCGGGGCATTAAGATCACCTCCCAGAATCAGTATACCTTGCATAAAGTTTAGCAGTTTTGATAAGGTGGTGATCAGGAAGGGAGCCTGCTTCACATTAGGAGAGTAAAGATTAGCTAATGTAATGATTCTGTTGTCAATTTTGCCTTTCACGAATAGAAACCTTCCCAATGGGTCCTGTTGGACTTCTAGTGTAGTGAATGGGATATTTTGGTTGACAAAAATAGAAACCCCTTTCGTTTTAGTTGTAGCCGAAGTGGCATGAAATGCATGTGGGAAGCGTTTGTCAAATCTGGTTGGGGTATGACCTGAGCGTAAATGTGTCTCCTGTAGGAAGGCAAAGTTTGCCTTCTCCCTTTTCAAAAAATCAAATATCATGGTCCTTTTTTCAGGGGTGTTCATACCATTGACATTTAGTGACACCATTTTCCAGGTTAGAAAACCTGAGCTGGTGGTCTCCATATTTTTATCGTGTGTGCCCATGTTCCAGAATATCAGTGCTGGCAGATGCGGGAGCCTTGGGGGTCTGGTTAAGGTGGGTATCTCTGGTAAGCCCAATCTGTATGGCCACAAGCCTGGACAACCACTTCTCGCAGAGAGTGAGATTTCTTTCAAAGGGGTGTTAGGTACAGACATCAAGGGATAAGAGGACAGTGATAAAAAGAGAAGAGGAAAAAAAAGGAAAAAATAGGGTGAAGACAGAGACAGTAACCTATCTAATGTAGGAGCGACAAGGACAGGCATCCCACGTGAGTACAGTGTGGGGGACTGCACTCACCCAACGTGTGGGTAACCTTCTCAGTGTGTCGGGTATACACACTATGGTGGGTTGTGGAAAGATACCAAGGGTATAGAAGCTGATCTCATGGGTGTCTACACTGCATAGTGCAGAAGGGATTACCTGAATGGAAATCCTTGCATTGGGTGAGCTATAACAAAATAGCCTCAATTAGCCTAGTGTAGGAGGACAAGCAGGGATAGAGGGGCCTCCCTCCCCCCCAGGTCTGACCTAGAGTTCTAGAGGAGAAGTTAACATACATTTAGGAGGGAAACAACCTCCTAATAGCTAAGTTATATACAGGTAAAGCGGGTCATGTGTTGGGTAGCATGGACTTAACTGGAGAACAACTCTAGGCAATGCGGTATAATATTCAACATCAACATCAACGTCCACATCCCCCCCTCTTCTTCATTTTGCCCCCACATCATTATTAGCCCCAAAACCCCCAAATACAAACATTTAGCAAAGTAACTGATCTGAACAAAAACAGTTAGAAACATCATAACACGAACTGGGGCCTGCAGAGGTTGTTATCTAATGTGTGAGGGGCCCAGAAATGGAGTACGTGAGGCCATCAAAAATATTATAGCTAAGTCACGCTAGGAGCCCCACATCATAAAGGGGGTCTCGCCCGAATGGGGGGTGCATATGCTGAGAATGAGGGGGGAGGGGAAGGGAGGAAGAAAACCCCACCAATGTACCTTCTATCAGTCACCGGTGGAGACTTCGGAAGTGCGCGAGGAGATGGAGGGTCTCCTCTGCGACAATCCGGATTCCAGAGGGGAGCGGGACTGACCAGCTAGTTGGGATGCCGGAGGTGTGGAAACGAAGTCTCCTGCAGACGCTAGCTCGGGGATTGACATTTCACCGTCCCAGTTCGGGATATCCACCGATGACAGGCCCAGTTCGGTGCAGAAATCGGACAGGCCGGCAGCTGATCTGAGTATCGCCATGCGGTCGCCATGCATCACCGTTAGTGCAAATGGAAACCTCCAGCGGTAGGTATAACCTTTGTCACGCAGAAGTTGAAGTAGCGGTTTGAGGGCTCTTCTCTTGGCAAGAGTGATGGCTGAGAGGTCTTGGTATAAAGCAATGGGGTGGTCATTGAAGCGAATCTCCTAGTTGTTTCTAGCGGCCTTCATGATATCCTCCTTTTGCTTAAATGATTCAAGGCAGCATATGATGTCCCTCGGCTTATCACTTTCTAGGCCCCGGGGTCTCAGCGCTCTGTGAGCCCTGACGAGTGGGATCTCAGAGTCAGCCGGAAGATCCATGAGGTTTGCGAAGATCGATTGGAGGGCAGGCTCAATCTGCTCTGTGGAGACTGTTTCGGGGAGGCCTTTCACCCGAATGTTGCACCTCCTGCCTCGGTTGTCAAGGTCTTCTAAATGGCGAGAGTGAGCTGCAATTCTGGCATTCTGCCCTACCGCCAGCCTGTGGAGCATGGTGATTTGCGACCCCTGGGCGGTGTCTGCGGCCTCTAGGGCCTGAAGCCTCACGCCGTAGGCAGCTACATCTTGACGTACCTCTGCTATTGCGGAGTGAAAGGTGGATTTGATGTCCGCTGCCATCGCTTGAAGATCGTCTAGGGTAAGGGCCGCTTTCTTCTTATCTTTTTGCAGGTTAGTGCCTGTGCTTGGCGGTGACGCATTGTTCGAGTCTTTGACGGGCGCCATCTTAGTTTTATATGGGTCCGTGCTAGCGCCGCGGTTTGAGCGGAATATCTCCGGGATAGTAGGTCCCACTGAGGTTTGCGAGAGTGTTAGGTCTTCCTTGGAGGCAAGCTGTTTGCGGGTACTCCTCATAGCTCGGGTCGTATCGGGTAAAGGCTAGAATTTGGATGCTTCGTGCAGTGGTGACACGAGAGCTCAGAGTTAAGCAGCCATCTTGCTCGGGATCCAAGCCACGCCCCTCCAGCCCCCCTTTCAAGTGTTGTTGTCCCTGCTGAAGAAATTCAAAGGCGGTGAAAGCCACAAGGTCAGCTTGCATGTATGACATGGCTTTTAAGCAGAGAGGTCACATTTTCTTAATGCAGAATCGCAGTACAGGGGAAGTAATGTTCGTTTTCCTGCTGCAAAAAAAAAGAAAAATTTACTGCCAGTGCTGCACGCACAATGCATGCATTTCTCTATTGCCCACTGTCAGCTGGTTCTTGTGAGAAAACGCGGAAAAGCCGCCGCGTGCGCTCAGAGCAAGGCGGCTGATTCCGCATCCAACGCGGCGGTTTGCACGTGTAGGCCTACATCTGCCAGTATGGCTGAACGCGGAAAAACCGCCGCATGCCTTGATAGTGGTGCGGCGTGCTCCGCGTCCAGCGCAGCGGGTGGTACGCAAGACATGTATGGTGTGGCTGGGACTGATAGTCCACACAGGTTCAGAAGGACACGCGCGCGTTGAGAGGCAGAACTTTTATGACAGCCAGAAGGGAGTCAGCTGACCAAGCCAGTCAGCTGACGATTGTACCAGTTCCCATTGGTCCAGCATTTAGGGGAGGCGCTGGAGAGCGCTGGGCTATATATATTGGGTGCTGGTCATTCACTGGTTGTCTGCCGTTGCGATCACTACGTGGAAGCACTCAGACCTTTTTGTCAGAATCTGTGTTATCATTCTGTTATACTTCAGACTAGTTCCAGGGTGTTGATGATCAAGGACCTCACACCCAAGATTAGGAATCTGTGTTATCATTCTGTTATACTTCAGTCTAGTTCCAGGGTGTTGATGATCAAGGACCTCACACCCAAGATTAGGAATCTGTGTTATCATTCTGTTATACCTCAGACTAGTTCCAGGGTGTTGATGATCAAGGACCTCACACCCCAGATTAGGGACTTGTGTTGCCATTCTGTTATACTTCAGACTAGTTCCAGGGTGTTGATGATCACGGAGCTCACACCCAAGACTAGGCATTGTTTATTATCGGTTATGACTTTCTGCTTTCCTGACCACTCTTCTGTTCACTGATTTGGTACTTCGCTATATCTGATACTCTGTTGCCAAACCCTGCTTACCTTAGGATTACCAAATCAGCCTCCTGTCTTTGTACTTTGTATGTCAGTGTGTTGCCGACCTGGCTTGTCCGACCTTGAGAGCTATCTCTCCAGTTAAGAGATAGTTCACAGATCAGTCAGTGGCATCCTTCTATTGGTGTCACTCACGCTCTGGTCCTTCCCTCTCCCAGTCTGACTCCTCCCTGCGGGAGAGTCTCAGGCTGCTGGAAGGTACTTGCTCCAGCAGTATTCCTTACTGCCTTGTACCTGTCCTCCTGGTATTATTCTCAAAGTATTACTGTTGCACCAAACACTCATATCTCTCAGGTGTCCAGAGGTTAGTAATATATCTGATTATTGGTGATACTGCAGATCATCAATAATCAGGTATATATCTGTATTTTTGGTGATACTGCAGATCACCAATAATCAGACCCTCTCTGTGTTACACCGATCGTTACAGTTCTCTGCCAAAAGTCAGCAGACACTGCAGATTGCAAGTGTGACATTGACCCCTACCTAAAGCTTTTCCTTCCAAGAGTACTAAGGCTCAACACACACCATACAATCTTGGTTGTTCAATCTTACCACTTTCATGTAGTATAAGAGCTTACCCAATCAATCATTCAAGGTATTATCAATCTGTTGGCCCTTATACTACATAGATTTGGTAAATCTGTACAACCAAGATTGCATGGTGTGTGTTGAGCTCTCAAATCTAGTAGGGTTAGTGTCTGGTTTACCGCATATACGGTAATTTACTAGAGTTGGGCCGAACGGTTCGCCTGCGAACGGTTCCATGCGAACTTCAGTGGTTCGCGTTCGCGTCCCGCAGGCGAACCTTTGCGGCAGTTCGGTTCGCCCCATAATGCACATGGAGGGTCAACTTTGACCCTCTACATCACAGTCAGCAGGCCCAGTGTAGCCAATTAGGCTACACTAGCCCCTGGAGCCCCACCCCCCCTTATATAAGGCAGGCAGCGGCGGCCATTACGGTCACTCGTGTGCTGCCTGCGTTAGTGAGAGTAGGGCGAGCTGCTGCAGACTGTCTCTTAGGGAAAGATTAGTTAGGCTTAACTTGTTCCTGTCTGGCTGCATACCTGTTCTGTGAACCCACCACTGCATACCTGTGCTGTGAACCCACCACTGCATACCTGTGCTGTGAACCCACCACTGCATACCTGTTCTGTGAACCCACCACTGCATACCTGTGCTGTGAACCAACCACTGCATACCTGTGCTGTGAACCCACCACTGCATACCTGTTCAGTGAACCCACCACTGCATACCTGTGCTGTGAACCCACCACTGCATACCTGTTCAGTGAACCTGCCACTGCATACCTGTTCTGTTCAGTGGACCCGCCACTGTATACCTGTTCATTGAACCCACCACTGCATACCTGTGCTGTAAACCCACCACTGTTCTGTTCAGTGGACCCGCCACTGTATACCTGTTCAGTGAACCCACCACTGCATACCTGTGCTGTGAACCCACCACTGCATACCTGTTCTGTGAACCCACCACTGCATACCTGTTCAGTGAACCCACCACTGCATACCTGTTGTGTTCAGTGAACCCGCCACTGCATACCTGTTCTGTTCAGTGGACCCGCCACTGTATACCTGTTTAGTGACCCCGCCACTGCATACCTGTTGTGTTTAGTGAACCTGCCACTGCATACCTGTTCTGTTCAGTGGACCCGCCACTGCATACCTGTTCTGTTCAGTGGACTCGCCACTGTATACCTGTTCAGTGAACCCGCCACTGCATACCTGTTGTGTTCAGTGAACCTGCCACTGCATACCTGTTCAGTGAACCCGCCACTGCATACCTGTTCTGTTCAGTGGACCCGCCACTGTATATCTGTTCAGTGAACCCGCCACTGCATACCTGTTCTGTTCAGTGGACCCGCCACTGTATACCTGTTCAGTGAACCCGCCACTGTATACCTGTTGTGTTCAGTGAACCTGCCACTGCATACCTGTTCTGTGAACCCGCCACTGTATACCTGTTCTGTTTAGTGAACCCGCCACTGTATACCTGTTCTGTTTAGTGAACCCGCCACTGCATACCTGTTCTGTTCAGTGGACCCGCCACTGTATACCTGTTCAGTGAACCCGCCACTGCATACCTGTTGTGTTCAGTGAACCTGCCACTGCATACCTGTTCTGTGAACCCGCCACTGTATACCTGTTCTGTTTAGTGAACCCGCCACTGTATACCTGTTCTGTTTAGTGAACCCGCCACTGCATACCTGTTCTGTTCAGTGGACCCGCCACTGTATACCTGTTCAGTGAACCCGCCACTGTATACCTGTTGTGTTCAGTGAACCTGCCACTGCATACCTGTTCTGTGAACCCGCCACTGTATACCTGTTCTGTTTAGTGAAGCCGCCACTGCATACCTGTTCTGTTCAGTGGACCCGCCACTGTATACCTGTTCAGTGAACCCGCCACTGCATACCTGTTCTGTTCAGTGGACCCGCCACTGTATACCTGTTCAGTGAACCCACCACTGCATACCTGTTGTGTTCAGTGAACCTGCCACTGCATACCTGTTCTGTGAACCCGCCACTGTATACCTGTTCTGTTCAGTGAACCCACCGCATCAGTGCGCATACCTGTGCAGTTAAGTGAACCCACCTACCTACGTGAGTGCACGCAGTGTGATATACCACTCCGTGCATACCCGATATGGACAAAACAGGTAGAGGAAGAGGTAGTGCCAGAGCCAGAGGAAGGCCACCCGGCAGGTCTGCGCGAGGTCGTGTAAATGTAATTTCGTGTGGACCTGGCCCACAGTACAGTGCTCGGAAGAAGGCACGTCCCATCACCTCCCAAGATTGTCAGGACGTGGTTGAGTATTTAGCGACACAGAACACCTCATCTTGCTCAGCCACCAGCGCTACTACTAGCACCACTTCCGCTGCATTTGACACTTCGCAAGAATTATTTAGTGGTGAAATCACTGATGCACAGCCATTGTTGTTACAGCCAGATGAATTTTCACCAGCTCATATGTCTGAGTTACGCGGCAACACTATGGATGTAACGTGTCAGGAGGATGAAGGACCTACTGATGGTGCAAGTTTGGATTTGTCTGAGGCAAGCGAAGCTGGGCAGGATGACTATGATGATGACGGTAATAGGGATCCTCTGTATGTTCCCAATAGAGGAGATGAAGAGGGGGACAGTTCAGAGGGGGAGTCAGAGAGTAGTAGGAGGAGAGAAGTTGCTGAAAGAAGCTGGGGCAGCTCTTCGTCAGAAACAGCTGGTGGCAGTGTCCGGCACCATGTATCGCCACCTATGTACAGCCAGCCAACTTGCCCTTCAGCATCAGCTGCTGAGGTCCCCATAGTGCCCACATCCCAGGGTGGCTCAGCGGTGTGGAAATTTTTTAATGTGTGTGCCTCAGATCGGACCAAAGCCATCTGTTCGCTCTGCCAACAAAAATTGAGCCGTGGAAAGGCCAACACTCACGTAGGGACAAGTGCCTTACGAAGGCACCTGGAGAAAAGGCACAAACAGCAATGGGATGGCCACCTGAGCAAAAGCAGCAGCAGCACACAAAAGCAAAGCCACCCTCCTTCTCCTCTTCCTCCTCCATCAGGTGCATTATCTGCTTCTGCCGCTTTCTCCCTTCCACCTTCACAGGCACCCTCCTCCACTCCGCCTCTGCCCTTGAGCGGTTCCTGCTCCTCTGCCCACAGCAGCAGTCAGGCGTCCGTGAAGGAAATGTTTGAGCGGAAGAAGCCAATTTCGGCCAGTCACCCCCTTGCCCGGCGTCTGACAGTTGGCGTGGCGGAACTGTTAGCTCGGCAGCTGTTACCATACCGGCTGGTGGACTCTGAGGCCTTCCGTAAATTTGTGGCCATCGGAACACCGCAGTGGAAGATGCCAGGCCACACTTATTTTTCGAGAAAGGCCATACCCCAACTGCACCGTGAAGTTGAGAGGCAAGTGGTGTCATCTCTTGCGAAGAGCGTTGGGTCAAGGGTACACCTGACCACGGATGCCTGGTCTGCCAAGCACGGGCAGGGCCGCTACATTACGTACACAGCCCATTGGGTGAACCTGGTGGTGAACGATGGCAAGCAGGGCGCAGCGGACCAAATTGTGACACCTCCACGGCTTGCAGGCAGGCCTCCTGCCACCTCCTCTCCTCCTGCTACATGCTCTTCGCTGTCCTCCTCCTCCTTGGCTGAGTGGCAGTTCTCCTCTCCAGCTACACAGCCCCAGCTCCGCAGGGCCTATGCTCCATGCCAGGTAAGACGGTGTCACGCCATCTTAGACATGTCTTGTCTCAAAGCGGAGAGTCACACTGGAGCAGCTCTCCTGGCTGCTCTTAAGAAACAGCTGGATGAGTGGCTGACCCCGCACCACCTGGAGATAGGCAACGTGGTGTGCGACAACGGCAGCAATCTGCTTGCCGCTTTGCATATGGGGAAGCTGACACACATACCCTGCATGGCACATGTCATGAATCTAGTGGTTCAAAGATTTGTGGCAAAGTACCCTGGCTTAGCGAATGTCCTGAAGCAGGCCAGGAAGTTCTGTGGGCATTTGAGACGGTCTTACACAGCCATGGCACGCTTTGCGGAAATTCAGCGCAAAAACAACATGCCGGTGAGACGCCTCATTTGCGATAGCCCGACTCGCTGGAACTCGACCCTGCTCATGTTCTCCCGCCTGCTAGAACAGAAGAAAGCCGTGACCCACTACCTCTACAACTACAGTAGAATGAAACAGTCTGGGAAGATGGGGATGTTTTGGCCCGACAACTGGACACTGATGAAAAATGCATGCAGGCTCATGCGGCCGTTTGAGGAGGTGACCAACCTGGTGAGCCGCAGTGAGGGCACCATCAGCGACTTAATTCCCTACGCTTACTTCTTGGAGCGTGCTGTGCGTAGAGTGGCGGATGAAGCTGTGAATGAGCGTGACCAGGAACCGTTACGGCAGGAACAGGCATGGGACCAATTTTCATCAGACCCAGCTGTTTCCTCAACACCTGCGGCAGCACAGAGGGGGGAGGAGGAGGAAGAAGAGAAGTTGTGTGCAGAAGACGAGTCAGACTCAGAGGATGATGAGCAAGGTGTTTCTTTGGGGGAGGAGGAGGAGGGGACAGCGGCAGGAGAACAACCTCAGCAGGCATCGCAAGGGGCTTGTGCTGCTCAACCTTCCCGTGGTATTGTTCGCGGCTGGGGGAGGAGGTTGACTTACCTGACGTCACTGAGGAAGAGAAAGAGGAGATGGAGGGTACTGGATCCGACTTTGTGCAGATGTCGTCTTTTATGCTGTCCTGCCTGTTGAGGGACCCCCGTATAAAAAACCTCAAGGGGAATGACCTGTACTGGGTGGCCACACTACTAGACCCTCGGTACAGGCACAAAGTGGCGGACCTGTTACCAACTCACCGGAAGGTGGAAAGGATGCAGCACATGCAGAACCAGCTGTCAACTATGCTTTACAATGCCTTTAAGGGTGATGTGACGGCACAACGCCAGCAAGGTACCACTGCCACTAATCCTCCTCCCGTGTCCACGCAGTCAAAGACAGGACGCTCCAGCGATCTAATGGTGATGTCGGACATGCGGACGTTCTTTAGTCCAACGCCTCGCCGTAGCCCTTCCGGATCCACCCTCCACCAACGCCTGGAACGGCAGGTAGCCGACTACCTGGCCTTAAGTGTGGATGTAGATACTGCTGTGAACAGCGATGAGGAACCCTTGAACTACTGGGTGCGCAGGCTTGACCTGTGGCCAGAGCTGTCCCAATTTGCCATCCAACTTCTCTCCTGCCCTGCCGCAAACGTCCTGTCAGAAAGGACCTTCAGCGCAGCTGGAGGCATTGTCACAGAGAAGAGAAGTCGCCTAAGTCACAAAAGTGTTAAGTACCTCACCTTTATCAAAATGAATGAGGCATGGATCCCGGAGGGCTGCTGCCCGCCCCAAGACTAAGTCAGTCCCCGCACACACAGCATCTCTGCCTGCACGCCGTGTGACTGGCTGCCTGGCCTGCCCCAAGAAGACTAAGTCGCTCCCAGTCCCTCCACACAGCATGTCTGCCTGCAGGCCGCTTGACTACCTTCTCCGCCACCACCAACAGGGTCCGGGACTCCAGGCGGATTGCTGAATTTTTTAGGCCGCTGCTAGCAGCGGCCTCTGTAATAATTTTTCTGGTGCGTGTACATGACTGCCTAATTTTTCTGGCTGCACTGCAGGCAGCTGCAACAACAAAAGAAAAGGCATGTACATGCGCCCATTCCCCTTCGTGATCATTACCTTGCCGTGGTGAAGGGGCTTGCGTATCACAATGAAGCAATGACCGGCGCCTAGATGAGTGTCTCGGGGGCACACCCACGATAATAAGGTCGTTGCCTCATTGTGGTCAGACCAAATTTGATCAGCTGGACAGTCACTGTTCTGTCATTCAGCTACATCAGCCAGGCGACCATATGGGCTGTAAAGCCACCAAAACCTGCACTCTCGCCATGGTGCGCACCAGTCCAGCACGGCCGTCACTACACAAACAGCTGTTTGCGGTGCGTTACACGGTGAGTTTGGTGTGTCAGTGTGAAGCAGTACCTTAATTACACTACCTGATTGATGTATACACATGCAAGATGTTTGAAAGTACTTTAGGCCTGTCATTTAGCATTCAATGTGATTTCTGCCCTTAAAACGCTGCTTTGCGTCAAATCCAGATTTTTCCCGGGGACTTTTGGCATGTATCCCACTCCGCCATGCCCCCCTCCAGGTGTTAGACCCCTTGAAACATCTTTTCCATCACTTTTGTGGCCAGCATAATAAATTTTTTTTCAAAGTTCGCATCCCCATTGAAGTCTATTGCGGTTCGCAAACTTTAACGCGAACCGAACCTTCCGCGGAAGTTCGCGAACCAGGTTCGCGAACCTAAAATCGGAGGTTCGGCCCAACTCTATAATTTACTACATTCGGTAAATGCAGTTTGCAATTCTGGTAGATTTAGTCATAAATTACCCATTGCCAATCAGGTCAAAATATGTGCAGTATTTTGCGTTATTTTACCAAAAATTGGAATTCTCGTGGAAAATAGGGAGCATTTTGGCAAATAATTTACTGGTCCATTTAAAGCTAGGTTCACTGTGGTCAGTTACATATCGCAATCGTTATAATGAATTATAATGACTGTGAACTGCAGTGGAGACTAGAGATGGCCCGAACGGTTCACATGCGAACGTACTTGCGCAAACATCGGTGGTTTGCGTTCGTGGTAAACCGTGAACTATATGCGAATACGACCCGCCCCCTATACTACATCATTAGGCTCAACTTTGACCCTCTAAATCACAGTCACCAGACCAAGGGCAGCCAATCAGGCTACACTCCCTCCTGGAGCCCCCCCCCCCCCATATAAGGCAGTTGCGTCGGCCATTTCCCTCACTCGGTGTGGCTGCAGTAATTAGAGAAGGGAGAGGAACCTGCAGTAGACATAGGGAAAGCTTAGTTAGGCTTGTTAGCTTGCTCCTTGCTTATTCTTATTGCAAAAAAGCACCCCACAACAGCTCTTTTGAGAGCTAATGTTGTTCTTGTTGTCAGGAATATAGCAGCTAGTTATGAGGTTAAGGATAATAACAGAACATATTTCTGTCCTTTTTCTGTCTACTGGGTAAAACCTCAGATGTGTATTGTGCTTGGGAGTAATTGGTCACCTGTCCAGAGTAAACTAAAGGATAATGTGCATGTAAATTTACATTACCTGTGCCTCATTGTCCAGCAGGGGAAACTGTGTCTACTACTAATTAGCTGCCAATTGAGGAAGAATAGGCTGGTCGGCATGGCTTTTGAACTGTGTCCATCCACAAAAGTCCAAGGTTCTTCTATCTGGATCCCTGTATTTTGGTAAGCAAATCGCTTGGTGTGTATCTTTGTAAACTCTTATTTTGTAACTTTTTATTTTGTTTATTGTAATCTTTTGTATATATTCTGTTCTGCATTGTTCCACTTTTTCCTGGAATATTAAATTATTATTTAATAAGCTTGACTTCTGCTGTACTAAACTAACACTCATAGCCTAGAGGAGACTGCAGTGTAGCTGTGTATAAGTCCATGCCTAATTGTATGCTTGAGCAACACTACCATATGAAATTGTAATTGCATTGTGTGTATGGGGCACTTCTGCGCTCGACAGCCGAGTGGGAAGTCTAACAGTATCGTTCGGAACAACTGTTAGTGGTTTTGCTTCATTACCGTGTAAGATTGCAACAGTGTGTGTGTGCGTGGCGTTCTCGTATTCGGCCTAAGCACAAAGCTGACCCAAATACGAAAACGCAGATTGAGTATTGAGCACTCGACAGCTGAGTGAACGTGTCTAGCAAACCGCTAGTGGTGGCAGTAAGGAGCTTTTTAGGGGTCACAGCCTTGTTTGTAGCTTGAATAAGGCTGTCCCCCGCTTGATCTGGTCAAACCCGCAGTTGGGAACCGTATACGCAGGCGTGCCGCGGGCCGGTTCCTGACACTTGTGATCTGTTATTTTTTCTTTTTTTGTGGCCCACTGACACTTGCATATACAGCCCTGTCAGTCAGTCACAGCTAGCCCTTGGTAATTCCTACTGTGCCACTGCCAGGCCCAGCACATTCAGTGCCTACCTTTTCACTGCACGTGTGTGACAGCTGCATATTTGTAAAACCAGTAACTGCATACCTGTTTAGGGTACCTTTGTGTTTGACAGGCAGCTGCACATTGTATTGATACCAGTCACTGCATACCTGTTCAGTGCATCTGCGCGACAGCACACAGTGTTATATACCAGTCACTGCATACCTGTTCACGGTACCTGTGTGTGTGACAGCTGCACATTGATACCAGTCCCTGCATACCTACCTATGTAAGTGCACGCAGTGTTATATACCAGTCACTCGCTGCACCTGTTCACAGTACCTGTGTGTGTGACAGCTGCACATTTGTAATACCAATCACTGCATACCTACCTGTTCAGTGCACCTACCTACCTATGTGAGCGCACGCAGTGTTATATACCAGTCACTCGCTGCACCTGTTTATGGTACCTGTGTGTGACAGCTGCACATTTGTAATACCAAACCCTGCATATCTGTTCAGTAGTGCACCTACCTACATGACCGCAAGCAGTGTTATATTATATACCAGTCACTCGCTGCACCTGTTCACGGTACCTGTGTGTGTGACAGCTGCATATTTGTAATATCAATCACTGCATACCTACCTGTTCAGTGCACCTACCTACCCTCATTTGCAGAAATCTTCAGGCAACTCCAATGAGAATATCACTGGCGATTCATAAACACAGACTGGGTTAATAAAAATGATCAGCTTTTAAGTGGTTAGAATTTACTAGCCTCACAGTGGTAATATCCAATCATAGTTCGGGGTTTAGAGACGTTCGTGAATTGGTGGTAATCAGGGACGCCTCTAGCCATGTCCTCATGAAAATAATCGTAATGCGGCAATGTTTCACCATAAAATAAAATAATCGTAATGCGGCAAACTTTCACCAGAAAAAAATCATAACACAGGAATGTTTCACCATAAAATAATCGTAATGCGGCAATCTTTCACCAGAAACTAATCATAACGCAGCAATGGTTCACCATAAAATAATCATAATGCGGCAATCTTTCACCACAAAATAATCATAACATACCAATGTTTAACAATAAAATAATCGTAATGTGGCAACCTTGCACCAGAAAATAATCGTAATGTGCCAGCATTTCACCATAAAATTATCGTAATGAGAACGCGTTTCACTTTAAAATAATCATAGTGCGGCAGCATTTCACCATAAAATAATCGCAATGTGGCAGTGTTTCACCATAAAATAATTGTAATGTGGCAGCATTTCACCATAAAGGAATCCTAATGCAGCAATGTTTCATCATAAAATAATCCTAATGCAGCAATGTTCACTAGAAAATAATCCTAATGCAGCAATGTTCACTAGTAAATAATCCTAATGCAGCAATGTTCACTAGAAAAGAAAAGCCTTTACTCACCTGCAGAAGAATCCTCTCCCTGGGCGCAGGCGCAGCTCCCCCGATGGTCTTCCTGCAGCCAGCCTGCAAAAGTCCCGTGCTGACAGGCAGAGGGCAGGGCTAAGGGAAGATGGCACCCAAAACCCTGTACTGGAGACACAAATAGTCTCCAGTGTAGGGCTTCGGGCGCCATCTTGCCGTCGCCCTGCTCTGCCTGCCGGAAGACTATGTAGGCTGGAGACGTGAGCAGCGGACTGTGGGGATGAACTGGCACAGCGTCTATTAGACGCCGCAGCCGGATTACCACGGGGGTCTCACAGTCTGGCGGGGGAAAGTGGGCGCCCCCCCCCGCGGCAGTGCCCCTCCCCCAACCCGGCGCACCAGACAACCGATTGTCCTTGCCTGGTGGCTAAAACGCCCCTGGTGGTAATATTACAACTGCAAGTACCATCCACTTCAAAAGTTAAAGTAAATCAGCATAAAGGCCTGGTGCACACCAAAAACCGCTAGCAGATGCGCAAAATGCTAGCAGATTTTGAAACGCTTTTTCTTCTTTTTCTGCAGCGTTTCAGCTAGCATTTTGCGGTTTTGTGAAGCGTGTAGTAGAATTCATGTATTGTTACAGTAAAGCTGTTACTGAACAGCTACTGTAACTAAAAACGCCTGGCAAACCGCTCTGAAGTGCCGTTTTTCAGAGCGGTTTGCGTTTTTCCTATACTTAACATTGAGGCAGGAGCGCATCCACAATCCAAAATCTGCAGCAGCCCGGGAGCATGCGTTTCTGCAAAACGCCTCCCGCTCTGGTATGCACCAGCCCATTGAAATACATTACCCTAGCGGATACGCACCCGCAAGCGGATCGCAAACCGCAGCAGAACCGCTCTGGTGTGCACTAGGCCAAAGAGGCACTTTAGTTTCATATAGTTGAATCCATTAAACTATTCAAAATGACTATTTTTCTGTACTTTTCCTGGATTCAGCATCACTTCCAATATCTATATGTTCCTGTACATTATATGCAAACCCACCATCTTAGTGATGTGTAGCCTAGGCTTTTTAGCTATGTTGACCCAGACACCCCCCCCCCCCCCTCAGCATTCTGGTATTATTTGCACTGGCTTTATAACTTTATGGAAAGGACTCAATTTATGCAAAAAAAGAGGAAGTAGAATGCAGTTTTTCTGGTGCAAAAACTTTTTCTTATTAACTTTATTAATACATATAGAAAAAACATTAAAACCAGTATCTTTGGTTTCACATCATTCGTCTTTGTGTGATCAACAACACTGACCCAGACCGATAATAACAATACTCTAGCTTGGTTTGATGTTTTTTGTTGCAACCCTTGATTGATGAATGTGTTAAACGTGGCAACGACACATGTTCGTTTCGGGCAGTCTTACTGAACTTTTATGCCCTTCATCAGGCCGTAACACACAGCTCTAAAAGAACAAACAATAACAAATATTAAAATCACAATCCCATTCAGAACCAAGCAATCTCATACCCAGAAAAAGAGACCACCAAGGTTATAGAATGATGGTATGTATCTCGCCTGGTTCAAATAAAATTCTATGAACCATCATACCCAGAAGAGTATATAGAGATATGGAGAAAAGAATGTGTATGAGGATATAGACAGAACCTCTCCAATGCTATCCACCAAAGGACAGTCCCTTAGCCAAGCTAAAAGGTGAAAAAAGCAGCAAAGGAAGAGAAACACTGGTTATGCATACCAAAAAAGGACATACCTCTTGGGCTAGTAAATATCAGTCCAAGTGTCCATCGGTATGATCCCATGTGTACAACCAGCATCCACGGTGATAGAAAAGAATATACAGAGTGATCTAGTGTTCAAAGTAGCCAATAAGTATATATTGAAGGGGAGTAATAATATGGAATGTAGTAGCACATACCTGCAGGGCTCAAATACAAAGCAAAAAAACAAAAAGATATATAACTATATGGGCATCTGCACCAACCAGATGTACCCCAGGGCCTAAAAAACATAAACAAAGAAAAACATCAGCCCACTCATTATACAGTCTGCAGTGGAGCCCCCATATGCAATGCCCAGGAACCCCAAAGCGGGTTTAACCATACAAACAAAGCCAACCAGTATGTCTAAAGCATGCCCACAAGAGTTTTTTGGTATAACAATTTAATGCCTAATAATGAAATGGTGGGACCACTCAGAGCCACTCTAATAGGCCCACACTAACACTATGAGATCAAATGTCCTTAAAAAATTCGCATCCACATAATACAAACAAATATCCCTGCATAGCATTATTATAAGTCATGCATGCGAAATTGTGGGGAATTCAAAGAGGCTTTATCCGGAAGATACTTACTTTCCAAGACGTAGTTCAAAGAGACGCTGCTATTTTGGAAGGCCTATTGCAAATAGCGCCCATTAAGTAGTCCCAGTGGCGTCCTGCAAACCGTTCTGCGGCTGCGTCAAACAAGGGGGGGGAGAAGAAACCGGTTGGAGCACTCCGCTCCATCCGGAAATGGCGTGGATGCGGACACGTATCAATTCATCCGCCTCCGGTCCCATCCAATGGGAGTGCGCGTCTACGGAACCATGCTGAAACGCACAGACCCGGATGTTGCATCGGCGCAAGAGCGTGCCAATCAAAAAAGAGATCAGCGCAGTAAGGGAACAATGACCAATGGGTCTCATTGAGCACCGCTGCGCCTAGCAAGATGGCAAAATGCACCAATCAGGGCTAGCTAGATATCGCCCTATCACGGCCAGAGGAGCAATCCAGACACCCCCCATCCTCACAGAGATACAATGGAACGCAGCATAGGAGACAGTAACCACATGTTAAGACCCCAATAACGATAGTATACAACACCATAAAATTAAATAAAACATATATTAAGGACAATATTGGACACCACATCATATATAGGGCAATAATAAACTCTATAAGATAGATCACAAGAATATATATTAAAGCGGAATATAACCCTGCATTTCAACTTTGCTCTAAAACATTATTTACAGTATATTATATGCAACCAGCATTTTTTTTTTTACTAGACCAGCATTGGAAGGGTTACACAGGGCTTTAAAGTCCCTAGAGATTTCTGCAGACGCATCCGAACTTGAGTTAGATACTTTTTGTTTACATAAATGTATCTAAGTGTTTATTGTGACTCATCTCTCTCACTGAGAAGGAGTTGAAAGGACAGCCAAAGAGTGTGTAACATTTCTAAATATATACATATAACTAAATAGAATGTAACTATCTGAACGTCTGCACGGGACTTAAAACCTCTGTGTTTAACCCTTCCAATGCTGGTCTAGTAAAAAAAAAATGCTTTTTGCATATAATATGCTGTAAATAATGTTTTAGAGCAAAGTTGAAATGCAGGATTATATTCCGCTTTAAGGGCCATGGTGTTAATTACACATTAATAATGGCTGCACATTTTAGGGCAGCATAGCAGGCACCGCCAAACGCAATAAAAGATGACATATATTACCAGACACTGCATACCAGGGCCTCACCCCAGACCAAAAAAAGGGGAAAATTACCGTATGTTGAGCCGTGCAGCTGCACAATGCCGCCTCTCCACGAGGCGATATACTTCCCTGCAAGAAGAAGGAAAAAGGAGAAAGAAAAGAGAGCAAATTATAATCTATAATAACTTCTAAGTTTCACAGGACACATTTTCAAAATGAATCCTTCAACATCAACTATTGGGGTCTATACTCTATGTTCAATCCATTCGGGTACAATGTCTGTAAAAACCTAATCCAACGGGCCTCCTTGTGTAACAAAATACACTCCCTATCCCCTCCCCTTCTAGGGGGGGGGGGGGTACTATCTCTAGGACACAGAACCTCAGCTGATTAGCTGAATGTCCCATTTCCACAAAATGTTGGGCCACAGGGGAATCTATCTGAGAGGGATCCAGCCCTTTTCTTATTGCTACATTGATTTTTGATTTATGCTCTATAATTCGTTCTTTAACTGCCCTTGTGGTTTCTCCGACATACATTTTGCCACAAGGGCACTTGAGGCCATATATGACGTAACCTGTATCGCAAGTAGCATAATGTGTAAATTTGATCTGAAACCCTTTCAAAGGGCGATTTATGTTTTTCCCCTTCAAAACCAGTTGGCAGCAAGAACAATGTAAACAAGGAAAAGTTCCCTTCCGTGATGGTGCCAACTGCTTTTGTGTATTAATTCTAGTGGAACCGACATCGGCCTTGATTAGGTGATCCCGAATAGATTGT
Source organism: Hyperolius riggenbachi (assembly GCF_040937935.1). Classification (NCBI taxonomy): domain Eukaryota; kingdom Metazoa; phylum Chordata; class Amphibia; order Anura; family Hyperoliidae; genus Hyperolius; species Hyperolius riggenbachi. The sequence goes on from NC_090657.1 coordinate 133,735,190, forward strand.
GCCCTCTTATATGCCACCATGGGAGCCTGTCTAAAAGATGGTATATCTGCACTCATAGACTGTAGGATCGGCCAATGCCACCTGATGACTCTTGCCACATCCGCAGATACAGTGTTAAAAGAGGTTGCTAAAATCATGCGATCTTTGTTTTTGTTTTGGTTACCCGAGTTTCTCCCGGGTTTCAATAAATCTGTTCTATCACGTTTCATAACATCCCTTTTGATGCGTTGTACTAATTTTTTGGGGTAATGTCGGTCTATAAACCTTGATGCCATACCCGACATACGTGTTTCAATCTGTTGGTCATCACTAACTATATGACGTACTCGCATAAGTTGTGATTTGGGGAGAGACTCTCGTAGACTACGAGGGTGAAAACTATTAAAGTCCAAAAGGGTATTGCGGTCCGTTGGCTTCGAGTATAAGTCAAATGACAGTAACCGACCTCTCTTGCATACATTCACATCAAGGAATGCAATTGTATATAGTTATATATCTTTTTGGTTTTTTGCTTTGTATTTGAGCCCTGCAGGTATGTGCTACTACATTCCATATTATTACTCCCCTTCAATATATACTTATTGGCTACTTTGAACACTAGATCACTCTGTATATTCTTTTCTATCACCGTGGATGCTGGTTGTACACATGGGATCATACCGATGGACACTTGGACTGATATTTACTAGCCCAAGTAACCAGTGTTTCTTTTCCTTTGCTGCTTTTTTCACCTTTTAGCTTGGCTAAGGGACTGTTCTTTGGTGGACAGCATTGGAGAGGTTCTGTCTATATCCTCATACACATTATTTTCTCCATATCTCTATATACTCTTCTGGGTATGATGGTTCATAGAATTTTATTTGAACCAGGCGAGATACATACCATCATTCTATAACCTTGGTGGTCTCTATTTCTGGGTTTGAGATTGCTTGGTTCTGAATGGGATTGTGATTTTAATATTTGTTATTGTTTGTTCTTTTAGAGCTGTGTGTTACGGCCTGATGAAGGGCATAAAAGTTCAGTAAGACTGCTCGAAACGAACATGTGTCGTTGCCACGTATAACACATTCATCAATCAAGGGTTGCAACAAAAAACATCAAACCAAGCTAGAGTATTGTTATTATCGGTCTGGGTCAGTGTTGTTGATCACACAAAGACGAATAATGTGGAACTAAAGATACCGGTTTTAATGTTTTTTCTATATGTATTAATAAAGTTTATATGAAAAAGTTTTTTGCACCAGAAAAACTGCATTCTACTTCCTCTTTTTTTGCATAAATTGAGTCCTTTCCATAAAGTTATAAAGTTTCGTGTGGGCAAGGTGGACTGCCCTTAAAGGACTGTTTTTTGGCCCTTTTTGCTACATAAAGGACTGTACCCAACTGTATATTATTAGCTATTAATTATTTGCACTGGCTTCAGAATTCTCAGAAGCAAACATTCCACAGACCTGCACCTGATAGGACTAAAGGTGTCACCTATGATACATTTCAGAATGTAAATCAGGGTAAGGAAAGATTTTACAATGGACAAACACTGACTGAATCATTTCTAAATGAATGTTGATGATGCTATTTACACTACAGTTTCCCTTTAAATCAATCCCAGCAGCCTAGCCTAGGTTTATTGTAAAAGAAAAAGAGGCCACTGGGTGTGGTTGCTGGAAACTGCAGTTAAAGGAACACTATTAAACCAAGTGTTCTAAAATGACAATGTACAAATAATATCTAAGTAGCTGTGTAAACATTTTTCCTACTATTCATGTTAAATATCAGAGGCAAAAGCTATAATTCATTGTGTGTAGATTTTAGCTACGTTTGGAATGTCTCATTTACATAGGTGAATCTCTCCAGTCTGACATGCTAAGAACAGTGTAATATTGAAGCAGAGTTATATTAAAAGCCTGTCACGTGTCATGTTTCACACACACACAATTACAAATGTTTATGATTATAAGATACATTTCCTCTGCTCTCTGCAGAGAGCTCAGTCCGAGACAGGCAGAGCTTTCTCTCACACACACAGAGTTAACAGATGAAGTGTGAGGTAATTCCCCCTCCCCTCATGGCTCCCCTCCCCTCATGTCAGTCAGAATTGCAATCAGAAAAGAGTGAAAGTGTAACGATCGGTGTAACACAGATAGGATCTGATTACCGGTGATCTGCAGTATCACCGAGAATGCAGATATATACCCGATTATTGATGAACTGCAGTATCACCGATAATCAGATTTTTCTCTAACCTCTGGACACCTGAGTAATATGAGTGTTTGGTGCAACCGTATACTTTGAGGAGAGCACCCGCGTAGAGGGTGCTGGGCAGTACTAGATACTGCTCAGAGAACAGGTTCCTTCCACTGGTCTGAAGCTCCCCAAGGGGCGGAGCCAGGCTGAGAGTGGGAAGGATGAGAAAGTGAGTGACACCAAGGGTGAAGTGTCACTGACAGTACTGGGAACTATCTCCCAACAGGGAAGATAGTTCTCGAGGTCGGACAGGCCAGGTCGTTAACACACAGACAGATAAAGTGCAGAGACAGGAGACAGAAGCGGAATCCTAAGACTAGCAGAGTTTGGCTACAGAGTATCAGATATAGCGAAGTACCTAATCAGAGATCAGAAGAGTGGGCAGGAAAGCAGAAGGTCACAACAAACAATCAACAATGCCTAGACTTGGGTGTGAGCTCCTAGATCATCAACACCCCGGAACTGGTCTAGATAATAATACAGATGGTAACAGGATTCCTAGACTAAGGTGTGAGCTCCTTGGTCATCAACACCTTGGAAACTGGTCTAGATAATAACACAGATAATAACAGGATTCCTAGACTAAGGTGTGAGCTCCTTGGTCATCAACACCTTGGAAACTGATCTAGATAATAACACAGATACTGACAGAAGGTCTGAGCGCTACCACGTAGTGATCGCAACACCAGACACCAGAGAAATGACCAGCACCAAGTATATATACCCCAGCGCTCTCCAGCGCCACCCCTAAGTGCTGGATCAATGAAAACTGCTGGAATTGTCAGCTGACCGGCTTGGTCACCTGACGCCCTTCTGACTGTCATAAAGGCTCTGCCTCTCCGCGCATGCGTCCTCCTGAACCTGTGTGGACTATCAGTCCCAGCCACACCAGACATGTGTTGTACTGTTTCTGCTGTGTTGGATGCGGAACCAGCCGCACCGCTGTCCAAGCATGTGGCGGTTCTTCCGCGTTCAGCAGTACTGTCAGAACTATGCCTCTGCGTGCCAACATCCGCGTCTGACGCGGAATCCGCCGCCCTGTTCACAAAGCATGCGACCGTTTCCTCGTGCTCCGTCATGCCAGTGGATGCAGACCCACGCGCGCAACCTGCTGCGTTGGACGCGGAATCAGCCGCCTTGCTCTGAGTACTCACGGCGGCTTTTCCGCGTTTTCTCACAGAAAGGAATTAGATAACATTAAACAAAGAGATAAGAATTCAAATGTATACACCAGTACTTAGCAGCACTTCCCAAACATTTCCTATCTCAATTGAAAAAAAAAAAACACGTTGATTGATAGTGTTCCTTCAAGCAGCTGCTAATTTGCTAACCTTTTAGCAACATCCACTTTTTTTGATTAAGGTAAGGGCTGCAGTCTTTACTACATGTTCATAGAGAGTTTTGAACAATTCAATGCTTGAAGATGTCTAGACTAGAGATGCCTTAGTGAATTAAGCCAGACTTCTGTTCCTCTTTCCCCTGCAACGTATAAGCCTTCACTCAGTAAAATCTCTTAAGTTTGTCCAAAGTCTGTGGCATATCATTCATCAGACTTATCCATGTACAATGTCCTCCATCACTCTGTCCACAGTAACATGTCAGTCAGCTATAAATCCCCTCTAACTTGTCAGTTGTGCTGCCACTCCTGTAACCTACCACTCCCTCTACTTTAAGATGTCATATCTCATCTGTTACTCCATTGCCTTTAAGAAGTCATCTGTCATTCAGCCCCCTGTACTCTGACAGCTCTCACTCCTTCCTTAGTAATGTCATCCTTCCATCCCTGCGACAGGACATCTGTCATTAGATTTCATGTAACACTTCAGATGCCTTTCTGCAGTATTTTACACAAGCCAACAGTTATTAGCTAAAAACATGTTTATAGATTAGCTTTAAATCATTAAAAAGTAAATTGTCCACTCATCCGTATCAGTAGTCTTTTCATACCAGTGTGCAAAGGATTACATTTGAGTAATATGCACATGAAGCTTTGTCTCACTACAATGTGAAAACCCAAAGCAGGTAAAAAGGTCCCCAGAGGCACCCTGGTAAGACTATTTGTAGCTGCACTTTGCATAATGGGAAGCCCTAGAACCAGCTATTTTATCGGGAACTTTCGGCATTAAGAAGTTTATTAGATTTACAGAAGTGTGCAATAATTGTTTAACCTCCCCGGCGTTCTATTGAGATCGCCAGGGAGGCTGCGGGAGGGTTTTTTTTTAATAAAAAAAAAACTATTTCATGCAGCCAACTAAAAGTTGGCTGCATGAAAGCCCACTAGAGGGCGCTCCGGAGGCGTTCTTCCGATCGCCTCCGGCGCCCAGAATAAACAAGGAAGGCCGCAATGAGCGGCCTTCCTTGTTTTGCTTAGATCGTCGCCATAGCGACGAGCGGAGTGACGTCATGGACGTCAGCCGACGTCCTGACGTCAGCCGCCTCCGATCCAGCCCTTAGCGCTGGCCGGAACTTTTTGTTCCGGCTACGCTGGGCTCAGGCGGCTGGGGGGACCCTCTTTCGCCGCTGCTCGCGGCGGATCGCCGCAGAGCGGCGGCGATCAGGCAGCACACGCGGCTGGCAAAGTGCCGGCTGCGTGTGCTGCACTTTATTTGAAGAAAATCGGCCCAGCAGGGCCTGAGCGGCAGCCTCCGGCGGTGCTCAGGAGGTTAAATAAAATTAGGCAGGTGCATACATTTGGGCACTGTTGTCATTTTGATTCCAGTAGGGTATTGTACCGTGTTAGCGATCAGTAAAAGCAAGGAATCAATACGTTTTAAATCAGGATGATACCATTTATTGGCATTTATTGGATGATACTATTTATTGGCCAATAAATGGTATCATCCTGATTTAAAACTTATTGATTCCAAAACCTTTAGATCAAATTATTGGGACTCAAATTGGCTAGGTAAGCTCAGTGACCCCTGACCTACATACACAAGTGAATCCAATTATGAGAAAGAGTATCTAAGGGGGTCAATTGTAAGTTTCCCTCCTCTTTTAATTTTCTCTGAAGAGTAGCAACATGGGGGTCTCAAAACAACTCCCAAATGACCTGAAGACAAAGTTTAAGGATCCCTCCTGTAGCGTGTTCTGCCCGTTGCAGTGGAGCTGCAAACGGACAGTTCTGGCTTATCTGCTTGCATTCGGTTGTGCATTTGCAATAAGTCTCATTGTCATTTGCAATCGCTCTGCAGTTCTGGGCAGCTCAGGATGCTGTCATCATTCCACCAATTGCTTGTTGCAGCTGAGCTGCAGCCAGATAGCCCTGGATTTCCTGCATGCATGTTTTTACATAATACTGCATGTATTTCTTATGGGAGTCCTTTTTATTCACAGCCAGCTAGCAAATGGTAATCAAGCCAGCTCAGGATTGAATGACTACCATTCAGCTGTGTGGAAATTTTCATACTTGCATCCATTGGCTGATCCCGGTTTAAAAGTCTGCCTCCCATTTTAAACCCTGCCTGTCATAGCGGTCAGTACGCTGGTCTGCTGGGCACCTTGTTACTCTGTATAGTTCTGTTATTGTAGTTCTATGCAACCTTTTTACTTGTGCTTTAGCTAGTTTCTTGATAAATATATATGCAGACTTGCTAATATATATTTATCCATTAGTTGAGCCGTTTGTTATTTTTCTTATTATTGTGTATTGTCTAGTTCCATGCTTGATGGACGTTCGCTGCATTTGCAGTCGGTCAGTGAAGTCCATTGTCCAGATAGCTTGGATTCTGCCATCACCACGTTGGTGACTGGTAGTATTCCTGCTACTCTAGTTTCTGGGAACGTAACTATAGGCTACAGTTGCTATTAGTTATGTTCTATCCTGTAGTCTTGCCTGGGTGGATGCTTGCTGGTGATTGTTGTTAGCCTGCTTGCTCTGCTTCTGTGGACGTGACTGTGAGTTGCGGTTGCTACTAGTTACTCTCCAATCTCTAGTCCTGTCTTGTACCTGTCTGAATGCTTGCTATCGCTAAGGCAGCACAACATCGCACTGCGCTGCAATTGTGTTTTATTTGTAGCGATATCGGAAGCCCAGAACTACAGTTGCTCTGGGCAGCCTGTGTAGCCTCTTCCATTATTCATCTACCAGCCTTGTTGCTCTGGCTGGTCAAGGTATAATCCCCAAGCATTACACAATTATTATTCACCATCATGGTTTAGGGTAAGGACACAGAAAGCTGTCTCAGAGATTTCAGCTGTATGTTTCCACAGTTAGGAACATATTGAGGAAATGTAAGACCACAGGCTCAGTTTAAAGGGAACCTTAACTGAACGGGGGGTAAAGAGTTTCAATTACCTGGGGCTATTACCAGCCCCCTGCAGCAGTCCTGTGCCCTCAGAGCCGCTCTGGAATCCTCTGGTCCCCCGCTGTCACTTAGTTTCATTTTTGACGACTCACCAGTCGGCCAGCCGCCATGCGTATTATTGGACGCATTCCCTACTGCAATTAACGCTGTTGCGGACCGCAACGCGTACAAAAATACGCTTTGCCGCATATCTACGCATGCGGAATGTGGCATCGCGTATTTTTGTACACGTTGTGGTCCGCAACAGCGCTAATTGCAGTACGGAATGCGTCCAATAATACGTATGGCGGCCAGCCGACTGATGAGTCGTCAAAAACGAAAATAGGTGACAACGGGGGACCGGAGGATTCCAGAGCGGGTCCGAGGGCACAGAACTGCTGCTGGGGGCTGGTAATAGCCCCAGGTAAGTGAAACTCTTTACCCCCCGTTCAGTTAAGGTTCCCTTTAAGTTAAGGCTCGAAGTAGCAGACCAAGAAAAATATCAGACAGACAGAAGCGACGATTGGTGAGAAAAGTCAGAATCAACCCACAGACCAGCACCAAAGACCTACAACATCATCTTGCTGCAAATGGAGTCAAGTGCATCATTCAATCATTTGGCGCACTTTACACAAGGAGATGCTGTATGCGAGAGTGATGCAGAGGAAGCCTTTTCTCTGCCTACAGCACAAACAGGTATGCTAAAGCACATTTGGATAAGCCAGCTTCATTTTGGAATAAGGTGCTGTGGACTGATGAAACTAAAATTGATTTATTTGGGCATAACAAGGGGTGTTATGCATGGAGGAAAAACAACACAGCATTCCAACAAAAACACCTGCTACCTACAGTTAAATATGATGGTGGTTCCACCATGCTGTGGGGCTGTGTGGCCAGTGCAAGGACTGGGAATCTTCTCAAAGTTGAGAGACGCATGGATTTCCCTCAGTATCAGCAGATTCTGGAGACCAATGTCCAGGAATCAGTGACAAAGATGAAGCTGCGCCGGGGCTGGATCTTTCAACAAGACAATGACCCTAAACACTGCTCAAAATCCACGAAAGCATTCATGCAGAGCGACAATTACAACGTTCTGAAATGGCCATCTCAGTCCCCAGACCCGAATATAATTGAAAATCTGTGGTGTGAGTTAAACAGAGCTGTCCATGCTCGGAAGTCATCAAACCTGAATGAACTAGAGATGTTTTGTAAAGAGGATAGTCCAAAATACCTTCAACCAGAATCTAGACTCTCATTGGAACCTACAGGAAGTGTTTAGAGGCTGTAATTTCTGCAGAAGGAGGATCTACTAAATATTAATTTCCTTTCTTTTTTGTGGTGCCCAAATGTATGCACCCGCCTAATTTTGTTTAAACAATTATTGCACACTTTCTGTAAATCCAATAAACTTCATTTCACTTCTCAAATATCACTGTGTGTGTCTTCGATTTGATATATTTAACTGACATTTTTTATTGTAACAACCAATGATTCATACAGGAAAATCATGTCAATTAGCAAGGTTGCCCAAACTTTCGCATTCCACTGTGTGCATGTACAGTATGTATGTATGTATGTATGTATATATATATATATATATATATATATATATATATATATATATATATATATATATATAAATATATATATGTGTGTGTGTGTGTGTATATATATATATATATATATATATATATATATGTGTGTGTGTGTGTGTATATATATATATATATATATATATATATGTGTGTGTGTATATATATATATATATATATATGTATATTATTATTTTTTTTTTTTTTTATCATGCTGACACTGGAGAGCATTAGATATTGCCCAAACCTCCGATTTTTGGTTCGCGGACTTCCGCGAAAGTTCTTAGTCTTGGGGCAGGCAGCCAGTCACATGCCGTGCAGGCAGAGATGCTGTGTGGGGACCGACTTAGTCTTCGGGCGGGCAGTAGCCCTCCGGGATCCATGCCTCATTCATTTTGATAAAGGTGAGGTACTGAACACTTTTGTGACTTAGGCAACTTCTCTTCTCAGTGACAATGCCTCCAGCTGCGCTGAAGGTCCTTTCTGACAGGATGCTTGAGGCAGGGCAAGACAGAAATTGGATGGCAAATTTGGACAGCTCTGGCCACAGGTCAAGCCTGCACACCCAGTAGTCCAAGGGTTAATCGCTGCTCAGTGTCTACATCCACACTTAAGGCCACGTAGTCGGCTACCTGCCGGTCCAGGCGTTGGTGGAGGATGAATCCGGAAGAGCTAAGGCGAGGCGTTGGACTAAAGAATGTCCGCATGTCCGACATCACCATGAGATCGCTAGAGCGTCCTGTCCTTGCCTGCGTGGACATGGGAGAAGGATTACTGGCAGCAGTGGTACCTTTATTGCGTTGTGCTGTGACATCAGCCTTAAACGCATTGAAAAGCATAGTTGCCAGCTTGTTCTGCATCCTTTCTGCCTTCTGGTCAGTTGGTAACATGTCTGCCACTTTGTGCCTATACCGAGGGTCTAGTAGCGTGGCCACCCAATACAGCTCATTCCCCTTGAGTTTTTTTTATATGGGGGTCCCTCAACAGGCTGGACAGCATGAAAGACGCCATCTGAACAAAGTTGGATCCAGACGTACTATCCATCTCCTCTTGCTTTTCCTCAGTGACATCAGGTAAGTCCTCCTCCTCCCCCCAGCCATGAACAATACCACGGGAACTTTGAGCATCACAAGCCCTTGCGACGCCTGCTGCGGTTGTTCTTCTGCCGCCTCCTCCTCCTCCGAAGAAACACCTTCCTCATCATCCGAGTGTGACTCCTCTTCCCCACACGACTCTTCCTCCTCCTCCCCCTCTGTGCTGCCGCAGGTGTTGAGGACAGGGATGGCCGTAGTGAGCCAACTTCGCTACGCTGGAACTACTCATAGTTCTCCGCAACTACGCGTAGTACAACTACATCGACGGTGCAAAATATATGCTACGAAAGCGTCTACGAAACTACGCATTAAACTACGCAATTACGAGTAGTAAACGTATCATAGGCGTAAGAGCATGCTACGTTGTTGTTACTGCGCATGCTACCGCGTTTCAGCGCATAATGTCCAGGTATCATGCGGAAATAAGTCCGCATGATATGTAGCGCAAGTAAAGTACGTAATGAGCATGCACATGCGTAGGTTTCATTCGTATATGTACAAACGTACGCGTATGGAACAATCATGTTTTGGCTGATGCGTAACAACAGGAAGTAGTTTGAAGCCGGTAACCACATGGTCCAGCACTGCAGGAGACAGCAGAGCCAGAGAGTACCATCATGCCTCCCAAAATTCCTTTTCCAATGAAAAAAAAAATGATCATTGAGGTAAGCAATCTATATTAACAAAATGCATATTTTTTGGGGGTACTGTTTCTGACTGTGCATTTCTTTAATTTTTATATGCCCCATCTAAAAGCATATCATAGGTGTTGTAGAGAATTGTTTTTAGTTTTATCTCTTTAACTTTGCTTGTACCAGTACTGTTAATAGTAGAGAGGGAGACACATTCACACTGTTTTTTGCAGAGTGTTAGTGATATGATGCAATTATATTATTGTAAGTTGTAACTAGCTGACCTAAGTCCATTTAAAAACGGGTTCTAGGTCTTTCACCGTCGCCCGCCAAGCGCTCAACCGTCGTGCACACGCGCTTGCACCAGCCCACCGCGTGCGCTCCCGCCCGCCGTATGCACGCGCAATCTCTCGGCCATCCTGCCTCCTTCCCCGTCCTGAGTCCTGTCCCGACGGCTGTGTCAGTGCAGGACATGCGCAGTAGCACAAAAGCTCTGACACAGGGACAGGATGCAGGGACACTTGTATTTTATGCATAGAGATAGTACTGTTAACCAGGGCCGGGGCCCGGGACAAGGTCCGCCACCAACAGAGGCCGAAGTGCCCAAGTGCGCCCAGATGGGTGTGGCCATGAAAATATGTGGGCGGAGCTAATTGTAAAGTAACAGTGTAAGGCAAAGACCCTAAGGGTAATTACACAATGTGCCCCCCACCCACAAACAAAGGACAGGGACAGCAGGCAGACCCCTTCAGTCAGCAAGACATGTAATGGTCCTAACTCCCAAGCAGGTCCAGATGCTGTGGACCACCTATGCTCTTCGAGATTTAGAAAAGTTCCCAACTTCACTAGGCCCTTGTCTTCCCAGATACTATAGGTTTCCTGCATTATACCTGGTGTAAAACCCGGATGTCCCCACAGAGGCATATATTTTGAGACTGACCAGGGGATACCAAAGAGCTTGCGGATTTCTTTCCACGCAGTGATTGTGTCATGTAGTAATTGGCTATGTTTGATTCTGGTTGGTAATGTTGACCAAGGGGAATAAAGAAGGCCTCTAAGGTGCCAGGGTTCTGCCATGGCACTCTCTAGCTTATAGTTTGAAAAGGAGCTAGTCTCCAACACCCAATCTCGGACGTGTCTTGTTAAGCAAGCCAGGTTGTATCTCCTAATGTCTGGGAGGTTTAAGCCACCTGAATCTTTGGGAAGCTGTAATCTATTAAGTTTTATTCTTACTTTTTTGCCTGCCCATAAAAAGGATGAAAATGCTTTATTTAATTTGCTTAAATCCTTGTGTTTGAAGAGTAGCGGAAGGACCTGCATTGGGTAAAGCAGTTTGCTAAAGCTTATCATTTTGATCAATGCAGCTCTTCCCGCCAGTCCCAAAGGAATGTTGGCCCAGCCTTCTAATTGAGTTGTCACCTTACTGCTCAGTGGTGTTATATTATCTGAGTATAGTTGGAAGGGATTTTTATTTATTTTCAGACCTAAGTATGTGATATAACTATGAGCTATCTTCACTCCCAATGTGTGCGCCTGGGCAGTATCTGCTTTGTGAGAAAGGAAGAGAAGCTCGCTCTTGTGGGCGTTGATCTTGAATCCTGATTCCCTACCCACTTTTTCTATTATATTTAGTACAGTAGAGACTTGCTGATGGGGATCATCTGAAAATAGAAGTATGTCATCTGCAAATAGTGCAGAGGAAACTGTTTGATTGCCTATCGCTATGTCCCTGATATTATTGTCTAGTAGTCTAGCTAGTGGTTCTAAGGCAATGTTGAAGAGCAGCGGTGACAAAGGGCATCCCTGTCTTGTGCCTCAGCACAAGGGGAATGGTTTGGAAAGAAAGCCCGGAGTGGCTATTCTGGCTCTTGGGAGATGGTAAAATTTCATAAAAGAATCACTGAAGCCCATTTTGACTAGGACTTGTTCAAGCCAGTTCCACTGTACAGCGTCAAAGGCCTTTTCAGCGTCTAACGTAAGTATGGCCGCATTTTTGTTTGTGATAGGATAAGCTTTGACGTGCTCTAGAACTGCCAAAAGGCGTCTGACATTTGTCACCGCTGCTCTTCCCCTCACAAACCCCACCTGGTTGGGATGAATTAGGGATGGAATTACCTGCGATAATCTATCCGCCATTAGTTTAGTGAGGATCTTCAGATCCTGGTTAATAAGCGAGATTGGGCGAAAGGAGTCTGGCAAAAGAGGATCTTTTCCTTTTTTCCCAATTAGCTTAATGTATGCTTCGGTTGCAGAATCGGGGGAAATTTTTACCTGTTAGAATTTGATTATAAATCTTAGGTAGCGTCGGGGCTATATCTTGCTTAAGGATTTTAAAGAACTCTGCGGTTAAGCCGTCGGGTCCTGGAGCTTTGCCATTATGGAGGCTTGTTATCATTGTCCGTACTTCCTTTACTGTTACTGGGGCATTCAGAAGATCTGACTGCTCTACTGTGAGTTTCGGAAGATTTATGGTGGAAAGAATGGAGGTTGTAGAGGTGGGGTCAGGTGTTAATGGGTTTTTGTAAAATTCACTATAATAGTCAGCAAATAGCTTATTAATATCTTTGGGGTGATGTACGATCGCTCCATTTTCGTCTTTAAGTCTGTATAAGCGTGAAGGGTTTAGATCCCCACCAGCAAGTCTCGCTAAAAGTCTACCCGACTTACTCCCATGTTTATACATAAATAAATCCCTATATGATTTTTCATGTAATTCCCTCTTTTTTGCCCACATGTCCAGAGATTTTTTTTGCTTCCAACCAAGCCTTCCTATTTATGTCTGTGTGGAGTGAATTGTACAATGTGTATGCTGTTCTAACATTGTTCAGTGCCTGTTAATATTGTGCTTCACTCTTGCTTTTTTTTCCTTTAACATAGGATATTATTTTTCCCCTGAGGACCGCCTTTGCAGTTTCTCATAGCAACGTGGGGTTAGATGCTTGGGCTCTATTATCGTAAATGTATTCTCCCCACCAATTAGATAGAAGTTGGTGGAATCCTTCATCTCCATAGAGGAATTGTGGAAAGCGCCAGATAATGTCTGTGCCATGCGGTATTACTTCAGTTAAAGTTATAGACACAGGGGCGTGATCCGAGATAACTAAATCGTGTATCTCAGCTTCCTGGAGTCTAGCAGTCATGGAAGCCGGGAGGAACAGATAGTCTATGCGTGATTGTGAGTGGTGGGCATGGGAATAAAAGGAGAATTCCCTGTCATAGGGGTGAAGATATCGCCATGAATCAGTGAGGGATAGGGTCTCAATAATTTCTGATAAAGGAGTGCTAGTATGTGGAATCTGCAAAGGCCGTGCCCCATGTATGGATCTGTCTTCAGCAGGGGATATGACCTAATTCCAGTCACCTCCTACTAGCAATTTTTCATTGTATTGTTTTAAGGAAAGAACGAGTTTCTGTGTTAGGACCATAGACATTACAAATACATAGGCTTTCCCCAGGTAGTTGTATAGTTATGCACACCCATCGACCTTCATCATCATGCACAATATCAAGCATCTCAGCCCCTATAGATTTATTGATTAATATCACTACTCCTGCTTTTTTCCCCTTTGCTGGGGACCCCACACAATGAGCCACCGATTTTTTTTTTCATAAATTTGATTTCATTTTGGCCTAAGTGTGTTTCTTGGAGCAGAGCTGCGTCAGTATGCAATTTTTTGAGGTGTCTTAGAACCTGGCCCCTTTTAACAGGCGACCTGAGTCCTTTAACATTCCAGGATACTACCTTTATTGCCATGATGATTTAGGTCGAGATGCGATATAAGGTATTCTCCTAAGTACAGTCAACATAATGATAGCCCGGTGAACAAGCGTCTGAACCCTGAGAGAGAGCAAAGAGAGACCCCAAGAACTATTCCCGCTTAAACTATAAAAACATACCCAAGTATAGAACAATTCAAAGCTTAAACATAGGCTTTATGGGAGACCTAAACAGCATCTGTCCCAAACGTGTCTAAGGACATACTCACTGTCCTGGGAATAGGAACCTTCCCTCGGTGGTGACTCCACTTCTTCCCAGTAGGAAATTTTCTTCTCTCCCCCCTCTGTAACTTCTTCTTTGATTTATCTTGAGCAACAAAGAATCGCATTTTTAGGTATATCATGCCTAAGTGGCGGAGCGGACAAATTATGTATATAAGTGAGAATAAAAGTCCAGAGTAGTTCTGGGCAGTAATTGGGCTTTAACTTTGAGGTGGGTCGGTTGATCTTGATCCCGATATGCTGAAGTCTTTCTTCGCTTCTGAGGGCTCGTTGAAAAGAAGCACTTCTTTGTCCTCTGTTGTCACACGAAGAATGGCAGGGTACAGCAGGGCGAACCTGATGTTTCTATGATACAGCTCTGTGCATACCACGCTGAACAGCTTACGCTTCTTCGTGACTTCGACTGAGTAGTCATTGAAGATTCTGATTTCCACGTCTTGAAGTCGTAACGGTTCTTTACGTGCCTTAAAGGCATTAATGACTTTGAGCTTATCGTTATAGTCCAGGTATCTTGCCATAACAACCCTCGGTAAGGACGTGTTGGTTTTGGGCGGGCCTACCCTGTGCGCGCGTTCCACTCTGAACGGGCCCTGAAGGCCTAGTAGGTCTGGGATGACGGACTCACAGATCTCCTGTAAGTGCTCCGGCTTATGCGATTCCGGAAGGCCCACCATCCGAAGGTTGTTACGCCTAGTGCGGTTTTCAATGTCATCTATTTTCTCCTTTAGATCCTTGTTTTCCTGGAGGGCCGTGGCTAGTTTGTCACTATTTTGCTTGGTGTCCGTCTCGCAGGCTTTAATGCGTGTTTCTGTCTCGTCCAAGCGAACAGCGTGCGATTGCAGCGTTTGTGTAATGGCGGATAGTGAGCTCGTGACTGTCGTTTCCACGATCCCTTTCAGGTCAGGAGCAATCTGCGTGGCTACTTCTTTAGCTATCTTGCGGTAGTCTGCCGCTGTTAAGTGTACCCGAGGCCTCTCTTCGTACTCATCGGGATCTGTCTCCCAACCTCTAGCTTCTGGATCTTGCTGCGAGGCCCTTGTCAGTCTTTTCTCTGGCGGCGCCATTTTGTTTTTAGGTCCTTCAGGACGAAGGCTTTTCCGCGGCGAGCCGGTAACGTATTTGTCCATTAATTGCTGGTAATGCGTTCTGTGTGCTATGGGCTACCCTCCTGGATGATCGGTGGGTGTGTGATTGCGGTGGTTAGCCGCGGTTTAAGAGAAGCTGCACAGAGCTCTTCTACTTCTGAGCCTTCCATGCCGGCGCCGGAACCAGAAGTCTTAACACATTTTTGAAACAAGCTGGGTGGTGCTTTATGTATGGGTGACCTCTTCTCCCGTACTCTTCATCATACTCAGCCTTCACTGCTCTCTCCTCCTCCTCATCTTTCACCTAAGGAACATTGCAAATATGAAGCACCTCATACCTCCAGAAGACTTTCCAACCCTAGTTCATGCCTTCCTGACACGTGGCCGGGAGTTCTCTCTGCTGGCGCAGTAGTTCTGTGCCTGCGCAGAATGTTCCAGGCCATGTGAGCGTGATCGCAGGAGCAGAGGATGCCGACATGGTGAGGTCAGCTTCTATAACGGAGGGGACCCTGGGACATCGGAGCTGTAGCGATGGACAGATAGGCTGCCAGGGACTGGAAGAAGCCCCAGGTAAGTAGATATTGTTTTTTTTTTTCTGTTTCCTCTGTAAGGGCGGGTGCACACCAAGAGCGGTTCTGAGCGTTTTTTACAAACACTTTCAGGCTGAAAAACCGCTTGGTTAATGTATTTCAATGGGATGGTGCACACCAGAGCGGTTTGTTTTTTCCCCAAACTCAAACTTGGGTCCTGCAGTATTTTTGTGGTTTTCTGAGGCGTTTCTGCCTCAATTTAAAGTATAGGAAAGTGAAAAACCGCTCTGAAAAACGCTAGATCAGAGCGGTTTTCCAAGTGTTTTTTGTTACAGAAGCTGTTCAGTTTTATTGTAACAAAATATAAAATCTGCTACACAAAAACGCTAGGCATGTTTAGAGAATCTCTCTAAACATGCCTAGAATCGTTCTGAAAAACCTCTTCAAAAATCGCTAGCATTTGCGGATCCACTAGCGGTATTTGGTGTGCACTGGCCCTAACACAGTTTAGCCTGCAACCCTGAATTGATCTGAGACATATCTATGCGCTTTGAGTCCTATGGGAAACAAGCATTTTACAAATGGTATTGTATTGTATTGTAAATTTCCACGTGATATTGTGCACGCAATTACCCTGAAGTCTGTATGTCACACATACAAATTTTCTGTTTTAAAAAAAGCTGGCTGTGTATTTGCCTAGAGATTTGCAATGCATCGCGAATGGGGGGGGGGGTTTCGGGAGCAGTTTCATTTTGGCAGGTTTGTTCATCCCTACTAGTGATACTCATCTGAGCTAGGATATCCGAGGTACTCGGATATCCTAGCTCTTTTTTCACTATTCGAGCTCGAATACCGAACTCGAATAGTATTCGCTATCCGGGCTGTGCTATCCGAGCGCACTCGGATAGCAAGCAGCTATCCGGAGATATCCTAGCTATCCGAGCTCGGATAGCGTCACGACAGACGTCACCTCGAGTCCTCACAAGCGAATCAGAGGGCTCCCAGCCCTCTGACTGCAGCCAATCACAGAGGGGGAGCCTGGCCAAGCCCCCCTCTATAAATAGCGGACGCCATCTTGCCTCACTCGTCCTGCTTGCGACTTAATGACTGATAGTACTGAGAGACTGCTCCAGTGCTTTTTGTCTGTGTGCAAGTGCATTTCTATTGTTCTAAACCAAGCGTTTTTACACTCCAACACTTGATATTCAACTGTATTGCTTTGTATTGTAGATAGATTGTATTTTAGGCAGTTTAGTTTGTGTGATTACTAGGGACTAGGGAGGGAGACAGTCTGTCACTGGTGCTGCTGCAGGCCTGCAGCCAGCAGCTAGGCCCTGTGCCTAGGCAAGGCTGCCTGCCCTGCTCTGTCTCTAGTTACCTTACCTGTGCTCTCACCTGTCCTACTCTACTCCTGTACTACTACTACTTCTGTGTTAGATAGATTTGTACTATTTTGTAGTTAGCAAGGCCCAGCTTTACTGCTATACCTGTCCTGCTGTATCTGCTCTCTGTAATCTAGTCACACCTGTTCTATTATTTAGCTAGATTCTTCTATTCTTTAGTTAGTAGTACTGTAGTGTACTCTAGTCTGTGTATAGGGAAACGTCTGTGCTGTCCGCACCCTCTCGTTAGTGCTACACCCGTCCTATTGTTTATATATTACTTCTATTGTGTATTCGCTGAATTGTACTGTAGTCTGTGTATAGGGACACCGTCAGTCAGCGTCAGCTAGGGTCTTTGTGTGCGCAGTGCGCACTCTCTCGTTAGCGCTACACCGATCTCTGATGTAGAGTACACCTGTCCATCACCTCACACACCCACTACCACCAGTCCCACCCCATTAAAGTACCCCACTTGTCCCACCCGCCTTTACATACATACGTTTTTTTTTCATTTGTATAATATTCAAAATATACGATGTCTGGCACTGGCAGCCACGGTTTGGGCAGGGGCAGAAAGGGCAGCAAGGGCATCGCCAAGAGAGGAGGTCGTGGGAGTGGCAGCCGCGCCACCACCACCATGCGCAGTTCTGCATCTGCACCAGTGGCTATTCCGCCATTAGCCACTGGCCGTGGACGCCTTGGCCGCCCAACAGCTGGGAGTCACGCTGCAGAGACACAGCAACAGCAGCAGCGTGTGGCGCAGATGTTCCTCCCACCGCCAGGTCGTAGCCGTCCTATTAAGGAGAAGGACGCAGACGCTGTGGTGGAACTGATGGTGGATGAGCAGGCCACCATTAGCTCTGGAACCGAGTCCTCCACCCCCGCCACCACTCCTGTTCGCAAGAGCAGCAGCAGCCGCCCAGCACTGCCTGGGGGGGAGGAGGAGAAGTGCAGTTCTCCAGCCCCAGCGGGCAACACCAGCACCCTGTCACTCAGCAGCACCTTCATGTTATCCCCAAGCACAGTGGGGCTATGGAGTGCTGTTGCGGCAAAATTGGAGGAGGAAGGAATGCTGATGGGCACTTTGGGGGATGATGCTTTGGACAGTCAGACAGTGGTGACTGTCCATCCGCCCATGCATGCAGAAGAGGAGTTTGGGGGATCCCAGCAGGACATGTTTGCGGAGGGGGAGGATGATGATGACAGCGTGAAGGACAAAGATTGGGTGCCAGGTCCTGGGAGTGGGGATGTCATCAGCTCGGAGGAGGAGGAGGATGCGTCTGTGGGCCTTGCTAGAAGGATCAGCATCGCAGGCATGGGCAGGATCACAAGTGGGCGTGGTATGCAGGCCACACAGCGTGCTGATCAGGAGACGAGTTCTGCCAGTGCCACCACCAGCCGCACCAAGAACCCCCCCCCCCCCCCAACCACCACAGGGAGACCAGCAGCAGCAGCACCTTCCAGCCGAAGGGGCAACTTCATCTCCCCAATATGGAATTTTTTCATCCTGCCATATTTGGAGTGCAAGTATGCCACCTGCAACCAGTGCCGCAAGCAGCTCAGCAGAGGGAAGGAGCCCTCTGCGTTTGGCACCACCTCTCTGGTCAACCATCTTGCAGGGAAACACTTTCATGAGCATGAGGAGTTCGTGAAGTTGAAGGAAACTGGCAGTGGCAGTGGCAGACCCGCCACCACTGCGAAGCCGTCGGCAGCAGCCACCCGCCCTCCTCTACCTCCTCCAGCAGCACCAGCAGGAGTGCGTCAACAACGCACTGCTCCTCCTCCCTCTGCAACTCCTGCCGCCGACACTGAGGCCTGTTCTGGCAGCCAGTCCTCAGTGGCCTCCTCTGCTCCCTCCAGTGATTCCAGCGCCAGCAAAAGGCGTCGCCAGACCCTGCTCAGCGACACCTTCCAGGGGGTGGTCAGGGTTCTGCCTCCCAGCAGCCGTCGCGTGTGTCAGCTGAACGGCTTGCTGGCACGGGCCATGTGCTCCCAACTCCTGCCTTATTCCCTTGTGCAGGAGGGGAGCGACATGCGTGCGCTCCTAATGTGTGCAGCCCCCGATTGGCCAATCCCCAGCCGACATTATTTCGCACGCACGGCCATCCCTGCACTTCACCGCTCTGTGATGGCCAATGTCGGGAGAGGGCTGGATCACGCAGTGGGTCAACGGGTCCACGTCACCATGGACTCGTGGAGCAGCCGGTTTGGGACAGGCCGCTATCTGTCCTTCACCGCACATTGGGTCAGCTTGGTGGAAGGGGGTGAGGAGGGGGGAGCAGCATCTGGCACTGTCAGAGCAGCAGCACCAACAACGCAGTGGGTGGTGCCACCATGCAGGGTCAGCGGAACAGCAGCAGGTTCCTCTGATCCGCTTCCATCCTTCGGCACACCAGGCCAAACACCCTGCCTCAGCAGCAGCGTGAAGCCCCGCCACTGCCAAGCGCTGCTGGAATTGGTCAGCCTGGGGAAGACCAAATTGACGGCGAACCACGTCCTGGCCAAACTCCGAGAGCAGGAGAGGAATTGGCTGACCCCAGATGCCTCAGAGTCGGAGAGGTGGTGTCCGACAATGGGTCAAACCTTGTTGCTGCCATCAACAAGGGAGACCTGACCCACATCCCCTGCCTGGCGCATGTCCTAAACCTGGTAGTCCAAAAGTTCCTGCGGACCTACCAGGGGATGCGTCATTTCCAGCACTCGCCTGCAGCCGTGGCGAGCCTGGAAGAGGTGCAGAAGGAGCTGCACCTGCCACAGCACCGGCTCATGCTCGATGTTCCAACTCGCTGGAACTCCACCCTGGCGATGTTGGAGCATCTGGTTGAACAGAGGCAGGCTGTCAGCCAGTACGTTGCACGAGCAACAGTTGCCTCCCTCACTGCAACTGGGTGTGCCGCCACCAACCTCCCGTCCATCATCTCCACGGAGGACTGGGGGCACATGCAGCAGGTGTGCTTAGTCCTGGCACCCTTCCTGCAGGCCACCAACATGGTGAGCAGGGACCATGCAATGGTGTGCGAGTGGGTCCCCTTGGTGTGTGTGCTGGACAGGGCCCTGTATGCTGGTGGAAGAGGGAGAGGCAGCCTTGGACCAGCAGGAGCTGCAGGCAGCTTCACAGGCCACCTCTGAGGAGGAGGGCTTGGAGTTGGTGGTGGTCCCTGACCTTGCTGCTGATGAGGGGGAGCAGCAGAGCACAGCTGGACTGGTGCGGGGGTGGAGAGAGGATGAGGTGGAGGGGGCAGAGGAAGAGGAGGACAGCACTGTCGGCTCTGGGGCTGCCGATGATGTGCCAACAGACGTGGCCAGACTCTTCCCAATGGCAGCGCACATGCTGAGGTGCCTGCGCAAGGACCCAAGGGTGATCCAGATGAAGAAGAGTGAGGACATCTGGATCTGCATGATGCTGGACCCACGTCTGAAGGGAAAGCTCAGCCAGTTCCTGCCTGCAGGAGGAGACCGTGCGCAACAAATGAGGGATTTGCACCTGTCCCTTGTTGAGCGCTTGCAGGAAGCCTTCCCTCAGCCATCCACCCCCACTGTCCAGCCAGCACAGAGGCAGCAGCAGGTGCCTGCATCCACCAGCAGCAAGCGCATGCGCACCACAGACCTGCTGTCTCTGACCAACGAGCTCTACATGAGTGTAGAGCTGCCAGGGACTAGAGAGGAGGTGCCTGCAGCAGCATCCTTCTCCAGTCACAGACAGCGCTTGACCCGCATGGTGGCTGACTACATGGGGTCCTTCAGCGGGCTTGACAGCATGGCCCCTGTTGATCCCATGGAGTATTGTGTCAAGCACCTGCCGATCTGGAGCGAGCTTGCGCAGTACGCCCTGGAAGTGCTCTCCTGCCCCCCTTCCAGCGTACTGTCAGAGCGTTGCTTCAGTGCAGCCGGTGGAGTCGTCACTGAGAAGCAATCTCATCTGTCTCACAAGTCTGTGGACAGACTGACGTTTCTCAAAATGAACCAGGCTTGGGTGGAAGGCGAATTCCTGGCCCCTGTTGTCGGCGAGAGGGGGACATGAAGTGGCGCACACACACGTTTCACCTGCTGCTGCTGCTGCTGCTGTATTTCTTCCTGCGGTCTGTGTCTCCTCTCCACTGCCAGGGAACACATTACAAGGTGCTGCTGCCCATGCGCCACCAGCTATTACGCTCAACAATAGCTGCATTAATTTGAAAAAAAAAAAAATTGTAATTATTTAAGAGGTGTCCGGGTTGAAAACTGTGCTGTCCCAATTGTGTATTGGACACAATGTGGGCTTCACGACCGCTGTCTGGAACTTCATGCTGTTCATTTACGGCCCTGGAACCACCGCTAGGACCCAGGGCCTACTATGTCTCGCTGCCTGCCCTCCTGCCTGCTGCCAAATGCCAGTCTGCCACACACTTATCCTCCTCACGCTGCCTGCTGTTATATTTCCTCCTGCTGTCTGTGTCTCCTCTCCATTGCCAGGGAACACATTACAAGGTGCTGCTGCCCATGCGCCACCAGCTATTACGCTCAACAATAGCTGCATTAATTTGAAAAAAAAATTGTAATTATTTTAGAGGTGTCCGGGTTGAAAACTGTGCTGTCCCAATTGTGTATTGGACACAATGTGGGCTTCACGACCGCTGTCTGGAACCTCATGCTGTGTATTTACGGCCCTGGAACCACCGCTAGGACCCAGGACCTACTATGTCTCGCTGCCTGCCCTCCTGCCTGCTGCCAAATGCCAGTCTGCCACACACTTATCCTCCTCACGCTGCCTGCTGTTATATTTCCTTCTGCTGTCTGTGTCTCCTCTCCACTGCCAGGGAACACATTACAAGGTGCTGCTGCCCATGCGCCACCAGCTATTACGCTCAACAATAGCTGCATTAATTGTAAAAAAAAAAAAAAAATTAATTATTTAAGAGGTGTCCGGGTTGAAAACTGTGCTGTCTCAATTGTGTATTGGACACAATGTGGGCTTCACGACCGCTATCTGGAACCTCATGCTGTTCATTTATGGCCCTGGAACCACCGCTAGGACCCAGGGCCTACTATGTCTCGCTGCCTGCCCTCCTGCCTGCTGCCAAATGCCAGTCTGCCACACACTTATCCTCCTCACACTGCCTGCTGTTATATTTCCTCCTGCTGTCTGTGTCTTCTCTCCACTGCCACGGAACACATTACAAGGTGCTGCTGCCCATGCGCTACCAGCTATTATGCTCAAAAATAGCTGCCTCCTGCCTGCATCAATTTGAAAAAAAAATTGTACTTAATTTAGAGGTGTCCAAGACACATAATATAATGATAGAGAAGAAGAAGATATAGAAGAAGAAGATATAGAAGAAGAAGATATAGAAGAAGAAGATATAGAAGAAGAAGATATAGAAGAAGAAGACGAATATAGAAGAAGAAGAATATAGGAGAAGAAGATATAGAAGAAGAAGATTATAGAAGAAGAAGATATAGAAGAAGAAGATATAGAAGAAGAAGATATAGAAGAAGAAGATGAAGATGAAGAAGAAGGAGGAGGAGGAGGAGGAGGAGGAGGAGGAGGAAGACTTCCAACAACCATTTTGGACACACCTTCTCATGCCAACACTTTTCATGAAGTTAATTTACTATTTTTGATACCTTTTTTATAACTACTACATCACCACATAATCACTTGATGTTTTTCTTCATAAAAAAGGTGGTTTCATGCATCATTGACCTCCAATACAAGTTTTACAAGCTATTTAAGGCCAGCTCGAATATTTTACTCGAATACAGAATCGGATAGTGACGTCGGATATCCGAGGTCGAATCGGATATTCGATTAACTCGAATATCAAACTTCGAGTGAATTTGGATAGTTTACTATCCGAATTCGACCAAACTTGAATAGGATAATGAGGTATCCGAGCAACACTAATTCCCTACTAGTGGATAATTGGCAGCTGTTCACCTCTCTACCTTCAGCAACCAAGCATTCAACCATTTTCATGTTGTCTGTGTGAACTGGACCTTACAGTATTTTGATTTTTGTTCTGCTATAAAAAATTTCATATGATTTGTGTAAAGCGTACCATTTTCACAGTTCTCAAGGGCCTAGGTAATGTACGTTCACCACCTAGATCCATCAAAGGAAAATGCGTGGTTAGTTGCAGAGAAAAGAGCACTCTATGAATGTGCTGTATAATGGACCCTTACTAAAACATTGCTGAAATGCCATATAGATAATGTCACGGGCTGGAGAACAGAAAGATGACTCCATAATTAGTAGAGTGGAATTAGCATTTGACAAAGGAATGGCGATAAGTATTAAGTGGTGCAAAGCTCTCTTATTCCCCTTTTATGAAAGTGTATTACATAAGTGTGTTATGTCATGTGTAAATTAAATGCACCTTCATACTTGTACAGTAAATTAAAATGCTAATCACACAGACAGGCATATCTATAGGAATCATTCTCAAAAGGGAACATAAATGCCTACCCCCCCCCCCCTCCACACACACACACACACACACACACACACACACACACACACACACACACACACACACACACACACACACACACACACACACACACACACACACACACATGAATTTCATGTGCCCTTTCCATCCGTGACAGGTATACATTTGATTCATTGAGGCAGGCTTAGATGTGAAACACGTTGCAATCAATTAATGTTAATGTGATCGGTTTAATTAATGAGCAGCATTATTAATATCAAGAGTGGCTTTACTGCATGCTGAGCTTTATTTGAACAACATTATTTGATACTGTAAGAACTGGTTAATATTCACCAGGGCTGGAGTAGTTTATTTCCTTTTTGACATTTGTTTTTGCTGACTTTCTCAATATTCCAGGGCCTTTGCCTAACGCGTCTATAAGCCTGGCGCGTTTCCACCGTGTTTACTGCCATCCTGACGAAAGTGCAGAGAGCTGGGATGAAAATGAGGTGAAATTGCACTAGAGGACAATACCTCAAGCAAGAAACAGAGGTAAGCTGGCACAAAGCTGTTCCCAAACAATGCAATGTCATATCTGTCAATCGATATGTGACAACTTAGGGAGCAATTTGCAGTTGCTCTTCCTTTTTTCATAAAGAACCATTATGTTGTATACCTCTCTGCAGCACCTATTGTATTATGTAACTGACTGCACTACAAATGTCAGTTTCAAAGCTGTCTGATTTTGCTGGGAATTCCTCTTGGTAATTTGCAGTTTTAACATTTAAAGGGGAAACATGATATTTGCTTGTTTTTCTATTTATTTTTATTTTCTAAACAGCGAAAAGTTTCTTACCTACATCTTTTTTTATTTTTTGAAATAATGACTTGCGTTGCTGATCTTCTTCTGAATATGACAGATGGCTGGTTTTATGTTGGCATCCTGAACATTGCATGTACAACATGGTTACGGCAGCTGTATAGTAAACTGCCTCCCCTGGAACAACTATCTCTCTCGGCAAAGCATCAAATATTCACAAATTACCCAGGATGCTGGATGTGCTCCTGCATGCCGTACCAATGTAAACAAAGCTCAATATTTTCTAAGCCATGTTGAGCAGACACTTTTTAAGGGCCCATACATACTAAAAATCACAATCTCGATTTTCAATGCTTCACAATTGCGCATTCTATCCAGGTGGGATTGGTGGATTTTGAAAGCTAGATTGTGACGCAATTGTGATTCCTGGCCGGCAATAAAAGGAAAAAACTTTGGAAGTATTTTTTTTTAAATGGGAGACCCCAAAATAAATTGCATTGCGTTACGTTTGCTATGCAATTTTAATTTGCACTTATTTATTTAACCCAATTGCAAATGCAGGAAAAAGGCTGCAACACCGTATAAATCGGGTCACAGTGTTCTGTACATGGTACAATGATTACTTTGCTTATCCCCATGCCCCTGTGTTCGGCAAGCACTTGGACTGTTTAATCAAAGCCATAATATGCATTTTCTTTTTTTTCACTCAGTGATCGCAATGATCTGCTAATTGACCACATGTTTCAGCTGCAATCACTCAATGGCACTTTTGGTTTGATGACATTTTTGAGTCTGTACAAAAAAAAAAAACAAAAAAATGTATGAGTTATGAATTGCAATTGTTTTCAACCAATTGCAATAATTTGGAAAATGACAGTTCCATTAAATTGAATCAATTATTTTAAACCATTGTAACAATTGCTTTAGATTGCTATGGTTTGGATATCAGCATGTTTAAAAAGATAGCACTAAAATCTGGACATATGCAGCCATTGTGGCCCCTAGCCAGCATAAGGCCTAGGGCCCGCTCGAGCGCTTTCAGCCATTTGGAATTGCCGGTGAGTCAAAAAATCACTATGCAAATGAAAGTGGATGGAGGTGAGTCAAATAGCAATCGCTCTGCCTGCAGCATTTTGTTAGTGATTGCAATTCAATGTTATATAGGACCACTCAGTCAGGAGTGTAACTATAAATCATGGGGCCCCCAGAAAAACTTTGATGGGGCTCCCAATGTTTACACCCTTTCACTTGCCAATGCAGTCTGGGACCCACCTTGCAAGGGTCATAAAACAACTGTGACCATCATGCTTTTCACACTCATAACAAGTGTAGCCACAGAAACACCTGATCTAAAGGATGGACCCATTTATCAGAGGGAGTAAAGTAGTAGTTGGGCCCCCTCTTACAGCTCTGTGCCCCCCTGTAGTCACAGGAACTGCTCCCCTCTAGTTACATCCCTGGGACTACTGCAAAATTGCTTTGCAATTTGTACAAAAACAATTTTGCATTGATTTTACTAACAGAACCACCCAAAAAAATTGAAATCGCAATCCCCGATCACACTCGCTTTGCAATCGTTAGTATTTAACATGAAATCAATACAAAAAAAGCAGGTAATTGCTCCTGAAATTGCTCTACAAAATGTTAGCAAAAACGCTGAGTGCTTGCAACTTTAATCAGCAATCTGTAGTGTGTCTCAGGCCTAAGGGCTCGTTTCCACTCGAGCGAATCTGCATGCGTTTCCTGCATGCAGATTCGCTCAACCAACACAAGTGGATGGCGCCGTTTCCACTTGTCAGGAATTCTGTGCGGCTCACTATGCAGAAAAAATCTGCACAGCAGAGCCGTCAGAATTCGCACGCCGCACACCCGCACGCGAATCGTCGGTAATGTAACTAAATAGGAAAACCGCAAGCTCTTTATTCTTGCGGTTTTCCTGGCGTTTCCGCGTGCGATTTCGTCTAAAAACCCATGTCAATGCTCGCCGGCATTGACATGGTTAAAATTGCGTCGTTAAAACCGCGGGCGATTCCGCGTGAAAATTCGCATGAGAACGTCAACGAATCCGCAACCGCATGCGGATTCGTTGACGCGGTTTCCGCGAGCAAATCGCGCCGCTTAAGTGGAAACTTACCCTAAGACTTATATAGTAATAACACCTTCCCATTGCCGGTATGTGCAATGGAACACTCTCCTGTGATCCTGTGATGTCTCTTTTGCCCCTGCCCTTTCCACAGGTTAGCTACTCTGAAATAACTTCACTTTAGTTTAGAAAAATACAGTTTTTGTTGTGAATATGGTACAGGAAACTGAGGGTTTCTTCACCAATTCACTATACTAACACTGTAAAAAGGATTGTGCACTTGTCCAGTACCCTACTCCCCCACGCCCTTTCCATAAACACAATCAGGCCTGGAACCCACTACAAAACGCTATCGCTAACCGCAATAGCTAGCGTTTTGTATGAGCAGTTTGAAAGCGATTTCATCAGCGTTTCAGGGAGCGCTTTTAAAAAGTGTATCAATTTGCCAGCGGTTGTGTAGCGATTAGCGTTTTAAAGTCTGGTCCTTTCAATTAATTTTAATTTTGTTACAGTGTGCAGTAACTTCAAAACGCTTGCAAAATCGTTCAGTGCAGGTTTTGATGAGTGATTACACCAGCGATTACATACTTAACATTGAAGCGCTAAAGCTCCCAAAATGCTGCATGTCCTGCATTTGCAATTTTCGGAATCGCATTAACACCGCTTTACCCACCAATCACTGGAATGTGCACGATCAGGTCAGCAAAGCCCACAATATACAGCAGAAAGGTCCGCACCAGTCCAGGATTCCAAACAATGACTTTATTTAGGACGTATCCAGTATAAAATATGCACATGCATCAAGATGCTAACATGTTTCGAGCTACCTCAGCTCTTAATCATAGCTAGTTGAAGACATGACAAAACCTCCTATAAATAGGAGGATATCCTGTGTCGGCCACTTAAGACTCCGCCCCCAAAAGGGGGGAAGTGAATGGAAGGTGGTCTTAATATAATGGACAAGTAATTACTTGTATAAGCACATTACAAGACAAAGCACTATACACACAAGTTAAAAATGTATATAAAATAGAAGATACAAAATACACAGTGCTAAGAAATAAATAAAATTTAACAAAAAACAGCGTGAGTAAACACAGAATCATGTAGGTATGTATGAGGCCATACACAGACCCTGTCTATAGATGGAAAGATGTATAAATGTAAATATAGGTAATGAAGGGAGGGGTATCTCACTAAACCATGGTTTGACATACAGGAGGCCTCTAAAAATGGGGGGGGGAGGAGGGGGAGAGAGAGGGCAAAGGGAAAGAAGGGGGGGGGGGGGAGGAGAAAGCCATTGGCAAACTAATGTGTGATGAACGCTAAGTCCCACCTAGCATTAAGGCCCTGGGGTAACCTGGTCCCCAGGCGGTGTATCCACATGGCCTCCTTCTTGAGAAGAATTTTGTATAAATCCCCCCCTCTTTTTGGTAACATGACTCTCTACTCCCTGAAACCGGAAACCTGTCATGTCTCCCCCATGCACCTCCCTAAAGTGTTTGGCCACGTTTGAGATGTTCATAGTGGACCACCCTGCCCCTAAATAATGTTCGGCTATTCTTTGCCTTAAAGGCCTGGTGGAACACCCAACATATTGAACGGAACAACACGTGCAGTCAATAAGATAAACCACATAACAGGTGCCACAGTTAATGAACTGCTTGAGATTGTAAGTATGACCATTAGAAGCAGAGACAGCCGTTCTAGTCTTGTTATGTAGGTGGCAATACCTGCATGTGGCAATCCCACACTTAAAAGATCCCTTAACTGTCAGCCAAGTGTCCGTTGTGGTGCCAGATGTAAATAAACTGGGGGAGAGCATCTGTCCCAGAGTGGGAGCCCGTCGGCTAGAAAATCTTACACCATCCTTCAGGACAGGCGAGAGACCCACATCTCCCTCCAAAATGGGTAAATACCTGGAGATGATGTTGGTCACACGCCTGTATTCTGCTGAATAAGTAGTCACAAAGGTTGGCTTTTGTTGACCCTGAGCGGAACCACCGTCATTTTGTAATAACTCAGTCTGTGACCTCTCCATGGCTCTAAGCCTGCTCCTCCTAATTAGCCTTGACGGATAACTGCGAACTCTCAAGCGTCTCTCAACAATGTCCAGCTCACTCAGCAAATTTTCTTCCTTCGAGCAATTCCGTCTGGCTCTAACAAATTCGCCAACAGGAATGCCACGAATTGTGTGTGCTGGGTGGCAACTGTCTGCCCTGAGGGTTGCGTTACCACTACACGGTTTCCTGTAGGTTGTGGTGTTAACAAGTCCAGTATCAGCATCCCCACTCAGTGTAACATCTAAATAATTAATGGACACTGTATCAACCGTGTATGTGAACTGTAGGTTCAAATTATTTTGATTGAAATATTGTACCAAGGAGGCCGCACTAGAAACATCACCTCTCCAGATAAGCAAAAGGTCATCGATGTACCTCCCGTACCACACAACACTCTCCAGTAGACGGCAATCCCCCCCAAAGACACGATGTTCCTCCCACCACCCCATGTATAGATTCGCAAGGGATGGTGAGAATTTGGCGCCCATGGAGGCGCCCCGTCTCTGGAGGAAGAAACTGCCGTCAAACATGAAGTAGTTGTGGGCCAGGAGGTACTCGACGGCCATAAGAATGAAAACACGGAGATCCTCCGAATAGTCAGAGTACCTGGAGAGGTGAAAGTCTCTGACAGAGCGAATATTTTACCCGTCCTCATTGTGCACTCCCACCATGATTGCGCTCTGTCACCACTCGCTCAGCTGTCTGAATGACAACTGAGCTCTGTGTGCCAGTCAGGTGCCTATTTCATTGGCTCCTGGCCCTGTGATAACTGTGAGACATTCACAGTGATCATAGCTCGAATCCTGAAAAAAGAAAAAAGTCTGGCCCTTAAAGAGACTCTGAAGCGAGAATAAATCTTGCTTCAGAGTTCATAGTTAGCAGGGGCATGTGTGCCCCTGCTAAACCTCCGCTATCCCGCGGCTAAGCGAGGGTCCCTGACCCCCCGAAATCCCCTCTGAGCAGCGGGGGATCTCTTCCGGATTGAGGCAGGGCTATCAGCGTCTGTCAGCGCGTATCTCCGCCTCTCTACCGCCCCTCTCAGTCTTCCTTCACTGAGAGGGGCGGGGGGAGAGCCGGCGATGCGCCGCTGATAGACGCGACTAGAGGCAGGGCTGCAGCCGTTAGCTCTGCCTCTAGGAGCAGCAAAATCTACGACCAATCTGGTCGTTGATTTTTTTTTGGGGGGAGGGGGGGTTTGGGGGTGAAGGGACCGCCGTTTAGCCGCGGGATAGCGGCGTTTTAGTAGGGGCACACATGCCCCTGCTAACTATGAGCTCTGAAGCAAGAATTATTCTCGCTTCAGTGTCTCTTTAAGAGGCCGGAGAGGTGCAGTCCTGAAAGGGTTTAATAAACATCATAAAATCTCTAGCAGGCGCGTCGTTAGGGCTAAAGATCCAAATCACGTGCTTCCGGATCCCGCCCACTGTGCCCCGAATCTTTGGAAGCGTGCTGCGGGGGACTTGGGTCCCAGAAAGGAAGCGGCAGCATCTGTTGCTATGACGCCGCCACTCTTTGCTCTCCCTCCTTGCTGCGCAGTGGCCGGGGTAGCAGTGCCAAGCTGCTCTGCCCTTTCTTCCTGTCACCTTCCTCAAGATTTGGCCCACTGAAGCTCCCCCTCCCAGCTGGTTTTGAATTCAGCGCGGTCTCGCTGGGGCTAGGGAGCAGGGCAGAAGTGTGCCGATAAGATCAGAGGGCTGCAGGCACCTGGCATTTCACTGCTCAGAAGACTGAGGAGTGATGAAGCAAGACTGATTTATGAGGGGGAGAACACTGTTACGTTCTCACAGCTAGGAACTCGGAAGATGCAGTGGCAACTGGCCAGCAGAGTTATGAGGACTGCACATCGGGGGAGGAGGTCTGGATTTTCGTCCATCTTGGGTTTTTGTGTGTGTGTCTGTCTCTCTCCCCCTTTCTCTCTCTCTATCCCCCCCTTCTGTCACTGTCTCTCTCTCTCTTGTGCTTACAGTGAACAAAGTGTGTGTGTGTAGTGTTATGTGTGCAGTGGTGTGTGTGTGTGTGTGTGTGTGTGTGTGTGTGTGTGTGTGTGTGTGTGTGTGTGTGTGTGTGTGTGTGCTGGGGTATTATGGAAACTGTGTGTGTTGTGTGCCTCTCTCTGTGTCCTAGTGTGTGTGTGTGTGTGTGTGTGTGTGTGTGTGTGTGTGTGTGTGTGTGTGTGTGTGTGTGTGTGCACCTCTGTGTCCCGTCCTGTGTGTGTGTATGGTGTTTGTTGTGTGCCCCCATCCTGTGTGTGTATGCGTCTTTCTGTGCCCTGCCCTGTGTGTGTGCGTCTCTCTGTGCCCTGCCCTGTGTGTGTGCGTCCCTCTGTGCCCTGCCCTGTGTGTGTCTTTCTGTGCCCTGTCCTGTGTGTGTGTGCATCTCTCTGTGCTCTGTCCTGTGTGTATGTGTGTGTGTGCGCGTCTTTCTGTGCCCTGTCCTGTGTGTGTGCATCTCTCTGTGCCCTGCCCTGTGTGTGTGTGTGTGTGTGTGTGTGTGTGTGTGTGTGTGTGTGTGTGTGTGTCTCTCTGTGCTCTGTCGTGTGTGTGTGTGTGTGTGTGTGTGTGTGTAGGGCCGGATTTAGGCCAAGGCCACGTAGGCCATGGCCCAGGGCACCACAGGAGCAAGGGCACTAAAGCAGCAGGCTAAAATGGTGCAGCATTTGCAAGCTTGCAAATGCTGCAATGCAGGGAGATCAGGCGAGCGCCTGACCGCGGTACTCTGCTGCTTGCTGCCTGTGCAGTAGCCACCTTGCTCTGTGTACACGCTTGCATTGTGGCCGGTGGCTATAAACTTGGGCAGCATTGGAGATGGAAAGGAAGAGGAAGCTTCTGCACTGGAGACGAGTGGAGAAATCAGTGACACTGATGGCTGCTGCGATGTGAAGGCCAGCTGGCTACTGAAGTGGCGGGGGAGGGATTAAGGGAGTCATCAGGCTACCTATACTAGAGGGAAGGGGGAGGGGTCATCTGGCTACCTAAACTGAAAGGGGGGTGGCTGGTGACAATGGCCTTGGGCAGTAAAGAGTGAAAATCCAGCCCTGTGTGTGTGTGTGTCTCTCTCTGTGCCCAGGGCTGGCCCGCCCATGAGGCGGGGTGAGGTGGGTTCCTCAGGCGGCAGGAAGTGGAGGGGTGGCACCAGACATAAAGAGGAAGTGTGACTGCGGAAAGGAGAGAGAGTGCAGGCTGCAGTGCAGACTCTGCAGTGAAGTCCGGCTGCTCCTGTGGTGCCCGACCCCGCCTCCGACCCCGTGCCTGCACTGCACACACGGTGAGTGACCCTCTGCTGAGACCGAGTCCACCCGGACTGTGTTCTGGGACCCGCCCCCATTAGGCTGTGTGCACCGCCCGCCAGTTCTGGTGCCACCCATGATGCCGCCGGGCCCGGCCTCCCGGTTCGACGATTCCGAGCTCCAAGGCTGTGACGCAGGCACGCAGCGCTGCCTAAGCCTGCTGATGGCAGCGACTTCCGCCCGCTCTGCTGCCCTGCCTGATTGTCATGGTCACGGACACGGTCAGTCACTGAGCGCTGCCGACGTGACCGTGACTATGATGATGAGCCTGGCTGGCTGTTGCCGGCCGCCGCTCACCGGCCTTGCCCGCCAGCGTGGCGAGATCCGAGATGGTCTGGAGGCTGGAGCATGCCCGCCGGCCGCCGCAGCCTTCTGTCACCCTGCCTGCCAGACAGTGCAAGATGCATGCTGGATGCGGATGACCGAGTCCCGACGCCCGCCCTTCGCCATGATCGCCGCCGCCAGACCCGGAGACCCCATCCCCAGTGGTGAGTCAGTCACTTTGCTGCCTCAGGCAGGCTTTCTTTCATGGGTTGGTTGGTCGTTCGTGTGGGGGATGTAATGTTTATGTACAGCAGATGGGGGTTATAATAAAGGGCACCACCGGCAGTAATGGACATATTGGGGGGGGTTGTCGACCGGGGGGGGGGGGGGGCGCCTTCACGATCTTTGCCTCAGGCAGCAGAAAGTCTCGGACCGGCCCTGTCTGTGCCCTGTGCTGTGTGTGCGCATCTCTCTGTGCCCTGCCGTGTGTGTGTCTCTCTGTGTCCTGTGCTGTGTGTGTGTGCGTGTGTCTCTCTGTGCCCTGCCCTGTGTGTGTGTGTGTCTCTCTTTGCCCTCTCCTGTGTGTGTGCGTCTCTCTGTGCCCTGTCCTGTGTGTGTGTGTGCGTCTCTCTGTGCCCTGTCCTGTGTGTGTGTGCATGTGTCTCTCTGTGCCCTGTCCTGTGTGTGTGTGTGTGTGTGTGTGCCTTGTGTGTGTGCGTCTCTCTGTTTGTGCCCCGTCCTCTGTGTGTGTGGGTGTGTGCATGCCTCCTCTCTGTGCCCTGTCCTCTGTCCGTCTCTCTCTGTGCCCATCCATATAGCACTGACATGTTCTGCAGCACATTACAGACTACATAGTCATCCCATTGACTGCCCTCAGAGGAGCTCACAATCTAATCCTATCATAGTCATGATCGAATGTCCTACCATATTATTATGTATTTATATAGCACTTACACCCTTTTGCAGCACTTTACATGGTACATAGTCATGTTATTATTGACTGTCCTCAGAGGAGCTCTCAATCTAACTAATCCTACCATAGTCGTAGTCTAATTTCATAACATATTATTATTATGTATTGTTATATCATTGACATCTTCTGCAGCACAATTTAACCACTTAACGACCGCCTAATGCCGATAGGCGTCGGCGGGTCGTTAGTGGTATAGCATGGAAACGGCCGCTCGTTCAAGCGGCCTTTCCATGCCAGTTCACGGAGGGTGTCTCCGTGAACAGTGTGCGAGCTGCCGATCGTGGCTCACACGCCTAATTACACGGGGAAGAAATCCCCGCTGTTTACAACATACGGCGCTGCTGCGCAGCAGCGCCGTAAAGGAGATCGGCGATCCCCGGCCTCTGATTGGCCGGGGATCGCCAGTATCTGATAGGCTAAAGCCTATCCTATCTGGCGCAGGATGGATATCGGTCCTGCGCAGCCCACAACCAGAAGGACAGGAATGTAAGGGCAGAGAGGGCGGAAATCGCTGCGGAGGGGGGCTTTGAAGAGCCCCCCCGCAAAGCGCAGCAAGCCGGCGGCGATCAGACCCCCCCAGCAGGACATCCCCCTAGTTGGGAAAAAAAGGGGGAAGTCTGATCGCCCTGCTGCAATCCTGATCGGTGCTGTGGGCTGGAGAGCCCACGCAGCACCAATCTAAAGAAAATAGACTGGTCCTTAAAGGGAACCTAAACTGAGAAGGATATGGATTTTACCTTTGAAAATAATACCAGTTGCCTGAATCACCTGCTTATCCAGTGTCTCTAATACTTTTAGCCACAGCCCCTGAACAAGCATGCAGATCAGGTGCTCTGACTGAAGTCAGACTGGATTAGCTGCATGCTTGTTTCAGGGTGTGATTCAGCCACTATTGCAGCCACAGAGATCAGCTGGACTGCCAGGCAACTGGTATTGTTTAACAGGAAACATCCATATCACTCTCAGTTAAGGTTCCCTTTAAGTGGTCTGTGTATCATAAGCCCTAGCCTTTTTTTTCTTTTTTTACCACACTGGAACTTGGCACACTATGTTACTTAGCTTCCACTGCTCCCTAGCATCTACTGCAGGTCTGTCACCCAATACTTGCCAGCATCTACTTCCTACTGTAATTTGTCTCCTGCTGCCTACCTTTCACTACTTGCTTACCACTACGACTTAACCTTCTACTAGAATTAGAGATGGCTCAAACCTCCGATTTTAGGTTCGCGAACCTGCCGCAAAAGTTTGGTTCGCGCGAACATTCGCGAACCGCAATAGACTTCAATGGGGAGGAGAAATTTGAAAATTAGAAAAAATTATGCTGGCCAAAAAAGTTATGGAAAATATGTTTCAAGGGGTCTAACACCTGGAGGGAGACATGGTCGAGTGGAATAGACGTCAAAAGTCTCAGAAATAAATTTGGTTTTGATGCAAAGCAGTGTTTCAAGGGCAGAAATTGCATTCCATGCTAAATTGCAGGCCTCCCTCCACCCTCCTCCTTCCTCCTCTTTTGTCTTGTCTTGTCTTCCAGGGATTTGTAGGATGTCAAAAGCAACCTCACATACAATGACCAGGAATCAAACCCAGGTCAACTGCTTTGAAGGCAGCTATGCTCACCACTATACCACCAACACTACATGCTGAAGTCAGCCTAGCATGTACCATTGTGATATACCCAAGAGAAAAATGAGCTTGCTTAGGGATTTGTAGGATGTCAAAAGCAACCTCCCATACATTGGCCAGCAGTCGAACCCAGGTCAACTGCTTTGACGGCAGCTATGCTCACCACTATACCACCAACACTACATGCTGAAGCCAGCCTGGCATGTACCATTGTGATATACCCAAGAGAAAAATGAGCTTGCTTATTTGCCTAATTTGCTAGATGAAAGCAGTGGGACACATGGTGATACTGCTTACAGGCTTTAATTCAATACTTCAGATAGATCATGTGCCCCCCTGGATGATGCAGGTGTAACACACACAGAGCAAAGGACAGCAATTTGAAGTCTGGAAGACTCCAGGGCAAGGGTGGGGAGGATGAAAAGCTAGGTGGCCATGCAACCCTTACTGTTAATCTAAAGCTTACTTGTGTCTTACAAAACCTTGGCATAAGACTTTACCAAATCCAATGCTCCAATATGGGGAAGCTTCTCTGTGGAGGTGGATGGTGGAGGTGGAAGGAGGAGGAGGAAGGTGGAAGGTGGAAGGAGGAAGAGGAGGAGGAGGAAGGTGGAGGAGGAGGAGGTGGAAGGTGGAGGAGGAGGAGGAAGGAGGATGGTGGAAGGGTAAAAAAAAGCACAAGATTAGCTCTTAAAAGAGCTGTTGTGGGGTGCTATTTTAGGAATAACAATCAGCCAGGAGCAAGCTAACAAGCCTACAAGAGCCTAACTAATCTTTTCCTATGAGCGTCTGCTCTTTGCTGCTGGTTCTCCCTACCTGGTGCCCCAGATCTCCTAGAATCCTAGCAACGCCCCTGATCTCTAGTAAGCCATGAGATGTCAGAGAATGCATCCTTTCTGTGTGAGGTGTACAGTGTTTGCAATCTTACATGGGTTGCCATTTTACACCATCAGTAGTTGCATAGACCTGTAAAACTTCAGTCTTGCTTGAAACTTGCTGTCTGCATACATAATTAGTCATATTTACCAGGTTAAAAAATAAAGAAATTTCATATTTTTTCACATTGCGCATAAAAAAGAAAATACATAAAAACTATGCATTATTTTCAATGCACAAACAGAATTGTAATTGGGCATACCTCATAAAACAAAAACAGACTGGCCTTATTACAGAATATAACGAAAATATGTTTTGATTTAGGAGCGCTTGGTTGGTTTTAGCATAGGAGAATGCAGAGATTCAGCACAAGATCAATAGGAGCTGCGGATGCTCTCTTGGAGGGTAAAATTCAGTAGCAGTACATCACGCTACCGAGATTCATTATAATTGTAATTTTTCATAAGGAAAATATACTTCGCCAAGTCAAACTGCTAAGGAGATTTATTGGATCACCCAGTAACTTGAGATTAACCTCTTTTTTTTTTCTGTGGCACTGGCCTGATTTGCAATGCATTCATTTCAAACGGCTGTAAATGAATTGTATGCCCTTAATGGGTTAATGGCAAACCTTCTGCGTGATTAAAAGTCTCTTGCAAAGTTTAGGCCTAATAGGTGATCAAAGCAATTAAATTGGCTGAAGCAAGTAAATTAACAGAATCAATGATTCGAACACCAGCGTAAACTAGAGAGGTCTTTGCCGTAAACCGTATGCATCTAAATATGATCTTACAACAATTCGGATACCTCCTGCCATTCTTTACGCGTCGGTGTGGTTTGTATTACAATATTTGCATAATTCTGACTATTGTTTCTGGCTTGAAAAGGCTTACAATTAAACATCCTTCCTGAAGCCCATAGACATTAGTACAAACACGGACAGTCATTTTGTCCTCAGATTTTTCACTGCTAGGCTAGCTGAATTGGAGATTATGCTATTACATCCACAATTTTGAAGTAGCCCTGATCTGGTCTTAAATACTTTAAAATTGTTTTATTACTGGTGCTGTGACTTTTTCCCTAAAAATTTATTTAATGTCCTAACTAGAGGCGATGTGCCTGGATATATGTATGTTTATTCTTATCATTGACCCCTGTGGCTAGGGTCTAATTCTGTGCACTCCCCCCTTCCCCTGTATGTTTGTCAGCATGCAGACAGCTTATGCTGGTGTATGCGCATGGTGCACATGGACACATAAAGTTAGCTCCCTTGTGCGATTGGTAAGATGCACTGTCTTTCCCAGGAGAGGAAGTTAGGATGTGTGCTCCTAATCCATTGATAGGTTTGATGCAATGAATGTGTTTGCATGTCTGCACTATGCATGTTACAGGGCCAGAGTTAGGACACCTATGTTTACCTGGGTACTTCTGCGCAGTATAGGTGACTAAGCATAAGAATGCATTCTTCTGTGAACTAAAACCCTGGCTTTTAATTTAGCTGTAGGGATAACAGTTGTGCCTGGATCAGTAAATCTGTGAATGCATTTGTTTGAACATTTGCATGTGAGTGTGCGAAGGGTTAATTGATTTTTGCTGTTTCTAGCCACACCCCCTTCAGCACCTCCCTTTCCCTAAAAATTTATTTAATGTCCTAACTAGAGGCGATGTGCCTGGATATATGTATGTTTATTCTTTTCACAGCACACAGCACTATCTTCCCCCCTCCAGCACCCCCTGTGGCCGATTCTGACAACAATTATGATCGGGGAGGAAGTGACAGTTCTTCCTCCCCTCTGTGCATCCTTAACTCCGCCCTCTCCACCTGCCGCTTTAGTTCCTTATGTGTTTCACTGCACACAGCGCGCAGAGGAGCTGCGCTGTGTGTGGGCTCGTGTTAATTGAGGTCGGAAGTATATCCAACCTCAATTATCACAAGTCTGCACACAGCGCAGCTCCCCTACACTCTGTGTGCAGTGAAACACATAGGGAACTATGGAGGGGTGGAAAGAGCGAAGTTAAGGACGCACAGAGGGGAGGAAGAACTATCACCTCCTCCCCATCATATTCAACGTTCTGCCTCAGTCGAAGACCACGACTGAGCAGAACGTGGGTTACAGGGGGAACAGGAGGGGGGAGGATAGTGCTGTGTGTTCAGGGGTGCCTATAGCCATTTTGTCACTCAAGGCAAGAAAACCTGTGGTGCCCCCCCCCCTCCCCACCCCGCCGGGAAAATAATCGAAATGCAGCATTGTTTCACTAGAAAATATTCGGAATGCAACAGCTTTTTGTCAGAAAATAATCGTAATTCAGAATCGTTTCACCAGAAAATAATCATAACGTGGCAGTGTTTCACCAGAAAATACACTTGTTGCAGGAACAGTTCACCATGAAATACTCGTAAGGCGGCAGCGTTTCTCCAGAAAATACACTTATTGCAGCAGCATTTCACCAGAAATTAATCGTAAGGCCGCAGCGTTTTGTCAGAAAATAATCATAATGTGGAATCGTTTCACCAGAAATTAATTGTAAGGCGGCAGCGTTTTGTCAGAAAATAATCATAATGCGGAAGCGTTTCACCAGAAAATAATAGTAATGCGGAAATGTTTCACCAGAAAATAATCCTAATGTGGAATCATTTCACCAGAAAATAATTGTAATGGAGAAATGTTATGTCAGAAAATAATCGTAATGCGGAAGCGTTTCACCAGAAAATACACTTATTGCAGGAGCAGTTCACCAGGAAATACTCGTAAGGCGGCAGCGTTTCTCCAGAAAATACACTTATTGCAGCAGTATTTCACCAGAAATTAATCGGAAGGCAGCAGCGTTTAGCAGAAAATAATCATAATGTGGAATCGTTTCACCAGAAAATAATCGTAATGGGGCAGCGTTATGTCAGAAAATAATCGTAATGCGGAATCGTTTCACCAGAAAAGAATCCTAATGCAGAATCGTTTCACCAGAAAAGAATCCTAATGTGGAATCGTTTCACCAGAAAATAATTGTAATGGGGAAACGTTATGTCAGAAAATAATCATAATGCGGAAGCGTTTCACCAGAAAATACACATAATCCGGTTAGAGGGAAAGAGAAGAGGGGGAGAGGCAGCATAAGATGAAAGAGAGGGGCAGAGGAACAGAGAGGGGGAGGGAGAGACCGCATAAGATGGAAGAGAGTGCAGAGGAACAGAGGGGAGAGAGAGAGAGACAGCATAATATGGAAGAGAGAGCAGAGGAACAGAGAGGGGGCAGGGAGAGACAGCATAAGATGGAAGAGAAGGCAGAGGATCAGAGATGGGAAAGGGAGAGACAGCACTAAAGCACAAGTTTACAGCTTTACCAGCCTACAGCCTAACCAGCTTTCAAAGAAAACTCTAGAATCAAAAGAG
Organism: Hyperolius riggenbachi; assembly: GCF_040937935.1. Taxonomy (NCBI): domain Eukaryota; kingdom Metazoa; phylum Chordata; class Amphibia; order Anura; family Hyperoliidae; genus Hyperolius; species Hyperolius riggenbachi. The sequence goes on from NC_090657.1 coordinate 133,773,820, forward strand.
CAGGGCACATTCTAGCAGTTATAACAGTAATGGGAGTCTGCACACAGGACAGGAAGTGTTCTCAGCAGCCTGCCTGCATACCTTCTCTTCTGCTGTGTTGATGTTTTGTGTGGGGGACGGGGCTCCAACAGGACACTTCACATTCTTCTCTCTGTGACTGCATCTGCCCCCTTGCTGTCTCGCTCCAGTGTCTGTGTGCATCCAGTGACACAGGGGGTGGGGGGGGGTCAGACTGTTGGGGGCATAAGCTGGCTGGCTGCTGGCTCCTGGTTTGACAGGTGGGGTGGCAGAGTTAAAGGCTGGGCCACACGAGGTAAACACTTTACCAGTGTGGCTACTGGGAAGAAGGGGTGCGGCTTGAAAGGAGGAGCCTGGTGGAGAAGAGCAGTATTGATTGCTTTATTGGCTGTGGAGAAGGGGGTTATATTATATATAAAGAAAACAAAAACAAAAAACATGGTCACGGTAGCAGCAGCGGGGGAATGTGCCTCACCACCTCATGTCGCCCCAGACAACCACATGTACTTGCCTGGTGGGTGAGACACCCCTGTGTGTGTTAGTCGTAGCACCAGTAATAAATCAATACTAATGTAACGATTGTGGAATTCTCTCCGTGATCAGCGCACAAGACGTGTGCGCTGACACTGCGGAAATCCTCCACAAACGTATAATTTGCGGAAACCCAGCAGAAGGTGCAATGCACCTGTAGAGGGAAATTCCTGTCGACAGGAGAGCTGTGGAGTGCAGAGGAACAGCTCCTCTGCCCTACTACACACGCCAGACAGGAATTGCACGAAGGGACGGAACGCAATCGCAAGAGAGGCGATTGAGAATGAGCACAGAGACAGATTGTATGTGTGTGCACCAAACTAGTCGCCAACCCGTGACGGTGCACACACCACAGCAGAAATAAAGTAGGAACGCGATCGCGAGAGGTGCGATCGCCAGACGTGACACAAGGTTACAGCAAGGCAGAGCACGAGAGTAGCAAAGGCACAGCAAATAATACAATGAGGAGATACGGAAAATAACAAACGCTAGCTAAACGCGAACACCGCACTCATTCGCAACAGTGCACGCGTTTATGCGCGGTCTCCACGTGATAAGCACAATAGAGACAAACACGCCTTACTAACCACCGACAGACAAACATGAAACAGAGGACGCGAGCGCTTGCTTAACGGTTACCTCACCGAGCCTCCAGCAAGCTTTCGTAGCAGACAAGACAGACACACGAAAACATGAATAAGCGAACAATAGGATCCACAGCACTAGCGAAAGTGGCTAGGAAGACAGAACAGAAGGATCCACAGCACTAGCGCAGGATGCTAGTGCGATCCAGGTACAGAGTAGCAGAACAGAAGGATCCACAGCACTAGCGCAGGATGCTAGTGCGATCCAGGTACAGAGTAGCAGAACAGAAGGATCCACAGCACTAGCGCAGGATGCTAGTGCAATCCAGGTACAGAGTAGCAGAAGAGAAGGATCCACAGCACTAGCGCAGGATGCTAGTGCGATCCAGGTACAGAGTAGCAGAACAGAAGGATCCACAGCACTAGCGCAGGATGCTAGTGCGATCCAGGGAAACAGATCAGAAGGGGCTACCAGTAACAACCGCTGTTCCGGTTAGCACCCAGACACACAGAATGATTTCCTGTCGACCACCGCTGGGACAGGACAATCGCAACAGACAAACAAAACAGATAAGCAATCCTAACTGCACTAAGGAAACATGCCCAGTGCAGTTTCCAGGGATTACACTAGGCTAATCTTCAACAAAGAGCAAGGCTGACACTCCCGGCGAGTGTCACACAGGATCTAACCCTTATGACCAGCAAAGGTCTGTGATATCACATGGTATATATAGAGCAGGCCTACAAGGGATGTGGCTAGGCAATTTGCATGAGAAACGTATGCAAATTCTTCAGCAGCAAGCTGCAATACTGACAAAAGGTCTCTCTTCCAGAGACCTGCAGAATGCAGACCTGAACAGTGGTCAAAAGGCTGCCTGCCTGCACAGGCAGCCCAGCGGATCCTCACAGTACCCCCACCCCTCTAGGGTCAGATTCCAGATGACCCTCCAAACTGATATCAACAAAAGACTCTAACTGAAGACTCATGAAGGTCAGGACAGCCCGACAAGGCCCAATTCCAGAGTCAGTCCAGCCGAAACCGACCTCATTGGAAGCAAACGCCACCGAAACATGTCCATCAGTACTACCAGTCTCAGTATAACACCCATCAGGACTGTAAACGCCAGAGAAGAAGCCATCGACACCCTCCAGACAATACCCACCACCTTCCAAGGAGCGTCCGAAAATACCAAACCTGCCACAATACCTGTTCGAAGTGTCCCTTACAACACAAAAGCCACCATTGATCTTATCCAGGGCACCAAGCAAATGCTCTCCTGGGATCTCCCAGAACCCTCCGAAGCACCACAGAGATCCCAAGAGGGCAGAACAACCACCAGGCTCACACGGAGAACCACCAAGCCCTCCCATGGAACCAATGACTATTCTGTATTCAGAATTACGAGGACACCCATCAAGATCAAGACTTTCAGGGACCACTTCTGGGCATGCAAGCAGGCAGGCCATATCAGAGCATGTCTCCACCGAGGATGCATCTGAGCATGCTGGTAACTAGAGTTGGGCCGAACGGTTCGCCGGCGAACGTGGTTCGCGCGAACTTAGGTGGTTCGCGTGCGGGTACCGCACGCGAACGTTTTGCGGAAGAAGTTCGGTTCGCCCCATAATGCACCTGAGGGTCAACTTTGACCCTCTACATCACAGTCAGCAGGCCCAGTGTAGCCAATTAGGCTACACTAGCCCCTGGAGCCCCACCCCCCTTATATAAGGCAGGCAGCGGCGGCCATTACGGCCACTCGTGTGCCTGCATTAGTGAGAGTAGGGCGAGCTGCTGCAGTCTCTCATATAGGGAAAGATTAGTTAGGCTTAACTTCTTCCTGGCTGCATACCTGTTCTGTTCAGTGAGCCCTCAGCCCACTGCATACCTGTTCAGTGATCCTGCCACTGCATACCTGTTCTGTGAACCCACCCACCACCACTGCATACCTGTTCAGTGATCCTGCCACTGCATACCTGTTCTGTGAACCCACCCACCACCACTGCATACCTGTTCAGTGATCCTGCCACTGCATACCTGTTCAGTGATCCTGCTGCCACTGCATACCTGTTCTGTGAACCCACCCACCACTGCATACCTGTTCAGTGATCCTGCTGCCACTGCATACCTGTTCTGTGAACCCACCCACCACTGCATACCTGTTCAGTGATCCTGCCAGTGCATACTTGTTCTGTGAACCCACCCACCACCACTGCATACCTGTTCAGTGATCCTGCCACTGCATACCTGTTCTGTGAACCCACCACTGCATACCTGTTCTGTGAACCCACCCACCACTGCATACCTGTTCAGTGATCCTGCCACTGCATACTTGTTCTGTGAACCCACCCACCACCACTGCATACCTGTTCAGTGATCCTGCCACTGCATACCTGTTCTGTGAACCCACCACTGCATACCTGTTCTGTGAACCCACCCACCACTGCATACCTGTTCAGTGATCCTGCTGCCACTGCATACCTGTTCTGTGAACCCACCACTGCATACCTGTTCTGTGAACCCACCACTGCATACCTGTTCAGTGAACCCGCCACTGCATACCTGTTCTGTTCAGTGGACCCGCCACTGTATACCTGTTTAGTGAACCCGCCACTGCATACCTGTTCTGTTCAGTGGAGTTTGGTGTGTCAGTGTGAAGCAGTACCTTAATTACACTACCTGATTGATGTATACACATGCAAGATGTTTTAAAGCACTTTAGGCCTGTCATTTAGCATTCAATGTGATTTCTGCCCTTAAAACGCTGCTTTTCGTCAAATCCAGATTTTTCCCGGGGACTTTTGGCGTGTATCCCACTCCGCCATGCCCCCCTCCAGGTGTTAGACCCCTTGAAACATCTTTTCCATCACTTTTGTGGCCAGCATAATTATTTTTTTTTTTCAAAGTTCGCATCCCCATTGAAGTCTATTGCGGTTCGCGAACTTTAACGCAAACCGAACCTTCCGCGGAAGTTCGCGAACCCGGTTCGCGAACCTAAAATCGGAGGTTCGCCCCAACTCTACTGGTAACCGAGGCACATTTGGGCTTTCTGGGTCACAGAGCACATTGGGGTACACCAGCACAGGAGAAACCTCAGAACATGTTGGGGAACTGCCAACCTCAGAGTCCGGCACGACAGGACCAAAACCAGTACCGGGCAGAGAATCATTACGAGCAGGGGTCTCAAGCACTGGACTCTAAAAAAAAACCTCGTACTCAGGCTTAGAAGTCTCAGTGACTGTAATGGTATCTGACAAAAACTCATCATTGACTACACACGACTGAAGCTCCACCAGAGCTGAAAAAGTAGTCAGCACAACAGCAATGCCTACTGAAGTGGGCAACACCTCAGAAGGACTTGGGGGGCAGGAGACATCTCCTACAAGTTCTGCACCCTTTGGGAGGAACTCGGAGGTCTCCAGGACATCAGACAAGACCTCAGGAACATCATTTTTCAAGTTTTCTGAGAAGGATTCTGAACTATCCATGTTACAGGGCAAAACTGGAACTTTATTTTGTGAACAGGGCAGATGTCCCAGGGCAGGTTCCACCATAAACTGAGACTGAATTTCATCATCATGAGCGGAACATACAGGAATATTTACTGGAACACACACTGACTCCCTAACTTTAATCTCGCTGCACCCAGAATTCTGCGTAGCAGTCAAACTAGCTTGCAACTCCAAAACTGCAGAAAAACAGGTGAGTATAGTGGCAATACCTAGACGAGCCTCTAGGGACACTGCAGGAGACTCTAAACAAGGCCATCTTAACTCATCCAGAGTACAGGGTGCAGGATCAGCATTTTCCTCAGAACAAGAAAGGGACTCACAAATGTCAGTGTGATTGGACATCATATTGTTATTCATGGTACAGGGCAAACTCAGAGAAACTTTCTCTGGACCCAGCAAAGATGTTTCGGAGTCAGATTCGCAAAACCGAAGCGCTGTCTCACTCTTAGATTCGGCTAACAATGTCAAATCCGAGGAGCCAGAACGCAAAACCTGCGAATCAAAAATCGCTTTAGGTTGTGAAACTGACGCTTCCATAGCGCAAACCTCCGCGATCTGCGGGGCAGACTGTAAGGTGTTCAGGACAGAAACACTGGAGCAACTGTCACCAGGAAACGGGCCCTTACAGGTGTGAACAGGGTGAGACAAAGACGCATCTGCAGTAGAAATAGCGACAACATCAGGAAAAACTTTATTAGACATATTAATTTTACTTTTGATGCTGCAAAATTTAGGAATTTTCCCCATGGCAGGATCACAGATGGAAGATCTTAAAGATCTGTCTCTAAATGACAAGGGGTCCCACATATCCTTGAGAAAACTGGCACATTCATGCTGATCACAATCTGCAGGAACATCAGAGAAACAGGCATCAGATCGCACAGATTTAAACTGCACGCATTCAGGAGAGAATCCTCCAGGATTCGCACAGGAATCAACCACTGTGGCGCACCCACTCACTTCAGATCGCACAATGCCACGACTCACATGCTTTACCCCAAAAAGGCAGGAACAATCATCCGACAACGATGTCTCTTTATTGGAATCAATTGGTTGGTGTGTGTGCAACTCATCCAAAATCGTCTGCCATACATAAATCATCAGATCCACATCACCCTCGTCACATTCATCGGAATCAGTCAATAGGTACATAGAATCGAGACAATCATTCCAGACATCTTCGCTTTTTGCGATGTAAAAATCGCAAAAGGCTTTCCAATCAAAATCAAATTCCTCCATCAAGGCCTCAATGTCCCATGAGGCAAATGGAGGTTCAAACAGGCCAGTATCCAAATAATCTCCATATGGGTGGAGTTCAGGAACAAGAACAGATTTTTTAACTGCTTTAATATAGTGTGCGATCCTACCTATAGTAGGATCCAAATAAGCTTTGGATTGAGGCAAAAAAACAGGAGACAGATCAACATCATTGTCATACTGAATGGTTTTGCATGGAAGGGAAAGATCAGCTGACTTATCAGCAGCTACACTTTCAATCAGAGCAGGTGGTAAGCCAGGCAGTCCAAACCAGTGAGAGAATATCACTGTAAGAAACTGATACAGATTATCATTCCAAGAATTGTTTTTTAGCACATCATACGCCCAGGTGAACAAATCGTCTTCTAAGAGCACATAGGCAAACTGAAGAGCCGACGTAGACGGATCAGCAATCTGAAAGGTGGGATCCAGGCAAAACCTCACACATTCAGAGAGAAATTCCGCTTTGGTCTCTGAGTTTAGCCTTTTAAAGCTCTTAAAGACACAGGACCCATACTCGACAAAATCGTACAAATCAGAAATTCCCTCTACACTGGGAATTTTGGTTGGGCTGGTCATACTGTAACGATTGTGGAATTCTCTCTGTGATCAGCGCACAAGACGTGTGCGCTGACACTGCGGAAATCCTCCACAAACGTATAATTTGCGGAAACCCAGCAGAAGGTGCAATGCACCTGAAGAGGGAAATTCCTGTTGACAGGGGGAGCTGCAGTGGTGCTCACCGCCAGGTCGTGATCATGCTTACGCATGGATTCACGACCATTTTAACGCATTCCGCCTCGGACACGCTAAGCCGTGAATAGATTTTCAACCACGAAAATCTACTTCGGCTTCGCGTGAATGCGGACAGAAATCCGCATTCACGCTCGTGAAACCCGGTGCTGAAGTCGTGGTTTGCGGAAATGCGTCAAACTATGCGGAAGTGACACATTGCAGGCCAATCAGAGTGCCCCAGCCAGGCCCTAGCAACCAATCACAGGAGGGGAGCTATGCCCTCCCCTCCTGAATATAAAGCGGCGGCCATGATGGAAAAGCTCTGTCCTTGCTAGACTGTGGTGCTGAGAGGATTATCTCCAGGTCATTGTTGTTTGAGCAAGTGCATTTATTTTGTTAAAAACAAAGCGTTTTTTTTTGCTAACACTGCTCTTATACTGTACACAGTTAGCTAGTCAGTGAGTGATTGCTGTAGTTAGTTGTAGTCAGTGTAGTGTAGTGGGAGTGTGGGAGTCTAGTGATTATTTAACTGTGTGTAGTGCAGGCAGGTTCAGTGCTGCAGTGTAGTCAGTGTAGTGGGAGTGGGGATTATCTGTGTGTAGTGCAGGCAGGCAGGTTAGTGCAGCTGCAGTGTTCACTTGCATATTCCAGTGACAGTTATACACTTGTACTATTTGCAGGCAGCCAGTCACACCGCTGGTGCCGCCACTCTCTGCCAGTGTTACACCCTGAAAAAGGGAATTATAAATAAGAACTCCATGAGCATGCTTCCTCTGCCTGCATCATGTCTGATGAGAATTTATTCAAATAAAATCTTATATAGCATAGAAAAAGGTTTTCAATAAGAACTTTTCCACAATAACATGCAGTTCTCGTCCATATAACAGTCATATAAAAGTGCAAATACAAAAGCATTTCTTGCTGAACAGATAAAGATGCATTAACTTTGCTGGCTGATCTTTATAACTGCATAGATTCACTGTGACACGTGGTTCCAGCATGGCTGACTGCAGGGAGTCACTAAACACACATGTGGCTGCACACTAGCTCAAATGCACTTGCAATAACCATATTATTCCTGCAGATCTGTGAGTTATAAGGCTTCATGTGAACACACACATTACATACTGGCTGTGAGGCCTGATCTTCTTCTGCACAGATCACTAACATGGCTGAGTGCTGGTTGCCTAACATATAGTACATATCCAGCACTGCTCAGTTTAACCACAGCAAATATCTGCTTCACATACATTTAACATGTTCATAAGTTGTTCATATAACATACAATAGCTGTCTAGCAATCACTTAATTCACTTTGAGCTCAAAGTATGGATAAAATACCTGAAAAAGGGAATTATAAATAAGAACTCCATGAGCATGCTTCCTCTAATCTGCATCATGTCTGATGAGAATGAGGCAGCAGGCCTAGAGCCTCCCCTTAGGTACTTTCCCCAGGTCAACAAGTTGCTAAACATACACAGACTCAGGCAATAGATAGCCCAAATCCTGATCCTGTATTTCAGCCTGTTATCTCCATAGATATTTCAAAGAATAGGATTATTTTCCAATAGCTTATTGGGAAGTTACTGCTTTACAGATTTTTCTACACAAAAATCAGTCTATTACACTCTCCCCTGCAAAATTAGATGGCGTCCCGACATCTACACATACTTTAAATAGACAATTTCTCAACCCCAGGCATTCTGGTAACTTATCTGCACTATACAGTAATCAATTTGGTTAGCTAAATCAACAGCACACAGCTACTCCTCATACATATTCTTAGAACTCTTCTTTAGGGTCTGAAATCTCTAACTATGCTTCATAACGAACACAGTTTGACTTCTAGTATGCCTGTAGAAATGTTGGTTGGTAGATCTGAAATGAATTTGACCACATTGTCATTGGTTCAACCCCTCTAATTGGCATGGGATAATACTGGTAAAGCATTTCATTGGCATTCACTACATTATAGCATGTTGGCGTTCCCAGTTGGTCATAAGTAAAGACTTTAGGAGCTCGCCTTTCTCTCCTGGGTAAGCTATGGACTTGTGTGTGATCTTCAACTGAATTTGGAGATTGGGATACTAGAACCTCATCCTGCATCTCAACTGATTGTTCATCCTCCCTTGGATTATCTTCTTGCTCAACAGTCTCTTGTAGTATCTCAGGCTCACTTGTATTGGTCAAAGGAGCTTCTTCATCCAGCTCATTGTTAAGTGCAGATGTCTCTTGCTCACTACCCACTTGTGCATTAGTAGTCTCACTAATTCTATCATCATTGAGCTCTTGAGGCTGCGTTACCGGATGGTAATAGTACACATATTCTTCTTCCTCATCTTCTTCCTCTTGATTTGTGTCTTTGTGATCTAGCTCTTTCTTTCTTTCCTTCTGTTTAACTGGTGGTTTTGGTTGAACTTCCAGTGGTAAATAATCACATGGTAACAAGAGATTGCGATGCATGATCCTTGATCTTCCTCTACCCTGCTCAGGTTTGATTTCATAGACTGGGAGATCTTTTCCAACTTGACGAATCACAACATGAATGTTCTCTTCCCAATGACTACGGAGCTTTCCAGTACCTCCTCTAGGCGTCAGGTTTTTGACTAGGACACGGTCACCTGGACACAATACTGAGCTTCTTATTCTTCCATCATAATGTTTCTTACTTCTCTCTGTTGACTTTTTCATATTCTCTCGCACTATTTCGTATGCATCCTGCATTTCTTGTTTCCATTTTTCCATGTATGCTCGATGATCAGGTTTTCCTGTCTCTGAGGTAAGTCCAAACAAGAGGTCAATAGGCAATCTTGGAAATCTTCCAAAAAGGAGGTAAAAAGGGGAAAAGCCTGTTACTTCACATCGTGTGCAATTATATGCATAGACAAGCTTATTCAAAGAGTCTTTCCAATTTGTCTTCTGTTTCTCAGTAAGAGTCCTAAGCATCTGTAACAATGTTCTGTTGAACCGTTCCACTTGTCCATTTCCTTGGGGGTGATACGGTGTTGTTCTTGATCCTAATACACCACAGTTCTTTTTCAACTGAGCAAAAAGCTGATTTTCAAATTCACCGCCTTGATCATGATGTATTCGCATTGGCATTCCATACTTTAGAGCATAATCGTTGAAGATTCGATCAGCAACTGTTTTAGCAGACTTTGAGGTGGTGGCATAAGCTTGAGCAAAACGAGTAAAGTGATCAATGATTATCAGGATATATTCATATCCACCTTTACATTTATCTAAGTGGAGAAAATCTATTGACACAAGTTCAAATGGCTGTGTTGTAACAATACTTGTAAGAGGTGCTCGTGTTTCTTTGCATGGCGTCTTTTGTTTCAAACAGGTACAAGTTCTTGCCACATAATGTTCAACTTCCTTCTGCATGTAAGGCCAAAAGAATCTATCCCGGATCAATGATAGTGTTCTGTCAATACCTTGATGACCCATCTCATCATGTAGTTCCTTTAACACGGTAACCTTGTATTCTTCAGGTAATACAAGTTGTGTCTTGTTCAATGTTCTTCTTTGGAGAATTCCTTTTTCATCAATACAAAGTCTTTCCCAGTTGCGAAGTAGACACTTGCTTTGCTTGCTAAGAGTATTCAGTTCATAACCTGATGGCTTATGGTTCTTCACCTTGCACTGTATTATTGAGCCAATGTGCTTGTCATCTTGCTGTGCTCGTCGAATTTCATCAACTGAAAATGGTTTACCTATTTCATCAATCACTCCTGTACTTTGGGTATCTGTAACTGCTAGGCAAACCCATGGTAGGTTAGAGTCTTGAACCTCAATAGCTTGGATTGTTGCTGCCACACAATCAGATGTCAGCTCTTCAGTACATTGTTCCATCACCCTCTCAATATTTAATGGCATCCTTGACAACGAATCTGCATCCACATTTTCTTTACCAGGTCGGTAACGAATGGTGAAATGGAAATCTGCAAGTTCTGCTACCCATCTGTATCCAGTGGCGTTTAGCTTGGCACTCGATAGCACATATGTGAGTGGATTGTTATCACTGTACACTGTGAATGTTGGTGCATAATACAAGTAGTCTCTGAATTTTTCTGTAATGGCCCACTTCAAAGCAAGGAATTCCAATTTTCCAGAGTGAAGATGGTAATTCTGTTCAGCTGCAGTTAAAGTCCGGGAGCCATAGGCTATCACACGAAGTCTTCCCTCTTGTTGTTGATATAGAACTGCACCGAGGCCTTGATTGGAGGCATCTGTGTGGAGGATAAACGGCTGGGAAAAATCTGGAAAACCAAGGACTGGTGGCTCAACTAGACAGTCTATTAATTCTTCCAAGATACATTGATGTTTTTCCATCCAGTTAATCAATTTATGTGATGACACTCCTTTTCTCTTCGTTGGAACTTTTCGTGTACTCATGCTACTTTGTGGTATTTGGTCTTCTGTGGTCCCTTTCAACAAATCATAAAGTGGTCCAGCAATACGAGAAAAGTTTGGTATATACTGTCTGTAATAGCTTAACAAGCCCATGATGGCACGTAATTCTCCCACAGTGCTTGGTCTCTTTTCCTTTAAAGCTCTTACTGCAATAGTGTCAGCTGGATCCATCTTGCTACCTTCAGATGAAACAATTCTTCCTAAATAGCGCACCTCACGTTTAAACAGTTCACACTTCTTAGGCTTCAGCTTTATTCCATACTTCCTCAACCTCTGAAGTACTTCTCTGACATGATTCACATGTTCCTCAAATGACTGACTGTACACCAATGTATCGTCCAAGTAGGGTATACATATGTTGTCTCGTACATCTTCCAAACATTCTTCCATACAACGTTGGAAAACTGCAGGTGCATTCATTAACCCGAAAGGAATTCTTATCCATTCATACAGGCCCCATGGGGTCACAAATGCAGTCAAGTGTCTGCTGTCTTCTTCCATAAACCCTTGATGGTAGGCTTTTCCCTGATCCAGTAATGAAAACCATGAGTGGCCACCAAGGCTATCAAGGATGTCTTGTACTCGAGGAATTGGTTGTCTATCAGGGTGAGTCTTCTTATTCAGTTCTCTGAAATCTATGCACAAGCGTAAGCTACCATCTTTTTTTCTTACGCAGACAACTGGTGAAGCATAAGATGAGCAGGATTTTTGTACCCATCCTTGCATAATAAGGTTGTGAAGATAGTCTTTCATTTCTTTGTAGAGTGGCTTCGGTGTGGATATGTATGTGCGCGCTACAGGATTCATATCACTCAAGGAGATTCTTATCTTTAGCTTCCCAATGCTTCCAATATCGTCATCTGATTTGGAGAAAGAAGAACATTCTTCACGAAGTAGTTTCCGTACCACCTCTTTTTCGAATTCACCCAAGTGGCTCAGGTCAATTGGGGGATCCCATGGAGTATCAGCAACTTGCTCGCTTCCTGCTTTTACTTGACTCACTGACACTGGAAGGCTTTTATTGGGTTTCTCCAAGATGGTATCTGGATACACAGCTTGAACATGCTGTACAGTACCTATTACAGTTCTTCCTAATAACTCAATGTCATGGTTAGTTGGGTTTTGTACAGTAAGGACAACATAAGGCAACACACCACTTCTCAGCGTTACTAACGTCTCACAAAACTCAAGTCCTTCAGGCCACTGGGGACTGATATCTGGCTCAAAGAGAACTGTAGTGTCCTTAGTTAATGATTGGGTTTGCACTTTACAATCTATCTGAATAGAGGTGTGTCTTGGCACGATGACTTTCTCTTTGGTCGTTCTCACTACATAGTCGCATGGTTGCTCAGTTGTCACCATATCTATGAAGGCAGTGACACTTTCTCTCTCAAGGTTTGGGAAGGTGGCTCTTAGTGTCTCATGCAGTTGCTCTCTTTTTGTTGCCGATACTTGTGCTGTGGCGCTAGATTTAACTATTCGCTCAATAACATTAAAGCCTATAATGGGTTTTGAGAGCTTTCCACCCTTCATCACTAAGATGGGTACAACAAGTTCAGTGAGGGAATCATTATCTGTAGCTAATCCAAATGTGACTTCGATGAATCCTAAATAAGGGATGCTCTGTCCATTAGCAGCTGTGATCTTCAAATCCTCAGAAGCATCAAGTAACTCATAAATGTCTCTTAACTTCACATCTGGCAAATATCTCTTTTTCCACTCTTCATCAACAATTGATACTTGGGAGCCCGTGTCCCACAATGCTCGTGTTCTATTTCCCTGTATGTAGCACTCAGCTATACACTGTTTCCCTACCAGAGTGACAAGACGGGAATGACTATCCTCTTTTCTAGGGCTGCTGGCATGCACTGGTGGACCATGATTCTGTCCACACAATTTGCTGTGTTTAGGCCAATGTTCAGCTTGACAGATTTTTGAACAATAGGTAGCTTTCTTACAAGATGTACATCGGCTGAGCTTCTGATCTCTCCCCTGAACACCACAGTGGAAACAATATGGTTGGGACATTCTTCTCCTATTGGTTACTTCCTGTCCCGTGGAAGTAACCATCTCCCATTTAAAGGATCATCTTTGTTTAGTCTTGTACCTCTCGCTTTGCATCCTGCAAGGAAGTGCTCACTACTTCCACATCGGTAACAATGGCTGCAATATTCATTTCCATTTTGCTGACACCAAATACACTTTCTCAGAGGGGCATATGCTGAAGAAGGATATAGGCGTTGAGGTCTAAGCCTTTGTTGATAGGGGGTAGCGGCCATCTGTCTCGGTTCTTGGGGAAACACACAACTTTCTGGAGAATACTGTAACTGTTGAGGGGGTATGCACTCCTTTACTGCAGGTGGTGTCTGATACTGTGTCTGGACAGTGGTAGGTTGTTGAATCGATTCTCTGATCTGTGCAACTTCCGCACCCAGGTTTTTTAATAAAGCTAGGTCAGAACGCATTTCTTTCAGTTCACTTAGTACCTCAGATTGAGTGTTACTAGTTTGGCACAGGTGTGTGCTTTTACCTTTTGTAGCTGTAGGTGTCTCTGATTGGACTGAGTGCACTGTGGCTGGTCGTTGTGGGGTGAGTAGCTTCTTTTTGTTCTGTCTCTCTGCTTCATTTGCACAGGCAATGTTGAGTTTCTCCAGAAGCAGTTCATCACTTGTTGTTGTTTGCTGCAGGAATGGTTGAAGGTCACTTCTGATGTTGTCATTTTGCAAACCTGTTAAGACAGTATGAAGAAACATACTCTGTACCAGTACAGGATCATATCTTAGACCAGATTCTGCCTCCTAGGAAGCAAACAGGATTTTTTGTCTTAAATCAAAGGCACGGATCAAGAAAGTCTGTGGGTCTTCTTTACTACTTTGTACCTCTGATGTCAGTTGCTTGTACAATTCTGTTGCACCCTTCTCTTGGTAATGAGATCTGAGAATTCTCCTCAAAGTGGGCAAAGTAAGTTTGGTCTTACCCTCCAGGTAGCTGTGCAGCTGCAAATCTGGTGCTATTGCCCTAATCACTGCATCAACAATTTCTATTTCAGGAAACCCCTTGCTGATTCCCTGCTCAATTTGGTGGGCTAAGCTAGAAAAAGTCAGTTTGTCCTTTTGGCCTGGCTGACCTATCTGACCTGATAATTTAAATTCTCTACCCCACTGCAAAGGAACATGATGCTGGAAAGTCTGCTGAGCGGGAACATGGCCTTCATTCAAACGGTTATCTCCTCCCCTCACTGACTTTTTTGCTTCACTGATCTGATTTCTCTGCTCCTCCAGTGATAACGTTAATTTCAATTGTAGTGCTTCTATCTCTTTTTTCAACTGTTCAGCTTCTGAGAGAGGAACTACCTGTCCCTGTATCACACCTGCCTGTGTCTCATCTGAAACTGCCTGCTTCGGTACACTATCCCTACAAGATTGTTGCAGCTCTTTCACTTTATCCTCCAGCATGAGTAACTCAGACATGCCCTGATCCTCAAGTTCACATAACTCTTCCCTCTCCAGATACCTCATAATATGCAAGATTATAAATGACCGACTTTTATCTACTACATTTTTAGATGATGGACCAGCAATAGATAAAAAGTCACATATTTCCAGCAAAGCATCTTTGGATAATGCATACAAGGCACCGCCCACTTGTACTTTCAAGTCCTCAACACCCGATGATTCCATCTCGATTCCTAGCCCTGGGACAAATTTAGTCTGATGGTCAACCTTTTCCTGTAGGAGAGACAGCGCAGCTCTCCTGGCACTATTCGTTAACCTCAGATCACATGCAAGTCTCTCCTTCCACAGCTGTTGAACCACCACGACCACTCTGTTCTCTCTGGCAGTCAGCGTGTTTGAAGTTGAATGATGATTAGGGATGTCTGTCTGGGCAGCTAATCCTCATCACATTCATCTCGGTGGGACCTCCAAAATGTTACACCCTGAAAAAGGGAATTATAAATAAGAACTCCATGAGCATGCTTCCTCTGCCTGCATCATGTCTGATGAGAATTTATTCAGATAAAATCTTATATAGCATAGAAAAAGGTTTTCAATAAGAACTTTTCCACAATAACATGCAGTTCTCGTCCATATAACAGTCATATAAAAGTGCAAATACAAAAGCATTTCTTGCTGAACAGATAAAGATGCATTAACTTTGCTGGCTGATCTTTATAACTGCATAGATTCACTGTGACACGTGGTTCCAGCATGGCTGACTGCAGGGAGTCACTAAACACACATGTGGCTGCACACTAGCTCAAATGCACTTGCAATAACCATATTATTCCTGCAGATCTGTGAGTTATAAGGCTTCATGTGAACACACACATTACATACTGGCTGTGAGGCCTGATCTTCTTCTGCACAGATCACTAACATGGCTGAGTGCTGGTTGCCTAACATATAGTACATATCCAGCACTGCTCAGTTTAACCACAGCAAATATCTGCTTCACATACATTTAACATGTTCATAAGTTGTTCATATAACATACAATAGCTGTCTAGCAATCACTTAATTCACTTTGAGCTCAAAGTATGGATAAAATACCTGAAAAAGGGAATTATAAATAAGAACTCCATGAGCATGCTTCCTCTAATCTGCATCATGTCTGATGAGAATGAGGCAGCAGGCCTAGAGCCTCCCCTTAGGTACTTTCCCCAGGTCAACAAGTTGCTAAACATACACAGACTCAGGCAATAGATAGCCCAAATCCAGATCCTGTATTTCAGCCTGTTATCTCCACAGATATTTCAAAGAATAGGATTATTTTCCAATAGCTAATTGGGAAATTACTGCTTTACAGATTTTTCTACACAAAAATCAGTCTATTACACCAGCGCTGTTCATTCATTCTGTCTGACCTTGTGCCGTGCCCAGTGCCCACTGCTCGCTCGCTGGCCTATGAGCATCTCATTACACAGTGTGACATCCTTGTGTGCCCACTGCATCCTTCAGTGACCTAGTTGTATATCCAGTACCCACTGCTGTGTCCACTGCATCCTTCAGTGACCTTGTACTGTGCCCACTGCATCCTTCAGTGACCTTGTACTGTGCCCACTGCATCCTTCAGTGACCTAGTTGTATATCCAGTGCCCACTGCTGTGCCCACTGCATGCTTCAGTGACCTTGTACTGTGCCCACTGCATCCTTCAGTGACCTAGTTGTATATCCAGTGCCCACTGCTGTGCCCACTGCATCCTTCAGTGACCGTGTACTGTGCCCACTGCATCCTTCAGTGACCTAGTTGTATATCCAGTGCCCACTGCTGTGCCCACTGCATCCTTCAGTCACCTTGTACTGTGCCCACTGCATCCTTCAGTGCCGTTGTACTGTGCCTGGTGCATCCTTCAGTGACCTTGTACTGTGCCAACTGCATCCAGTGATTCATTACTAGCAACATCTCTGGCAGGGTTTCGCGGGGTGAGAGGAAAGGGAGTTCAATTGCCTCAGCCACTTCTGGGACTGCTCCACATCCAGGGAGAGGACGCCCAGCTGTACGTGGTCGTGATGCAGCAGAAAGGGGGGCAGCAAAGCCTGGGCAGAGTCAGCGGACGCCATTGTCCAAATATTTTAAAGTTTCTGGTCCCCGTGTGGTGGTTGAGCAAATGGAACCTGACGTACTCATGGACATCATGACTTCCTCCCAGACCTCTACTGTGAGCACCACTCCAAGCAGCAGCAGCAGCAGCCAACGTCCCACGCTTGTTGTGACATCCACCCCAGCACCCACTGGTCAGCAGCCCTCCCAGGATGACAGCGTTCTGTCCCTCAGTCCGGCTTCTGGGAACCTGCTGATGCAAGAAGCTCAGGACTTACTGGGGACTGATGTGGCAGAGATTGAGATTGGGCCACAATCACAAGCGTTGTTGAGTTCTGGTGATGAAGAAGAGGGGTCTGTGTCTGGGGATGTAGGGACAGAAGAGGAGGCGGGGGAGTCAGAGGAAGAGCTGGATTATGATGATGCTGCTGATGATGACGACGTTGTGGACCCTAACTATGTGCAGCCTGCTGAGTCCATGGAAGAATGGTCAGAGGCAGAGCAGGATGACGAGTCACCTCGGCCTAGGCAAGGATATCACCATATGTCAGGCAGGGGCAGGGGCATCGGCAGCAGTGGGCGTGGAGGAAGTAGACAGGACACTGCTTCAGCCGGCACCACCACCATGCAACCCCCGGCAACTACTACCACACATTGTTCCGCTGCACCCTCTGCTAGTGGGGGCCGCAGTAAATTAAAGTCACCAGTGTGGGATTGCTTTGAGGAATGTACTGATGACAAAAGGTATGCGGTGTGCAGGTTATGCAGCAAAAGATTGAGCCGTGGGAAAAGTCTGAGCAAGATGGGTACCTCTTCCCTCCAGGGCCACCTGAGAAGCCGCCACTGCCGTGAGTGTGCGGACTTTAAGAGGAAGCAGGCACTGCTGGCAGGGGTTCCTGAGAGCAGAAGGCCCACCAGCGCAGCAGCATCATCCCTCCCTCAGGGTCGTGAATCCCTAACAGCAGCAGCAGTAGTAGCACGCACTGAACGCCCGCTTTGTCCTCCTCCTCCTCCTGACTCAGTCGCTACCACGGTACCACCAATGCACTCTGTCTGCGTTATCACTGCCCGGGTCACCGGGTGCATTTAATTTTTTGGCCAGCACTATGACGCTGTGCTGCTACTACTACCACCAGTATGTTGCCATGGTCCTTCTGTGCTGCTGCTGCTGAACTGAACGCCCGCTTTGTCCTCCTCCTCCTCCTGACTCAGTCGTTACCACGGTACCACCAATGTACTCTGTCTGCGTTATCACTGCCCGGGTCACCGGGTGCATTTAATTTTTTGGCCAGCACTATGACGCTGTGCTGCTACTACTACTACCAGTATGTTGCCGTGGTCCTTCTGTGCTGCTGAACTGACCGCCCGCATAGTCCTTCTCCTGACTCAGTCGCTACCACCACTGCACTCTGCGTTCACACTGCCCGTGTCCACTGACAACTCTGCTGCGATGTCATTGCTAATTGCTGCAAAAAAAAACAAAAAAAAAATTACAAAAATCTCTCTGGGGCCTTTTTGGCGTCAGCCACTCATCCTCCTCCAGCGGTACCTTCGCCGCCAAGTGCCATTGGAACTCGCCTTCACCTCTTTGACTGCTTAACGCGTATATCCCTTTTTAAAACCACTTATTACCAATTAATAGCCCCATTTAAAGTGTTGATTTCACTTTAAAATCCATTTTCTCTAGAAAAAAATAATTTTGGGAATTTTTTATGTTGAAGTTATGTTGCCCCTTATCACCTCGATAATCCATGCAATTTGGGGGATTGTAGCATGTATGGGGGCTTTGTTATTAACGTTAAAAGAAAATCCACCTCCGGGCGGGAATCCACGCGTGAATACGCCATTCACGGCAGAAAATCCGCGTGGTTGCGTGGACGCGGACGAAAATCCGTATGCGGCGGGGCCGAATGCGGATTTTTTTTTTGCAACCACGCGGATTGCCGAATTCGTGGATGAGGCACATCCGAGCATCCCTGGGGAGCTGTGGAGCTCCTCTGCCCTACCACACACACCAGACAGGAATTGTACGAAGGGACGGAACGCAATTGCAAGAGAGGCGATTGAGAATGAGCACAGAGACAGATTGTATGTGTGTGCACCAAACTAGTCGCCAACCCGTGACGGTGCACACACCACAGCAGATATGAAGTAGGAACGTGATCGCGAGAGGTGCGATCGCCAGACGTGACACAAGGTTACAGCAAGGCAGAGCACGAGAGTAGCAAAGGCACAGCAAATAATACAATGAGGAGATACGGAAAATAACAAACGCTAGCTAAACGCGAACACCGCACTCATTCGCAACAGTGCACGCGTTTATGCGCGGTCTCCACATGATAAGCACAATAGAGACAAACACGCCTAACTAACCACCGACAGACAAACATGAAACAGAGGACGTGAGCGCTTGCTTAACGGTTACCTCACCGAGCCTCCAGCAAGCCTTCGTAGCAGACAAAACAGACACACGAAAACATGAATAAGCGAACGATAGGATCCACAGCACTAGCGAAAGTGGCTAGCGCGATCCAGGAAGACAGAACAGAAGGATCCACAGCACTAGCGCAGGATGCTAGTGCGATCCAGGTACAGAGTAGCAGAACAGAAGGATCCACAGCACTAGCGCAGGATGCTAGTGCGATCCAGGTACAGAGTAGCAGAACAGAAGGATCCACAGCACTAGCGCAGGATGCCAGTGCGATCCAGGTACAGAGTAGTAGAACAGAAGGATTTACAGCACTAGCGCAGGATGCTAGTGCGATCCAGGTACAGAGTAGCAGAACAGAAGGATCCACAGCACTAGCGCAGGATGCTAGTGCGATCCAGGGAAACAGATCAGAAGGGGCTACTAGTAACAACCACTGTTCCGGTTAGCACCCAGACACACAGAACGATTTCCTGTCGACCACCGCTGGGACAGGACAATCGCAACAGACAAACAAAACAGATAAGCAATCCTAACTGCACTAAGGAAACATGCCCAGTGCAGTTTCCAGGGATTACTCTAGGCTAATCTTCAACAAAGAGCAAGGCTGACACTCCCGGCGAGTGTCACACAGGATCTAACTCTTATGACCAGCAAAGGTCTGTGATATCACATGGTATATATAGAGCAGGCCTACAAGGGATGTGGCTAGGCAATTTGCATGAGAAACGTATGCAAATTCTTCAGCAGCAAGCTGCAATACTGACAAAAGGTCTCTCTTCCAGAGACCTGCAGAATGCAGACCTGAACAGTGGTCAAAAGGCTGCCTGCCTGCCTGCGCAGGCAGCCCAGCGAATCCTCACAATTAAAAGTTTAAGGGGATGGGGGAAGAGGATCAGGGTACTTTGTTGGGTCTCTCAGCAGCTTTTGATACAGTTCCTGCTCAACAGACTGCAGGAGTACTGTGGCATCAATGGATCAGTCCTCCAGTGGTTCAGATCATTCCTGACTGACAGAACACAGAGAGTAGCTCTAGGACCTATCTTGTCCAGCCCTGCACCTCTAAAATTTGGAGTTCCACAAGGATCAATCCTATCCCCTCTGCTGTTTGCAATCTACATGTTACCACTCGGTACAATTATCCAACAACATGGCCTGACTTACCACTGCTAAGCCGGTGACACACAGCTATACCTGTCCTTCAAACCCGGTGGAACAGACCCTACTCCAAATAAATTCTTGCTTAGCCGAGCTACAGGCGTGGATGAATGATAACTGGTTAAAACTGAATACTGAGAAAACTGAGGTCCTTTTTGTCCAAAGCCAGCGCTCGTCATCAAAACATCTCTATCCTAAATCAACACCAATCAGGATTGGGAATTCAGACATAAACAGCTCCAATCTTGTGCGCAGCCTTGGTGCGCTAATCGATGGGGAACTGAGTTTCAGAAACCAAATTTCATCTGTAGTCAAACCTTTCTACTTTCATCTGAAGAACATTGCAAAAATGAATCCCCATCTGATTCCCCAGAGGTTCTTCCAACCTTAGTTCACGCATTCATCACATCACGGCTGGACTACTGCATCGCCCTTTATGCAGGCCTTTCCAAAAAGGACCTGCTCCACCTGCAATTAGTGCAGAATGCTGCTGCCAGATTGCTAACAAACCAGCCTCGCCACTGTCACATTACACCAATCCTTCACTCACTGCACTGGCTACCAGTAGAGTGGAGAATACTCTTCAAGATTGGACTGCTGACATTCAAATCACTGCACAACTTGTGCCCTGGATACATGAAGGACTTGCTGAAGCTGCACCACACCCCTCACAACCTCAGATCAGCAGGATCCATAAACTTGGTCACCCCAAAGTGCACCTCAAAAAACCTCTGGAGATAGAGCTTTCTGTCATGCTGCCCCTACTCTTTGGAACTCCCTACCACACCTAGTAAAGACAGCCTCATCCCTGGAGTTATTCAAATCCAGACTGAAAATCCACCTGTTTAGCCTGGCTTTTCCGGACTTATAGAATTCTTCCTCTGTACTACGTTTTACCAATCAACCAATAATTGGTCTGAGCAATGCTTATGCGCTTTGAGTCCTACGGGAGAAAAACGCTTCACAAATGTTATTTGTTGTTGTTGTTGTTGTTGTTTGATGTAGCTGTTCCTCAGAAATTCTTTCTTGCAAAGTCTCTCTCAGGATCCAGGAATCCATTAATCCCTTTGAAAAAACAGGTAGCTGTCAGTGGCAGACAATTTGCAAGCTAGTAGTGAACTACACTCACTCCCCAGCACAGAACCCTCATCTGACTCTACTCACCTTTAGAGATGGCCCGAACCTCCGATTTTCGGTTAGCGAACTTCCGCGAAAGTGGTTCGCAAACTTCCGCGAAAGTTCGGTTCACCTGAACTTTCGCGAACTGCAATAGACTTCAATGGGGAGGCAAACTTTGAAAACTAGAAAAATTTATGCTGGCCACAAAAGTGTTGGAAAAGATGTTTCAAGGGGTCTAACACCTGGAGGGGGGCATGACGGAGTGGGATACACGCCAAAAGTTCCGGGGAAAAATCTGGATTGGACGCAAAGCAGCATTTTAAAGGCAGAAATCACATTGAATGCTAAATTGCTGGCCTAAAGTGCTTTAAATCATCTTGCACGTGTATACATCGATCAGGAAGTGTAATTAGAGTACTGATTCACACTGACACACCATACTCATACTGTGTAGCACACCGCAGTGTGCTAATCTCATCTCTGCTGCCTACAGTATGTACAGTATAAGCTGTTACTCTGTGCCTGTACTGATAGTAAACTAGCTGCAGTGTGGGCTGATCCCTGCTACTTTCAGTATGTACAGTATTAGCTGTAAAGCCTGGTACACACATACAATTTTGATTAGCCAATTTTAGCTCTGTTCATCAAATTCATTGTCTGTTGGCCCACTTATTGCATGGGGGTGGTAAAATTGGTCGGTGATTGACCAATCAAAATTGTATGTGCGTATACATCTTTGATCTATGCCTATACTGATTGTAAATTATCTAAATAAAGGACATGGGGCTCCATCCAATATGTTGATGGGCAGGCCCGTTATTTGCAGCTTACACCGCTGCTAAGTTTATGTAAATGCGGCCTGACCCATGGCCATGCCCACTCATGGTATGGACACACCCATTTTTGTCGTGGCGCGCTGCATACACCCCCCTCCTTGTGCCCTCAGGTGCCACCGATTCCAAGGACCCTAGGAACGCCCCTGGACATCACCCTTAAATGCATTGTAAAGCATAGTTCCCAGCTTGTTCTGCATGTGCTGCATCCTTTCTGCCTTCTGGTGAGTTGGTAACATGTCCGCCACTTTGTGCCTATACCGAGGGACTAGTAGCGTAGCCACCCAGTACAGCTCACTCCCCTTGAGTTTTTTTATACAGGGGTCCCTCAACACAGGCTGGACAGCATGAAAGATGCCATCTGCACAAAGTTGGATCCAGACGTACTATCCATTTCCTCTTGCTCTTCCTCAGTGACGTCAGGTAAGTCCTCCTCCTCCCCCTAGCCACGACCAATACCACAGGAATGTCAAGCAGCACAAGCCCCCTGCGACGCCTGCTGCGGTTGTTCTTCTGCCGCCGCCTCCTTCTCCTCCAAAGAAACACCTTCCTCATCATCCGAGTCTGACTCCTCTTCCCCACATGACTCTTCCTCCTCCTCCCCCCTCTGTGTTTCCGCAGGTGTTGAGGAAACATCTGATTCTGATGAAAATTGCTCCCTCAACTGTTCCTGCCGTAACTGTTCCTGTTCACGCTCCTCCACAGCTTGATCCACCACTCGACGCACAGCACGCTCCAGGAAGTAAGCATACAGGATCAAGTCGCTAATGGTGCCTTCACTGCGACTCATCAGGTTGGTCACCTCCTCAAATGGCCGCATGAGCCTGCATGCATTTCGCATCAGTGTCCAGTTGTTGAGCCAGAACATCCCCATCTCCAGAGATTGTGTCCTTTTACTGTAATTGTACAGGTACTGGGTGACGGGTGGCTTTCTCCTGTTCTAGCAGGTGAGAGAACATGACCAGGGTTGAATTCCAGCGAGTCGGGCTATCACATATCAAGCGTTTCACTGGCAAGTGGTTTCTCCGCTAAATGTCTGCAAAGCATGCCATGGCCATGTAAGACTGAAATGACCACACAACTTCCTTGCCTGCTTCAGGACATCCTCTAAGCCTGGGTACTTTGACACAAATCTTTGTATGACTAGATTGAGCACATGTGCCATGCAGGGTACATGTGTCAGCTTTCCCAAATTCAACACGGAAATGAGATTGCTGCCGTTGTCACACACCACGTTGCCGATCACCAGCTAGTGCGGGGTCCGCCACTGATCCACCTGTTTGTTCAGAGCAGCCAGGAGAGCTGGTCCAGTGTGACTCTCCGCTTTGAGGCAAGACATGTCTAAGATGGCGTGACACCGTCGTACCTGGCATGCAGCATAGGCCCTGGGGAGCTGAGGCTGTGTAGCTGGAGAGGAGATCGCAGCACCAGTACAGTTGAACTGCCACTCATCCAAGGAGGAGGAGGATGATGACAGCGAAGAAGATGTAGCAGGAGGAGAGGAGGTGGCAGGAGGCCTGTCTGCAAGCCGTGGAGGTGTCACAAATTGGTCCGCTGCACAGCCACGTACTCCCTGCTTGCCATCGGTCACCAGGTTGACCCAATGGGCTGTGTAAGTAATGTACCTGCCCTGACTGTGTTTGGCAGACCAGGCATCCGTGGTCAGGTGGACCCTTGACCCAACGCTGTGTGCCAGAGATGACACCACTAGACTCTCAACTTCACGGTACAGTTTGGGTATCGCCTTTTTAGAGAAATAATTGCGGCCTGGTATCTTCCACTGCGGTGTGTGGCTTTGCTTTTGTGTGCTGAAGGAAGGCCCCATAGTCCGCCATCTTGTATGGTAATAGCTGGTGAGCTAACAGTTCCGCCACGCCAGCTGTCAGACGCCGGGCAAGGGGGTGACTGGCAGAAATTTGCTCCTTCCGCTCAAAGATTTCCTTTACGGACACCTGGCTGCTTTGGGCAGAGGAGCAGGAACCGCTCAAGGGCAGAGGTGGAGTGGAGGGTGGCTGTGAAGGCAGAGCCGGGACAAGGTTCTCCAGCACCCAAGGCTGAGACACCAAAGTGCGCCCCTCCATCCCTCCCACCTCAGCTGTCACACACTGATTGCTATTAGACTAAGAGGTGCCCCAGGGCCCACAACCTCCCCAACACCTTAATATCTAGTTATCTGGCTTGCAGTCACTGCCATGTATTCCCTTTTCTTATTTCTTTCTGCTTCAAACACAATTAGGAATGACAGCTGAATGAATTCTGCGCCCCCTCCTACACTGTGCCCTGAGGCTGGAGCATCTCCAGCCTATGCCTCGGCCCGGCCCTGTGTGAAGGTGCAAGGGAGAAAGCGGCTGAAGATGCTGCACCTGAAGGAGGAAGAGGAGAAGGAGGGTGGCTTTTCTTTTGTGTGCTGCTTTTGCTCAGGTGCTCTTTCCATTGCAGTTTGTGCCTTTTCTCCATGTGCCTTTGTAAGGCACTTGTCCCTACGTGGGTGTTGGCCTTTCCACGGCTCAATTTTTGGAGGCAGAGAGAACAGATGGCATTGCTCCGATCTGAGGCAGACACATTAAAAAATTTCCAAACCGCTGAGCATCCCTGGGGTGATGGCACTATGGTGGCATCAGCAGCTGATGTTGAAGGGCATGTTGGCTGGCTGTACATAGGTGGCGATGCATGGCGCCAGACACTGCCACCAGCTGTTTCTGATGATGAACTCCCCCTGCTTCTTTCAGGAACTCGTCTCCTCCTTCTCCTCTCTGACTCCTCCTCTGACCTGTCCCCTTTGGACATCTTGTCTCTTAGGAACCCATATGGGATCCGTATCATCATAATCATCATAATCATCCTGCCCAGCATCGCTTGCCTCAGACACCTCCAAAAATGCACCAACAGCAGGTACTTCATCATCCTCCTCCTCACACGTTACGTCCATAGTGTCGCCGCCTAACTCAGACAAATGAGGTGGTGTAATTTGCTTAGCGCCTTCATCTGGTTGTAACAATAATGGCTGTAAATGAGTTAATTCCCCACCAAATAACTCCTGTGAAGTGTCAAATGCAGCAGATGTGGTGCTTGGAGACAGTAGCGTTGGTGGCTGCGGAAGATGAGGTATTCTGTGTTAGATAGTCAACAACGTCCTGACAATCTTGGGAGTTGATGGGATGTGCCTTCTTCTGAGCACTGTACTTTGGGCCAGGGCCACACAAAATCACATCAACACGACCTTGCACAGACCTGCCGGGTGGCCTTCCTCTGGGTGTGCCTCTACCTCTACCTGTTTTGTCCATTGTGTCCATATCGAGGGGGATGAAGTGAAAGGTATGCTCTGACTTGACTAATACAATGTGCAGTCACACAGATGCAGTTAACAGGTATGCACGGAGTGGTATATCACACTGTGTGCACTTACGTAGGTAGGTGGTTGCACTGAACACAACAGGTAGGTATATGCAGTGATGGGTATTACAATGTGCACCTGTCACACTGTTCCGCCTCACGGGAAGGGTTTTTAAACCCTTTACCTTCGCTCACTACCGTAGTGGGTAAAATGAATTGCAGCAAAACATGAGGAAAGTTTCAATAGTAATATTTATTGAGCTACAATCCTGTTATAATAATTATCTAGGCTTGCAGAATCATAGTTACATTGTATTTGAGTAATTAGTGAGCATCAATATTAATTCTTACAAAGTATTTCAGCATCACCCAGAGAAGATCGGAGGACCTCAGCGACCTCAGAGGGGAAATACCTGGCGACGGCACGTCTGCTTGTCCTTCGAAAAGTCCCAACTCGAAAGTATTTTCCCTCCTTTATATAGACAGAATTCAATGTCTGCGCAGGCATAGAACATGTTTCATCCATGAGCCTATGCAGATAAGGGTGCGTGATCACAACGTGCTTTAAAAGCGTCACAGAACATGTCTGACTATTGTTGCTTATGTGAAAACTCCGCTCATATTTTGACTAGTGTTGTAGATAGCAACACTTTCATGTTCAGTCTTTCATGAGAATGTTATGGTTAGATAGCAACACTCTCATGGTCAATCTTCCATGAGAATGTTATGGTTAGAAATATCTCATAGCCAGTTTTTGATGAGAATGAACAAATGTGTTATTTTGAATTATAACTGCCAGTGTTGTAATGAACTATCATAGAACATCAAATACTAAAAGAAGCTAATCAATCAATCAGACATTCATGTCACTTTTGTATCTCATTCGGCCCTCGATTAGTGTTCACACGAACCATATGTTGCAAACCTAACCCGAGACCGGCGACAAAGTCGAAGCGACACATAACAATTCCAAAGGAGTCAAAAGTATCATACAGATGCACAGAATTAATACTGGATGATTTAAGAAGTCCAACACTTTGGTAGCACTTGGAGAATAACCCATAAAAATATCCCACCAATGATGAGAGGTTGCATCTGTAATTGCAGATCCAACTTTCACTAATTCTCCTGAAAAAATTATGGTAGCAATGACATGTTGTGCAAGAGTCTTGTTTAATGACACAATATGGCGTCGGATATCTTCAGAAGCTAATAATATATTGTGTAAACGAGTGAGATTGAAGTCCCAATTAGGCACCTCAGGCATAATTGGTGACCAGAATTTGGTAACTGAGGTCTCCATATCCCCCTGCAAAATGAAAGTTTCATTATGCCAAATTAGAGAAGAAACATTAGAAAGCCAACCTGAAAAGGGGGTCTGCATATGCAGAATCACTTTCTGTATTTATGACCAAACACACCTGTTGTGGAGCTATTTCAACCATCATCTCATAGGACAATGGAAGAATTGTCCATTTACATACTGTGAAGAAACGCGGAAAAGCCGATGCGTGGATGCAAGATAAGGCGGCTGTTTTCACGTCTGGCATAGAGGAACGCGGAGAAACACGGCGGTTTGTACGCATAGGCCTGCTTCTCTCAGTGGGGCAGGATGTGGAGGAAACGCCGCACGCTCAGACAGCGTGGCGGCGGATTCCGCATCCCATTCAGCAACAACAACGTAACGTATGCCATCAATCTTCCTGCCAGCATGCGTGGCGTAAGATCTTTTCACGTGTCATTACTTAAACCAGCTGTCCACGTGGGTCCCATTCCTCCTCCTCCTGTGATGGTAGACGACCAACCTGAATATGAAGTTGAAAGGATTTTAGACTCACGGATAGTGCAGAATTCACTACAGTATCTGGTGCACTGGAAAGGGTATGGTATGGAGGAGAGATCGTGGGTACCGGAGGGTCGCATGCATGCTGACAAACTGAAAAGTGAATTCCACGCTTTACATCCTGAAAAGCCTGGAAGGAGTTGTCCGGAGTCCACTCCTCAGAGGGGAGGTACTGTGAAGAAACGCGGAAAAGTCGCCGCATGGACACAAGATAAGGCGGCTGTTTCCGCGTCTGGCATAGAGGAACGCGGAGAAACCGCCGCGTCTGACGCGGTGGTTTGTACGCATAGGCCTGCCTCTCACAGTAAGGTGGGACGCGGAGAAAACGCCGCACGCTCGGACAGCGTGGTGGCGGATTCCGCATCCCATACGGCTACTACATTACAACACATGACTGGTGTGGCTGGGACCAATAGTCCACACTGGTTTAGGAGGACGCGTGCGCGCGCAGAGAGGCAGGGCTTTTATGGCAGTCAGAGGAAGGTCAGCTGACCAGGCTGGTCAGCTGACATGTGCAGCATCTTTCATTGGTCCAGCAATTAAGGGAGGTGCTGGAGAGCACTGAAGTATATATACTGGATGCTGGTCATTCTCTGGTTGTCTGGCGTTGCGATCACTTAGTGGTAGCACTCAGACCTGTCTGTATCTGTGTTCTAGCATAGTTTCCAAAGGTGTTTGGATCTCACACCTTAGAGTTAGGAAATTATACTGTATTATTTGTTATGACCTTCTGCCTGCCTGACTATTCCTTTTGATCTCTGATTCTGTACCTTGCTATTTCTGATAACCTGTTGCCAAACTCTGCCTGTTTCTGGACTCTGGATCTGCCTCCTGATTCTGTACCCTGCTATTGTGATACTCCGTTGCCGTACCCTGCCTGTTCATTGGATTCCGTATCTGTCTCCCGAATCTGTACCTTATCTGTCTGTGTGTTAACGACCTGGCTTGCCCGAACTCGAGAACTAGCCTTACTGTTAGAGGCAGTTCCCAGATCTGTTAGTGATACTCCCTCATTGGTGTCACTCACACTCTGTCCTTCCTCTCTCTGCTTAGCTCCTCCCCCGGGAGAGTCTAGGCCACGGAAGGTACTTACTTCTGTGTGAACTCAAAGTATTACTGTTGCATTAACACTCACTCGTTGCTCAGGTGTCTAGAGGTTAGAATATATATCTGATTATCGGTGATACTGCAGATCATCAATAATCGGGTATATTCTGCATTGTATTCTGCATTGTCGGTGATACTGCAGTTCACCGGTAATCAGACCCTCTCTGTGTTACACCAATCGTTACACATACATTCATGGGCATCCGCACATATGGCAAAATCGGGCATCTGCCCGACCCTGGCCGCCCGCTGCCCCCCCCTGGCCGCGTGCCCGTGCGGCCAGCAGGAGGGGAGCAGCGCAGAGAAGAGGGAAAGCTATGGGCACCGTGGGGAATGGCGGACGTCCCCCCCCCCCTTCCCTCACCTTAGGGGGCTCTCCCTTCCTCGCTGTCCCCTCCGGAACGAAGTGTTGTGCAGCGGCTGGGCAGCGGGCGGAACTCACCTCCGTCTCGATCCAGCGCCGGAAGTTCTGGTGCCGCTGTCTGGTCTGGTCCAGACCAGACTAGCGGCAAATCCATCCAAGTTCCGCCCACTGCACAACACTTCGTTCCGGAGGGGACAGCGAGGGCGGGAGAGCCCCCTAAGGTGAGTGCCCATAGCTCTCCCTCTTCTCTGCGCTGCTTCCCTCCTGCTAGGGCACACCTGCCTACATATACTGGGCACATATAACCCTGGCTACATATACTGGGGACATATACCCCTGGCTACATATACTGGGCACATATACCCCTGGCTACATATACTGGGCACATATACCCCTGGTTACATATACTGGGCACATATATCCCTGGCTACATATACTGGGCACATATCCCCCTGGCTACATATACTGGGCACATATAACCCTGGCTACATATACTGGGCACATATACCCCTGGCTACATATACTGGGCACATATACCCCTAGCTACATATACTGGGCACATATACCCCTGCCTACATATACTGGGCACATATACCCCTGGCTACATATACTGGGCACATATACCACTGGCTACATATACTGGGCACATATCCCCCTGGCTACATATACTGGGCACATATAACCCTGGCTACATATACTGGGCACATATACCCCTGGCTACATATACTGGGGACATATACCCCTCGCTACATATACTGGGCACATATACCCCTGGCTAAATATACTGGGCACATATACCCCTGGCTACATATACTGGGACATATACCTCTGGCTTCATATACTGGGCACATATACCCCTGGCTACATATACTGGGCACATATACCCCTGCCTACATATACTGGGCACATATACCCCTGGCTACATATACTGGGCACATATACCCCTGGCTACATATACTGGGCACATATACCCCTAGCTACATATACTGGGCACATATACCCCTGGCTACATATACTGGGCACATATACCCCTAGCTACATATACTGGGCACATATACCCCTGCCTACATATACTGGGACATATACTTCTGGCTTCATATACTGGGCACATATACCTCTGGCTACATATACTGGGCACATATACCCCTGGCTACATATACTGGGCACATATAACCCTGACTACATATACTGGGGACATATACCCCTGACTACATATACTGGGGACATATACCCTTGACTACATATACTGGGCACATATACCCCTGCCTACATATACTGGGCACATATACCTCTGGTTACATATACTGGGCACATATACCTCTGGTTACATATACTGGGCACATATACCCCTGCCTACATATACTGGGCACATATACATCTGGTTACATATACTGGGCACATATACCCCTGCCTACATATACTGGGCACATATACCCCTGCCTACATATACTGGGCACATATACCCCTGGCTACCTGTTCTGGGGACATCTCTATCCCTGGCTACCTGTTCTGGGGACATCTATACCGCTGGCCACCTATTCTGGGGACACCTATAGACCTGGGGCTACCTATTTTTGGGGAACCACTGCAGTCAGATTGAGTGTATTTTGGGGAACTGCTGCCAGGTGAGAGGTGTCTACCATATTAAGGGGGCATTCTGCCTATTTATGTGAAATGCTGTCTATTTATGTGCCTCATGACTGCTGAATTTGTCTTGTTGGGGGCCTCATGGTTACTGAATTTGTCTTGTTGGGGGCCTCATGATTTGTTGGGGGCCTCAAGATCTCTGAATTTGTCTTGTTGGGGGCCTCACGATTGCTGAATTTGTCTTGTTGGGGGCCTCATGATTGCTGAGTTGGTCATGTTGGGGGCTTCATGATTGCTGAATTTGTCTTGATGGGGGGGGGGGGGGGCTCATGATTGTTGAATTTGTCATGTTGGGGGCCTCATGATTGCTGAATTTGTCATGTTGGGGGCCTCATGATTGCTGAATTTGTCTTGATGGGGGGGCCTCATGATTGCTGAATTTGTCTTGTTGGGGGTCACATGATTGCTAACTGCGAGACTATGGAAAAAGCTGAATCATCATCATATGAGACAATAGCATTAAACCTACTTTTTTAGCTTTTTAAAACCAAAAATGAAACTGGGAGGTTCTAAAAAAAAATGAACACATTTTTCAGGAGTTGGATGGATGAAATTGTTTATCTTCACAGTTTATTTTCAACTTGGGATTTTCCATAATGCTCTTGTATGAGGTAAAACGTTTGTATTTAGTTTAAATTGCTGTTGGCACTTTGCGATAGTAAAGTGACTTTTGGGTTGCAGTTTGGGCACTCGACCTCCAAAAGGTTCGCCACCACTGTCTTAATCTAATGTCCCACCATTGCTAAGTTCATGTAAACTTGTCTCCACCCGCGACCACACCCACATTCTGGTTTATTACCACACCCAGTTTTCGGCGCGGCGCGCATACGTAGCCCCATGCTCCACACGACACCACCCACAATTTTCTTCTTCCTCCCCCCCCCCCTTTTTTGCCTCCCCCTGGAAAATTTTCTGCGGACGCCCATGCATACATTAACTCTATTCTGCAGAAGACAAGGTTCATAAACTGCCGACTGCAACTTACAGATTTTACCTTCCAGAGTAGAATCGCAGAAGGAAAGGTCATGAGTTTGATTAAAGATGTCAACATATTGACCATTACATTCTGGGTAGCAGAAATGCTGAGACCCAGGAACTCCACTAATCAAAGGCATGACTACAAACTTGCACATGACAAAAGTTTTGGTCACATTATACAGGGTGATTACACCAAAACAGGATGTATCATTGCACACCATTTTCTCAGCTTCCATGTGTATCCACCAGTCTTGTGGAACTGAAGAATTAAACACTGCTCTCCATCTACAGACTTGCTCATTGACAGTCATAAGAGCCAGTTGCATAGCCGATTTGTGTTGAAGCTGATGCATAGTTTGCAATGTACACACTGTCCAATTAACAAATTTAGTCACTTTAACATCAACTTTATTAGTAAAATATAATGAAGCATTAATCAAAGAGTTAATCATGATATCTACACTTGCAGATATTTTAGCAGGATGATATATAGCTGGCATCCATTTAACCTGCAAGGTCAAAGCATCATTGATTTTACTTCCAGCATTATGTAATCTATTAGCAAGAGTCTCTATATCAAAACCATTAAGAGTTCCAGTAAGAGAACCATAGCCACCAAGCAAGGTGTCGTACCAAACGCATTTGACTCGGCCCTCTGGACAAGTCTTTGAAGGAGGAAAAGTTATCTGTGTATGTATAACTGTCTTTTGGGCATGTTGTCCCACCTTTTCACAGGTGGAAGGAAGTCTCTCATCACCCAATTGAAGTAGACATGGGTAATGTGGTCTTTTAGCAGGTTTAAGGGCCTGCTACACAGTTCCAGGAAGAATTAAATTAGCAACCAGTGATGCTCGAATGTACCCAAATTCAATTCGAGTACATTCGAATTCAGGTCCGGGGTAAATTCGGGTTCGGCCGTGATCACAAAAAGTAGAATTCAATTCAAATTCGATCCGTGATCAATAATTGAATTCGGGTATTACCCCGAATTCGTGATCACGAATTCGGTTGACCTTAAAGCTATTTTTTCACCTGGTTCTTCTTCTTCTTCATCATCATCTCGTTCTTCATCATCTGGTTCTTCTTCTTCTTCATCATCATCTGTTTCTTCTTCACCTGGTTCTTCTTTTTCTTCTTTACCTGGTTCTTCTTCCTCTTCTTCACCTGGTTCTTCTTCTTCACCTGGTCCTCATCCTCTTCCTCTTCCTCCTCCTCCTCTTCCTCCTCCTCTTCCTTCTTCTTCTTCTACTTCTTTTTATTCCTCTTCATCATCTGGTTCTTTTTCCTCTTCATCATCATCTGGTTCTTTTTCCTCTTCATCACTATCTGGTTCTTTTTCCTCTTCATCATATCTGATTATTTTTCCTCTACATCATCATCTGATTCTTGTTCCTCTTCTTCATCATCTGATTTTTTTTCCTCTACATGATCATCTGATTCTTTTTCCTCTTCATCTTCATCTGATTCTTGTTCTTTTTCCTCTTCATCATCATCTGATTCTTGTTCTTTTTCCTCTTCATCACCATCTGATTCTTCTTCTTCTTCTTCTTCATGATCGTCTCGTTCTTTTTCCTCTTCATCATCATCTGAATCTTCTTCTTCTTCATCATCTGGTTCTTCTTCCTCTTCATCATCATCTGGTTCTTCATCATCTGGTTCTTCTTCTTCATCATCATCATCTGTTTCTTCTTCACCTGGTTCTTCTTTTTCTTCTACACATGGTTCTTCTTTTTCTTCTTTACCTGGTTCTTCTTCTTCTTCACCTGGTTCTTCTTTTTCTTCTTCACCTGGTTCTTCTTCTTCTCCTTCTTCTCCTTCTTCTTCTTCTCCTTCTTCTTCTTCTCCTTCTTCTTCTTCTCCTTCTTCTTCTTCTCCTTCTTCTTCTTCTCTTTCTTCTCCTTCTTCTTCTTCTCCTTCTTCTTCTTCTCTTTCTTCTCCTTCTTCTTCTTCTCCTCTTTCTTCTTCTCCTCCTTCTTCTTCTTCTCCTTCTTCTTCTCCTCCTCCTTCTTCTTCTCCTCCTCCTTCTTCTTCTCCTCCTCCTTCTTCTTCTCCTCCTCCTTCTTCTTCTCCTCCTTCTCCTCCTCCTCCTCCTCCTCCTCCTGGTTCTTCTTCTTTTCCTCCTCCTCCTCCTGGTTCTTCTTCTTCTTCTTCTTCACCACCTGGTTCTTCTTCTTCTTTTCTTTTGTGTGTGTGTGTGTGTGTGTGTGTGTGTGTTCATATTATTCCTCTTGCACTCAACTTAACCTCCTTGCCGGTTATCACTTTGCTAGCTGCGTGTAGTACGCGATCGCCGCCGCTCGCCGCCGATTCGCCGCTACCCGCCGCGACGAGCCGCCCCCCCCCCCCCCCCGCCCCAGACCCCTGCGCAGCCTGGCCAATCAGTGCCAGGCAGCGCTAAGGGGCGGATCGGGGTTCCCTCTGACGTCACGACGTCTATGACGTCGGTGACGTCATCCCGCCCGGTCGCCATGGCTCAACGGGATTCCCTGCATACTCTGATCGCCGAAGGCGATCGGAGTGGGTGGGGGGATGCCGCCGCTTAGCGGCTATCATGTAGCAAGCCCTGGGCTCGCTACATGATTTAAAAAAAAAAAATTAAAAAAAGTGCGTCGCTGCCTCCTTGCCGGATTTTTTAGACTGGCAAGGAGGGTAAAGGAAAAATATCGATTAACATGTTTTTTTAACCTGGGATTGAGAGAGTTGCTGAAGTGCTGGTAAATAATGATGTATACATTTAATTTGCTTATTTCTTTTGTTAGCTGTAACAAATTCCTTTCACTCTGAGCTGATGGCAGTGTCTGCTCATTTCTGACGGGAGAGTTAATGAGGGGAGTTTCCCTCAGTATAGTTAACTCTGTATCAGAGAGTTCTCAGAAGAAGCTGCATGTTTCTGAGAAGTCAGCAAGAGAGTAGAGGAAATGTAACTTGTTTTAAACAGTGTAATTGTCTGTGACAGCACAGCTTTTCATATATTTTTTTGGCTTTCAGGGAAAAATACTCAGTAGTCTGATATGCAAAAAACACTGGCTGTGCATTAAAACAGACACCCCTTTGCAAATAATTTGTTCCAATAGAACTAAACCCTACACACAGTTAATTAAAGCTTTTGCTTCTGATATTTAACATGAAAAGATGGAAAATGTTTACACAGCTACTTAGACATTATTTGTACATTGTCATTGTATAACACTTGGGTATTGATAGTATTCCTTTAATGTGGTTTTCCTTACAGAACTGAACTGTAAAATTTGTTCTTCAACAACATAGCTAAATTTGTAGCGTAATAATAGCTAGTGGCGCATGGCAGCAGCGCATAATTCTGCTGACTCTGGCGGCGGGGGTAACACAGACAGCAGGAGGTGAAATGTGGCAGCAGGAGGAGGAATGACGTGTGGCAGCAGCCAGCAGGCAATGTAATGGGCCACGGTACCTAGTGTAATAATGAACACCATACAGCAGGAGGTTCTGGAAAGCAGTCGTGAAGCCCACATTGTGTCCAATACACAACTGGGACAGCACAGTTTTAAACCCAGACACCTCAGAATAATTTGGTTTGTTTTTTTACAAGAAAATGTAGCTATTGTAGTGGCGTAATAGCTATGGCACATGGCAGCAGCAGCGCATAAATCTGTGGACCCTAGTGGTGGGAACACAGACAGCAAGAGGTTAAATACAGCAGCAGCAGCAGGAGGAGTGACATGTGGCAGCAGGCAGTATAACGGGCCATGGTCCCTTGCGTTGGTACCACGGCTGTAATAATAAACACCATACAGTGGGAGGTTCCGGACAGCAGTCGTGAAGCCCACATTGTGTCCAATACACAACTGGGACAGCACAGTTTTCAACCCAGACACCTCAGAATAATTTGTTTTGTTTTTTTACAAGAAAATGTAGCTATTGTAGTGGCGTAATAGCTATGGCGCATGGCAGCAGCGCATAATTCTGTGGACCCTAGTGGTGGGAACACAGACAGCAGGAGGTTAAACACAGCAGCAGCAGGAGGAGGAGGAGTGACGTGTGGCAGCAGGCAGTGTAACGGGCCATGGTACCCAGCGTTGATACCACGGCTGTAATAATAAACCCAACAGCAGGAGGTTCTGGACAGCAGTCGTGACGCCCACATTGTGTCCAATACACAACTGTGACAGCACAGTTTTCAACCCAGACACCTCAGAATATTTTTTTTGTACAAGAAAATGTAGCTATGGTAGTGGCATAATAGCTATGGCGCATGGCAGCAGCGCATAATATTGTGGGCCCTGTGGGAACACAGACAGCAGGAGGTTAAATACAGCAGCAGCAGGAGGAGGAGGAGGAGGAGTGACGTGTGGCAGCAGGCAGTGTAACGGGCCATGGTACCCAGCGTTGATACCACGGCTGTAATAATAAACACCAACAGCAGGAGGTTCCGGACAGCAGTCATGAAGCCCACATTGTGTCCAATACACAACTGGGACAGCACAGTTTTCAACCCAGACACCTCAGAATAATAATAATATTTTTTTTTTTTTTACACAAGAACAGAAATAGTAGCTATTTTGAGGGTGTGTTAAATAGCTAGTGGCAGCCAGCAGCGCATAACGGAGTGGACCCTGGTGGTGGTGGTGGGAACACAGACAGGAGGTTTAATACAGCAGCAGAAGGACATACATGGCAGCAGGCAGCCTAGGCCATGGCACCTAGCGGTTGTACCACAGCACCTATAGAAAAACCAGGCCAAATTTGTAGGGGACTGAAGGTTGATGTTGTTCAAAAATAATTCCCAGGTGTAACGATCGGTGTAACACAGAGAGGGTCTGATTATTGGTGATCTGCAGTATCACCAAAAATACAGATATATACCTGATTATTGATGATCTGCCGTATCACCGATAATCAGATATATTACTAACCTCTGGACACCTGAGAGATATGAGTGTTTGGGGCAACAGCAATACTTTGAGAACAATACCAGGAGGACAGGTACAAGGCAGCAAGGAATACTGCCGGAGCAAGCACCTTCCAGCAGCCTGAGACTCTCCCGCAGGGAGGAGTCAGACTGGGAGTGGGAAGGACCAGAGTGTGAGTGACACCAATAGAACGGTGCCACTGACTGATCTGTGAACTATCTCCTAACTGGAGAGATGGCTCTCAAGGTCGGACAAGCCAGATCGGCAACACACTGACATACAATGTACAAAGACAGGAGGCTGATTTGGTAATCCTAAGGCAAGCAGGGTTTGGCAACAGAGTATCAGATATAGCGAAGTACCAAATCAGTGAACAGA
Organism: Hyperolius riggenbachi; assembly: GCF_040937935.1. Lineage (NCBI taxonomy): Eukaryota > Metazoa > Chordata > Amphibia > Anura > Hyperoliidae > Hyperolius > Hyperolius riggenbachi. Next base: position 133,810,486 of record NC_090657.1, read on the forward strand.
AGAGTGGTCAGGAAAGCTGAAAGTCATAACAGATAATAAACAATGCCTACTGTTGGGTGTGGGCTCCGTGATCATCAACACCCTGGAACTAGTCTGAAGTATAACAGAATGGTAACACAAGTCCCTAATCTGGGGTGTGAGGTCCTTGATCATCAACACCCTGGAACTAGACTGAAGTATAACAGAATGATAACACAGATTCCTAATCTTGGGTGTGAGGTCCTTGATCATCAACACCCTGGAACTAGTCTGAAGTATAACAGAATGATAACACAGATTCTGACAATAAGGTCTGAGTGCTTCCACGTAGTGATCGCAATGGCAGACAACCAGTGAATGACCAGCACCCAGTATATATAGCCCAGCACTCTCCAGTGCCTCCCCTAAGTGCTGGACCAATGGGAACTGGTACAATCGTCAGCTGACCGGCTTGATCAGCTGACTCCCTTCTGGCTGTCATAAAAGTTCTGCCTCTCAACGCGCGCGCGTCCTTCTGAACCTGTGTGGACTATCAGTCCCAGCCACACCAGACATGTCTTGCGTACCGGCCGCCGCACTGGACGCGGAGCCCGCCGCACCGCTATCAAGGCATGCGGCGGTTTCTCCGCGTTCAGCCATACTGGCAGATATAGGCCTACGCGTGCAAACCGCCGCGTTGGACGCGGAATCAGCCGCCTTGCTCTGAGCGCACGCGCCGGCTTTTCCGCGTTTTCTTACACCAGGCACCTCATGTCCTCCTGTCGCCGACAACCGCTGCCTGGAACATGCCTTCAATCCAGGCCTGGTAAATCTTCAAGAATGTTAGTCTGTCCACGGACTCTGTGGACAGACAAGAGCACTTCTCCATGACCATCCCACCAGCCGCCCTGAAGCACCTCTCTGACAGCACGCTGGAACATCTGCATGCGCTCAACCCAGTACTCAAGGGGTCCACAGGCTCCTCGTCGCTACCATAGAGGCAAAGGGGGCAATTGCCCCAGGGCCCCAGAACTTGTAGGGGCCCCCAGTGGCTACAAGAGGAAAAAAATTCAAATCGACCTTATAGTTTTTGAGAAAATCGATTTTAAAGTTTCAAAGGAAAAAAAATGCACATTTAAAAACCTGCTGACTTCAATGGTTAATAGCAAATCCACCTTAAATTCAGGATATGTTAAGGAGATCATTGGGAATAAGAGGAAAAAACTATTTTTTAAAAAGACCTTATAGTTTTTGAGAAAATCGATTTTAAAGTTTCAAAGGAAAAAAGTATATTTTTAAATGCGATAAATGTCACTTTTAGTAGCAAACCTAACGGTAGTGTAATTTTACATGCATCAAAAGAAAGAGCAATACATTTCCTGATGGGGTTTCCTGGGGGTCCATAAGCAGCCGCAGCGCTTTGGCCAGGGATCACTATACAGCCGCAATATGGCTGTATGAAAATCCCTGGCATTTTTTCCTATTTTCCTAATTTTTTTATATATATGTTTAGAGTGTGGGAATTTAAAAAAAAAATTGTGGGGTCCCCCCTCCTGAAACGTTTTAACCTCTTGTCCCCCATGCAGGCTGGGGTAGCCAGAATGTGGAGCTCCGACCGATTGGGGCTTCACACCCTGACTATACCAGCTGCAAAAAAGGTCCCTTAATGCCGATTTTTGTTACGGGGTATCTGTCGGGGGGGCCCCCCAGGTTTATTGTGCCCTGGGGCTCATTGTTGCTTAAACCGGCCCTGGTCGCCGGTATCAAGCCCGCTGAAGGACCACATGTAGTCATCCACCATCCGGGTCAGGCACTGTCTGTGACTTTGAGAGGAGGATGCTGCTGCACGCACCTCCTCTCTCGGCTGCTCTACCGTGAGGTAGAGCGCCTTTGTCAAGGCCCGCAGGTCTCCTGGGCACCTGATGCTGCTGCTGGCTGCAGGAACCAGCTGCTATGCTGGCCTGACAGGGACAGAAGGGGTGGAAGGCTGGGGGAAGGCTTCCTCCAATCGCCGCACAAGGATCTACTGCAACTCCCTTGTTTGCTTGCTTATGGTCTCCAGCAGGCAGGAACTGAGCCACCTTCCCCCTCAGCTGTGGGTCCAGGATCATGCTGATGCAGAAGTCCTCCCTTGCTTGCATCTGCTTAACCCTAGGGTCTCTGCGCAGACACCACAGCATTTGCCTTGCCAAGGTGAAAAGCAGAAACATCAGGGTCAGTGGCCTCAAGTTCGCTGTCCTCCTCCTCCTCTGGCCCCTGAGCCTCTTCCTCCACTCTCCACCCTCTCACCACTGCTGCTGCGCTCCGCTGTTCCCCCTCAACAGCAACATCCAGCGCCTCCAACTCCTCCCTCTCCAACAACTCAAATTCCTGCGCAGAAATGGACTGTGCAGGTGGCTGCTGTTCTGGCTGGTTCCGGGCCTCCTCTCCCACATCCATCAAATCGCAAAGTGCCTTGTCCAGCAGACAAACAAAGGGCACCCACTGGCAGAAGGATGCCCATTCCTTGCTCACGAGGTTGGTTCCCTGCAGGAAGGGAGCCAACACCAAGCAGACCTGCTGCATCTGCCCCCACTGTGCGTTGGAGAAGAGCTGGAGTTTGGTGGTGCCGGCGAGCGTGCCATCAACGATGTAGCAGTGGACAGCCCTCCTCTGCTCAACCAGCCGCTCCAACATCGCCAGGGTGGAATTCCAGCAAGTTGCCACATCGATGACAAGGCGGTGTCGTGGCAGGCCCTCGCGCTGCTGAATGCCGGCCAGGCTTGCAGCGGCTGAGCGACAGAAACTGCGAACAATTTTCCGAGCCGCATCCAACACATCCTCCATCCCCTGGTAGGTGGGCAGGAACTTCTGCACCACCAGGTTCAGGACATGGGCCAAGCAGGGGACGTGGGTCAAGTGTCCCCTGCTGATGACAGCCGCATTGTCGGACACCACCAATTTGACTCTCAGGCCTCTGGAGGTCAGCCACGTCTTCTCCTGCTCCCTCAGGTAGCGGAGCAAGTGGGCTGCTGTCAGACTGTTTTTCCCCAGGCTTCTCATCTCCAGCAGCACTTGGCAGTGGCGGGCTTTAATGCTGCTGTTGATGCGAGGTCGCCTTGGCGGTGGGAGCTGCTGATTCTCCCCTGACCCCGCGTGGTGGCACTATATAGTGGACAACTGGTGCCGATGCTGCTGCTGATGTGCCCGAGGATGGACCTGCTGCTTCCTTGCTCGTGCATTCCACCAGGCTGACCCTGTGAGCCGTGAAGGACAGGTAGCGGTCTGTCCCAAAATGGCTGCTCCAGGAGTCCATGGTGATGTGGATCCACTCACTCAGGGCGTGATCGAGCGAGCGGCCCACGTTCGCCATAGCAAACCGGTGCAGTGCTGGGATCGCCATGTGGGAGAAGTAGTGGCGGCTTGGGATTGCTTCTCCGGAATCCAAAACTGCAGGAGCATTTGCATGTCACTCCCCTCCTGCACAAAGGGGTATGGCAGGAGCTGGGAGCACATGGCCCGGGCAAGCAAACCGGTCAGCACCCAGATGCGCCTGTTGGTGGCAGGCAGAACCTTGGTCAGAACCTTGGCAGGCAGAACCTGGCGGCGTTTGCCTGCATGGGAGGATGAGGAGGCCACTGTGGAGGGAGCAGATGACGCCACTGAGGACTGGCTACCCAGGGGGGAGCAGTGACTTTATGCACTTCTGCTGCTGATGCTGGATGAGCAGGAGGGTGGGATGCTGCTGCTGCTGAAGTCTGTGCAGTGGCTGTCTGGCTCTGACCACTGCCTGTGCCACTGTCCTTCAGCTTCATAAAGTCACTGTAGTCCTCAAAATGTTTTGTCTCCAAGTGGGTCTGCAGGCACGAGGTACCCAACTTGTTGAGATCGCGACCTCTGCTCAGGCGGGCACCGCAACTTTGGCAAATGGCATGGGTCTTGTCGTCTTCGCACACAGTGAAGTACCGCCAGACTGGGGATTTTAACTTACCCTTCCCGCTTGAGGGCTGAGTAGCTTTTTCGGCTTTGGAGGGCTGTTTTATTTTGGAAGGAGCTTTGGTGTGGGTGGTGGTGGTAGCGGCTGAAGCAGCAGGCTGTGCATCCTGCCTTACACGCCCTGTGCTGGCCGCCTTGCTGCTGCCACGCCTCTGTGAAGGAGACGCCTCCTCCTCCGATGACGTGCTGCCTTCACCCAACTGTGCTGATGGTGGCACATAAGGACGGTCCCCCACCTCATCATCATCATCATCCTCAAACATCTCCTCTGAGCCCTCAACCAACTCCTCTGTCCAAACATCCCCTGCATCAGGCCCCTCCTTCTCCTCCAGAAATTCCACTTGTTGTGCGCTGCCAACAACAAATTCCTCCACCTCAAACTCCTCCTCCTCCTTGCATTCCCCCAACATCTCCACATCAAACTGGGCAACCACATCCATCAACTCGCTCGCGGTCCAGGGATGAAAAGAGCGCGCTCAGTGGGGGCATGCTGACCGCTGGGGTCGACGTGACCTCAAGCGGTGGTGGAGGGCGGTTGCTGCTGCGGACCGGAGTGCTGGTGGTGGCACTGGTGTCGCTGGCGCTGGAGGTCTGGTTGGAAATGGTGGCTTGCTGCTCCGCCATCATTTCCACCACAGCCTGTGCCTGACTCTCCGCAATGGGCCGGGGACGACGACCCAAGGCAAAGATGGGCGCAACACGCTGCTGCTGCGCCTCTGTTCCCTCCTCCACAACTGTGCGGTCAGTGGCTGTCGGTGGACCAGTCACAGACCTGCCGGCAGTGGCTTTGGCAATGGCGCTGCCTCTCTGCCAGTCATCGTACAATTATACAAATACAGTAAGAAAAACAAAAAAATATGTATGTAGAAAGGGCGGGAAAGGGTGTAAACTTTAACAAAGAGTCTGGGTTGGTGGTGAGTGACCCAAAAAAAGTATTTTTTAATTTAATAATTTTTTAAAATAATAATAGACAGACAGTACTAGTAGTGTAGTCTACAGTAGTCAATAACTAACTCGTGTGACCGACAGTGGCAATCAAAGGGCCTGATTTAGTAAGCAGTGCTAACTGTTGGCACGCTTCTGAAAAGCCCATTATCATGCCTAAACTAAGTGTTCACGTGATATTGAGCACTCGCGCGCAAAGTCCATCACGCAAAACTTTGCGCGCGCACAGCACGGTGCACACGCAAAGTTTTGCGCAAAGGACTTTGCGCACGGGGTGATTTGAAAAAAAAACCGGTGCTAACCTACTTAGTACCCTGGTTAACACGCCTAAAGTCTTTAGGCGTGCTAAGTAGGTTAGCACTGTTTACTGAATCAAGTCCAAAGTGTGTCACACATGGATGCAATCAATAGGGTCAGGCAGAGATGACAGGCAGTCACAGATCATAAAAGATGCTGCCCTCTGTAAAGTAACTAACACAGTACTGATGCTAATAAACTCAATGACTAACAACAGTAGAAATTAAGTCAGGCAGGGGTGCCGCCAGGCACCAAGCAGACCAAGCGGCCGCTTGGGGCCACATGTCTTTAGGGGCCTCGGAGGCTCCGTGACGTCGTTGTGACGTTTTTTAATTCCCTCTCCCCCTGCATTGCTCGGAACTCCCTGGCAGTGTCTCCCTCTGTGACGTCACACGCAGCTGCCGCACCACCGCGCAGCGTGCATTTGCAGTGGAACGCAGAGCCAGGCCAGCCAGATCCATTCGCTGGTGATGGGTGAGGACTGCGGTGCACTTTGAACACGAACTCCACCCCCCCATTGAAGCCTGTTGGATGGGATCAGCCAGGCCATGTGCTAGACTCAGTGGCAGCCACCAAGCAACTCCCCCGCCATACAGGGCGAAAGAATCCACATGTGATTGGCAACTGCACGGATTAGCCAGGTCCCTGACGGAGCAGAGCCAGTAAGCTTGGTGGAGATTTAAAATGTAAAGGACTGGTGCTGTACACCTCCGGTGCGGGGAACACGTGACCGCGTCGCAGGAGAAGTTACACAGGAGCCTGGTCTGGGAAATCTGGTAAGATTGGTCTCTAGTCTCTCTCATTCCACGCAGCAATCCTCTGTCAGCCTACACTGTTTGCCTCTCTTGTCCCCTGCATCTTCAATCAGCCCATGCTCTCTCATCCTGCTGTAGTGCCCTATAACCAGCACTTTCCTCTCAGAACCCCCCCTCATGTACACCTACCCACCACTTACAATGCTCTATTGCTCTGTCACCACTCAGTGTGCTCTCACTCTCTCTCATCCTCCCCCTGCATCCAGAAAGTGCCCACCCAAGTACCCTCAATGTGCTCTCACTCTCTCACCTCCAAGCAATCTCGAATTGCCCTCACTTCCTCCCCAACCTTTCTCCCCCCCCCCCCCAGTCGTGCGCTCCTTCACTCCCCAGCCATGCGCTCCTTCCCTTACCAGCCTGAACATCCTCCACCCCCCTCGGTCGTGCACTCCTTCCCTCCCCAGCCCCCTTGGTCGTGCGCTCCTTCCCATTACAGAGTACATACTCTAATTCTGTCATAGTCTAATGTCCCACATATTATTATTGTGTATTTATACTATATAGCTCTGACATCTTCTGCAGCACTTTACAGAGTACATAGTCATGTCACTGACTGTCCTCAGTGGAGCTCACAATCTAATCTCTGCCATAGTCATAGCTCAACCCAAGCTCCACATTGTGGTACATGGCAACGCCCATTTTTGCTCACCGCAGGACTGTCAGGATGGGGAGGGCGCAAAAAAATGCCTGTCCCCGGGCGCTGAAAAGCCAAGCTACGCCTCTGGGTCACACTGTTGTCCGCACTGGGCTTGCGCCCGGCAGAGCAGAGCAGGGCTACGGGAAGATGGCATCCGAAGCCCTGTACTGGAGACTATTTGTGTCTCCAGTATAGGGCTTCGGTCGCCATCTTCCCGTAGCCCTGCTATTCAATTCAGCGCGGGAGATTGCAGTCTGGGGGAGCTGCGCGCCAGAGGCTGACCGGTAGAGAAGACTTCTGTCCGGTGAGTAAATTAATTTTTTTTTTCTCTGAAATGTGACCCACATTGCGTTTGTTTTCTGCTGAAATGTGGCCCAAATTGCGTTTGTTTTATGCTGAAATGTGGCCTAAATTGCGTTTTTCTGCTGAAGTGTTGCCCAAATTGCGTTTGTTTTCTACTGAAATGTGGCCCAAATTGCGTTTGTTTTCTGATGAAATGTGGCCCAAATTGCATTTTTCTGCTGAAGTGTTGCCCAAATTGCATTTGTTTTCTGCTGAAATGTGGCCTAAATTGCATTTGTTTTCTGCTTAAATGTGGCCCAAATTGCATTTGTTTTCTGCTGAAATGTGGCCCAAATTGCATTTGTTTTCTGCTGAAATGTGGCCCAAATTGCATTTGTTTTCTGCTGAAATGTGGCCCAAATTGCGTTTGTTTTCTGCTGAAATGTGGCCAAAATTGCGTTTGTTTTCTGCTGAAATGTGGCCTAAATTGGGTTTGTTTTCTGCTGAAATGTTGCCCAAATTGCGTTTATTTTCAATGTCATAGCCACGGCCGTAGCAAACACCCCCACGCCCATTTTTCGGCGCGAATATGCCACGCCCACTTTTGACAGAATAACCACGCCCATTTTTTGCCGCGGCGCGCTTAGGGCCACTTCCTGTAGTCCGCTTGGGGCCACAAAAACCTTAGCTGCACCCCTGAAGTCAGGTAGTACGTAAGTAAATAACAACTAACTATAATCCCTAGTAGTAGTAGTGTAGTAGACTAGTAGTCGATAACTAACGCGTGTGACCGACAGTGGCAATCAAAGTCTGTCACACACGGACGCAATCAATAGGGGCAGTCAAAGATCACAACAGATGCTGGCCTGTACAGTAGCTAACACAGTACTGAAGCTAATAAACTCACAGACTAACAGTAGAAATTAAGTAAACTAGTACTAACTAACTATAATCCCTAACCTACCTAAGCTAGTAGTAGGCTAAGGCTACCTAGGCTAGCAGGCCTAGCCTGCACACAGACCTAACACTAGCCTAGCACAGTATACAATACACACTACACTAGCTGACAGAACTATAACAATCAGATCACTAGCTATCTATACACCAATATAATATATGAGTAGAGAATGTGTATAGGAGGTAAAACGCTTGGTTTAACAATAGGAAAGCACTTGCTTATACACGCAGCAGTACTGGAGATGCTCTCAGTACCGCTCAGTCACACAGCAAGGACGGGCTCCGCAACATGGCAACTCCGCAACCTTATATAAAGGAGGAGAGGGCCAGGCTCTATTCCACTGATTGGTTGCTAGTGCCTCGGCTAGGGGCCTTCTGATTGGCCCAATGACGTCATCACCTGGATACCGAAGCCGAATTCGTGATCACGGGTGAAAACCCGTGATTGTGGCCGAATTTGGGATCACTATTCGGAAAAATTTGACTTAGAATTCGAGAGCAGGATCGCTATTCGAATTTGAATTTGAATTCGGCAAGCATGAAAATCTACCCGTAATCACGGGTAGAATCAGGGCCGGTTTAAGCAACAATGGAGCCCCAGGGCAAAATAAACCTGGAGGGCCCCCCGACAGATACCCCGGAACAAAAATCGGCATTAAGGGACCTTTTTTGCAGCTGGTATAGTCAGGGTGTGAAGCCCCAATCGGTCGGAGCTCCACATCCTGGCTACCCCAGCCTGCATGGGGGACAAGAGGTTAAAACGTTTCAGGAGGGGGGACCCCACATAATTTTTTTTTTTAAAAAAACTCCCACACTCTAAACATATGTATAAAAAATTGGGAAAATAGGAAAAAATGCCAGGGATCTTCATACAGCCATATTGGGGCTGTATAGCGATCCCTGGCCAAAGCGCTGCGGCTACTTATGGACCCCCAGGAAACCCCGTCAGGAAATTTATTGTTCTTTCTTTTGATGCATGTAAAATTACACTACCGTTAGGTTTGCTACTAAAAGTGACATTTATCGCATTTAAAAATATACTTTTTTCCTTTGAAACTTTAAAATCGATTTTCTCAAAAACTATAAGATCCTTTTGAAACATAGTTTTTTCCTCTTATTCCCAATGATCTCCTTAACATATCCTGCACATTTAGCGTTTCTAGCATTTAAGGTGGATTTGCTATTAATCATTAAAGTCGGCAGGTTTTTAAATGTGCATTTTTTTTCCTTTGAAACTTTAAAATCAATTTTCTCAAAAACTATATGGTCGATTTGAATTTTTTTTCCTCTTGTAGCCAGTGGGGCCCCTACAAGCTCTGGGGCCCTGGGGCAATTGCCCCCTTTGCCTCTATGGTAGCGCCGGCTTTGCGTAGAATTCAAATTCGCGAATGTGGAGAGCAGCCCTGCTGCCCTCTGCCCAACCTTATCCCAGCCTACCTTACCCCACCTAACTTTAACTTCCTAAACTACCACATGCTGCCATAAATGGCAATTGTCCTACACAATTTTTATCTGCTCTGTCATGGATACACAGTTACAGCCACTGCCCATGTGAATGATCTGTGAAAATGAACCTGTCTAAAAATTGTAATTGGGTCCATTAACGTATGGCTGCATTCTCTCTAGAGTATATGATAATACAGGAATCTAGAAGGTTGTTCTGTTTTTGGCACTTCCCTGTACTGGAATAAAGCTATAGAAGCACCTGTAACCATGCCACCAGACCACCTGGTCCTACAACAGCCTTTGTAGTGGGGCAAACGTTGGCTTTAAAGGACAACTAAAGTGAGAGGAATATGGAGGCTGCCATATTTATTTCCCTTTAAACAATGCATATTGCCTGACAGTCCTGCTGATCCTTTGCCTCTTATACTTTTAGTCACGGACACTGAACAAACATGCAGATCAGGAGCTCTGACCGAGGTCTGACTAGATAAGCTGCATGTTTATTTCAGGTGGGGGGATTTAGACATTGCTGATGCAAGAAAGAAGCAGAAATTACAGACAACAACATCCCTCTCACGTCAGAGGTGCTTTAAAGTGAATGTTTACCGTTAAAAAAAAGAAAAAGTCAGATACTCACCTAAGGAGAGGGAAGGCTCGGTCCTAATGAGCCTTCCCTCTCCTCTCCCGGTGCCTGGTCCCGCGCAGGATCCCCCGTGGCAGTATTCGACCAGTTCGGTCAAATACTGCCACTTCAGCATGCCGAAGGGAGCTTTCGGAAGCCTTCGGGAGCACTCGGGCTCCCGAAGGCTTCTCCATACTACGCGGCCGCTCCATACTACGCATGCGCGAGCGCCCTCTATGACGCGCTCGCGCGTACGTAGTATGGAGCAGCCCGTCTTCGGAAGCCCGAGTGCTCCCGAAGACCTCCGAAGTCCCTGCGGTGGTGGACGCGAACGGGGGAGCCAGCGCAGCACCAAGGGCACCGGGAGAGGAGAGGGAAGGCTCATTAGGACCGAGCCTTCCCTCTCCTTAGGTGAGTATCTGACTTTTTCTTTTTTTAAACGGTACCCATTGGCTTTAATTATGTAGGTGAAAGGGGAACAGGGCCATGCCCTGTAAACTCATATCACTGTCTCCAAGAACAAAGTCAGGAGGGCAGGCAGAAGCATGAGTTCTTGAAATGTGTCCAGATAATATTTCACATGAATGCAGTACAAGCCTCTGTTTAAAAAAAAGACTGATTTATTGCAGTGTGGATTGGGTGAGGCTATAGTCCCCTAGACCAAGAAGTTATAAAAATACAAAGTCTGACTCCACTGTCCGGCACTGTAGGGAGTATGTTAATAGAGATGGCCCGAACAATTCAACCGCGAACTGATTCACGCAAATTTCGGTGGTTCGCGAATGAACGCAAACTTTATGGCGGTTCAAACCGCCCCCTATACCACATCATTAGGGTCAACTTTGACCCTATACATCACAGTCAACAGGCACAGGTTAGCCAATCAGGCTACACTCCCTCCTGGAGCCCCACCCCCACTTATAAAAAGCAGGCTGCATCAGCCATTTCACTCACTCGTGTGGCTGCAGTAATTAGAGAAGGGAGAGGTGCTGCAGAGACATTAGGGAAAGCTTAGTTAGGCTACAGTTAGGCTTGTTAGGTTGCTCTTTCTTGCTGATACGTATTGCTAAAAAGCACTCCTCATCCTCAACAGCTCTTTTGAGAGCTAATGTTGTTGTTCTTGTGATATATTTTTTTTTTTGAGTGCGTCCCACAGACACTTGTGTTGCATATACAGCCCTGTCAGTCAGTCTTAGCTGCAAGACCTTGGCCCTTGGTAATTCTTACTGTGCCACTGCCAGGCCCAGCACATTCATTGACTAGCTGTGTGTGTGACAGGTGCACATTTTTAATACTCATTACTGCATATACCTACCTGTTGTTCAGTGCACCCACCTACCTACGTGAGCGCACGCAGTGTGATATTTAATACCACTAGTCACTGTACCTGTTCACGGTACCTGTGTGTGTGTGTGTGTGAGACAGCTGCACATTTGTAATACCTATCACTGCATATACCTAGCTGTTTTTCAGTGCACCCACCTACCTACGTGACCGCACGCAGTGTCACTGTGCCTTTCCGGTACCTGTCTGTGTGTGACAGTGCACATTGTAATACATCAATATATCACTGCATATACCTACCTGTTGTTCACTTCAGTGCATCTGTTTATGGTACCTGTGTGTGTGTGTGTTTGTGTGAGACAGCTGCACATTTGTAATACCAATCACTGAATACTCACCTGTTGTTGTTCAGTGCACCTACCTACCTACCTACCTACCTACGTGAGCGCACGCAGTGTTATATAGCACCAGTCACTGCACCTGTTAACGGTACCTGTGTGTGTGGGACAGCTGCACATTTGTAATACCAGTCACTGCATACCTGTTCACTGAACCTGTGTGACCGCACATTGTTGTACCAGCAGTCACTGCAACCTGTTCACTGCACCTGTGTAACCGTACATTGTATTAGCTAAGTCAGTGCATACTTTTCACTTCATCCCCCCCAATATGGACAAAAGAGGCAGAGCCAGAGGCAGGCCACCTGACAGGTCTGTTCGAGGTTGCGCTGTTGTGATTTCATGTGACCCTCTACCAAAGTACAGTGTTCAGAAGAAGGCACGTGCCATCAACCCCCAATATTGTCAGGACGTAGTTGACTATTTAACACAGAACACCTCATCTTCCTCAGCTTCCGCACAGAAGCGTGACATATTTTCCTCCTCCTGCTCTGATTCTGGCACCCCACTTAACACTCCGTCGGCAGCCATCACCAAAGTGCCATCATCACAGGGCTCAGCTGTGTGGAAATTTTTTTAGGTGTCTGCCTCAGATGAAAGCAATGCCATCTGTACTCTGCCACCGAAAATTGAGCTGTGGAAAGATCAAGATCCGCGTAGGGACAACTACCTTACGAAGGCACATGATTACAAAGCACAAACTGCAATGGGATGACCACCTGAGGAAAAGCAGCACACAAAAGCAAAGCCACACACCGCAGTGGAAGATACCAGGCCGCAATTATTTCTCAAAAAAGGCAAAACCTAAACTGTACCGTGATGTTGAAAGGCAAGTGGTGACATCTCTGGCACACAGCGTTGAGTCAAGAGTCCATCTGACCACGGATGCCTGGTCTGCAAAGCACGCTCAGGCCTGCCCAAAGATTAAGTCAGTCTCAACACACAGCATGAAGAAGAGAAGAACCGAGAGCCCGATATGGTGTAGTATGTCAAGGTAATTGGATAATTAGAAAGTGTATGAATTGTATACTCACAAACCAGGGTTACCTCCAGGCAACCACTGTATAGGCAGGTGAGGAGATTAGCCTGTCCTCACTCAGGAATAAGAAGTCGCTCTCTGTAGGCTTGAAAAACAAGAAGGGGTATCCCCCTCCACCAAAGGTGGATACAATCAGTATTATGGTAGAGAACAGAGGCGCCAAAAGGATAAAAACAATATTTAAAAGTTTTAAAATTATTGCTTAGGAGGCAGTGGTGGACTCACCTCCCACAAGCAGACACAACAACTGTGTATTCACAAAAGGGACATTTATTGGTATACTCCAAATAAGGTCGCAACGCGTTTCGCAGGTCAAACCCGCTTCATCAGGCAATTATAGGAAGGAGCACACAACAGCAGTATGTCCAGATAGCACCTGGCGCCTCAGTCTGAGGCGCCAGGTGCTATCTGGACATACTGCTGTTGTGTGCTCCTTCCTATAATTGCCTGATGAAGCGGGTTTGACCTGCGAAACGCGTTGCGACCTTATTTGGAGTATACCAATAAATGTCCCTTTTGTGAATACACAGTTGTTGTGTCTGCTTGTGGGAGGTGAGTCCACCACTGCCTCCTAAGCAATAATTTTAAAACTTTTAAATATTGTTTTTATCCTTTTGGCGCCTCTGTTCTCTACCAATCAACACACAGCATCTCTGCCTGCACGCTGTTTGACTGCCTGCCCCAAGACTAAGTCGGTCCCCACACAGCATCTCTGCCTGCAGGCCGCTTGACTACCTTCTCCACCACCACCAATAGGGTCCAGAACTCCAGACGGATTCCTGAATTTTTAAGGCCGCTGCTAGGATAATTTTTCTGGTGCATGTACATGCCTGCCTAATTTTTCTGGCTGCATTACAGCTGCAACAACACCACAAAAGGATTGTGCATGTGTCAATCAATTCCCCTGCTAGCAGCGGCCGCTATAAAAAAAATTCTGGTGCATGTACATGCCGGCCTAATTTTTCTGGCTGCACTGCAGCTGCTAGTGGTGCTCAAATACCCCTTTTTAAAATTCGAGTTTGGTCGAATTCGAATAGTAAATTATTCGAGGTCAGTCGAATATTCGAGTCGAATAAATTTTACTATTCGATTCGACCTCGGACTTCGAGCTCACTATTCGAGTCGGTATTCGAGCTCATTATTCGAGCTGACTATTCGAATTGGCCTTAAATAGCTTCCCAACACTTGTTTTGAGGGTTAATGATGCAAGAAACATATTTTTTTCCAAGTGACAACAGCAAGTGATTATGTGGGGATGTTCCTTTAAAAAAAAAAAAAGGTGAAAAGAGAAGTTGTGTCCAGAATTTTGTTCAGTACTGTATATACTTCTTCTTCTTCTTCTTCTTTATCTTCTATATCTTCTTCTTCTTCTTCTATATCTTCTTCTTCTTCTTCATCTTCTTCTTCTTCTTCTTCATCTTCTTCATCTTCATCTTCTTCATCTTCATCTTCTTCATCTTCTTCATCTTCATCTTCTTCATCTTCTTCTTCATCTTCTTCATCTTCTTCATCTTCATCTTCTTCATCTTCTTCTTCATCTTCTTCATCTTCATCTTCTTCATCTTCTTCTTCTTCTTCTTCTTCTTCTTCTTCTTCATCTTCTTCTTCATCTTCTTCATCTTCTTCTTCATCTTCTTCATCTTCATCTTCTTCATCTTCTTCTTCATCTTCTTCATCTTCTTCTTCTTCTTCTTATTCATCTTCTTCATCTTCTTCTTCTTCTTCTTCATCTTCTTCATCTTCATCTTCTTCTATATCGTCTTCTTCGTCACTTATTTCTCTTTTCATTTTTTTTTTTTTTAAAGAAATGCAGCTATTTTTGAGCGTAACAACAAATAGCTGGTGGCGCACGCATGTTGGAAGCGCCATTGTATGTGCTCCCTGGCAGTGGAAACACACAGACAGCAGGAGGTAAATTTAGCAGCAGGAGGAGGAGGATGAGTGTGTGGCAGCATGCAGTCAATGAGGCAGGCAGCGTGACATAATAGCCCTGGTACCTAGCGGTGATACCATGGCTGTAAATAAACACAACAGGAGGTCCCAGACAGCGGTCGTGCAGCCCACATTGTGTCCAATACACAACTGGGACAACACAGTTTTCAACCCGGGCACCTCAGAAAAATTAAACCTTTTTTTGTAATGGTTTTGTAGTTTTGGTTTTACAACCAATTACACAGATATATAGCTATTTTTTGACGTAATAGCTGGTGGCAGAGTGGCAGCAGAAGGTAAATCTGTGTACCCTGGCGGTGGGAAACACAGACAGACAGCAGCAGCAGCAGGAGGAGGAATGGAGGAGAGTAATTATGTGAGCAGCTATTGTTTGACGTAATAGCTGGTGGCAGTGTGGCAGCAGAAGGTAATTCTGTGTACCCTGGCAGTGGGAAACACAGACAGACAGCAGCAGCAGGAGGAATGGAGGAGTAGTGTGAGTGTGGCAGCAGGTAGGCAGCGTGACATAATAGCCCTGGTACCTAGCGGTGATACCAGGGCCGTAAATAAACACAACAGGAGGTCCCAGACAGCGGTCGTGCAGCCCACATTGTGTCCAATACACAACTGGGACAACACAGTTTTCAACCCGGGCACCTCAGAAAAATTAAACCTTTTTTTTTTTTTAATGGTTTTTTGGTTTTTGGTTTTACAACCAATTTAGCTATTTTTGGACGTAATAGCTGGTGGCAGAGTGGCAGCAGAAGAAGGTAATTCTGTGTACCCTGGCAGTGGGAAACACAGACAGACAGCAGCAGCAGGAGGAGGAATGGAGGAGTAGGCGAGCAGCTATTGTTTGACGTAATAGCTGGTGGCAGAGTGGCAGCAGAAGGTAAATCATCTGTGTACCCTGGCAGTGGGAAACACAGACAGACAGCAGCAGCAGCAGCAGGAGGAGGTATGGAGGAGCAGTGTGAGTGTGGCAGCAGGTAGGCAGCGTGACATAATAGCCCTGGTACCTAGCGGTGATACCAGGGCCGTAAATAAACACAACAGGAGGTCCCAGACAGCGGTCGTGCAGCCCACATTGTGTCCAATACACAACTGGAACAACACAGTTTTCAACCCGGGCACCTCAGAAAAATTAAACCTTTTTTTTTTTTTAATGGTTTGTTTGGTTTCGGTTTTGCAACCAATATAGCTATTGTTTGACGTAATAGCTGGTGGCAGAGTGGCAGCAGAAGAAGGTCATTCTGTGTACCCTGGCAGTGGGAAACACAGACAGACAGCAGAAGGGCAGTACACAGCAGCCCACTGTAGGTGTAAAATGTGTGGCTGCAGGCGACGTAATAGTCAAAGTGAACCAGGCTGGCTTAGTGAGCAGGAGCCAGGAGGTGGTAAAGGGTGGTAAGGCACATTAACGATGGTTCCGGCAGCCAGTTCATGTCCCCCTCTCGCCGACAACAGGGGCCAGGAACTCGCCTTCCACCCACGCCTGGTTCATCTTGAGAAACGTCAGTCTGTCCACAGACTTGTGAGACAGACGTGAGCGTTTCTCGGTGACCACGCCACCAGCTGCACTGAAGCAGCGCTCGGACAGCACGCTGGAAGGGGGGCAGGACAGCACTTCCAGGGCGTACTGCGCTAGCTCGCTCCAGATCTCCATGCGCTTGACCCAATACTCCATGGGATCAACAGGGGCATCGCTGTCAAGCCCGCTGTACGACCCCATGTAGTCAGCCACCATGCGGGTCAGGCGCTGGCTGTGACCGGAGGAGGATGCTGCTGCATGCATCTCCTCTCTAGTCACTGCTGCCGGAGCCTCTACAGTCCTGTAGAGCTCGTGGCTGAGAGACAGCAGGTCTGTGGGGCGCTTGGCAACCAGACAATATGGTAGATGCGCTCCTCTTAACACCTATGCTCTAGAATTCCTCAGATGGTGCAAACTGACAAGTGGGTCGCCACTCATATGGGTGGGTATTAGTCACCCTAAACAAAATTGATCTTTAAGAATGGCGCTCAACACTTGCCAGTACTTAACAGCATGAATGTAATCAGATTGCAAGAGGAAAGTCACTCTCTCCAGAAAAGTCCAAGCACCAGTGTCCCCAGGCAGTAACTAAATTTGCAGCTGTCACACTCCTCTGCTTTATATCAAAGCTGACATGCAGTTGCAATATTGGCAGGTATCGCTCTCACCGGATAGTTGGGCTGATTATTTACAGTCAGCATCTAGCGCCTTGATATAACAGTGTAATCCCTCACGATCAGCCTCTTCCTCCTGTTAGTGTCTCAGAGACAGGGAACAGCAAATAGCGTAATACTGTATGGAGACCTGAAATCATTAGCCCTCCACCAGTAATAATAGCACCCCTCCGTGCCAGAACCTTAACAGAAGCACCACCACTCTGTGTATCCAAGAGTAATAAAATTCAAGGCTCACCAGATGCCGTGGCCGACCATGACAGTCCAGCAAATCCCGTTTTTCATCAAACTTCCTAAGCTCAACCAACAACCTTCTCCCTTTATGAACTCAGACAAAGAGTATCATAGCATAACTCCGTTTAATTAAAAAGTAATAAAAGATAGTAGTGCACTCACATTTAGAACTTAAAACATGCGCATGTAAATAAAAAGCAGTATCCGGACGTCCTCACCACCGCCGTGCTAGCGTCTCTCCACTCACCACGAGGCCACGCCCTACCGGTTTCGTCATATGACTCATCATCAGCCCCTGATGAGTCATATGACGAAACCGGTAGGGCGTGGCCTCGTGGTGAGTGGAGAGACGCTAGCACGGCGGTGGTGAGGACGTCCGGATACTGCTTTTTATTTACATGCGCATGTTTTAAGTTCTAAATGTGAGTGCACTACTATCTTTTATTACTTTTTAATTAAACGGAGTTATGCTATGATACTCTTTGTCTGAGTTCATAAAGGGAGAAGGTTGTTGGTTGAGCTTAGGAAGTTTGATGAAAAACGGGATTTGCTGGACTGTCATGGTCGGCCACGGCATCTGGTGAGCCTTGAATTTTATTACTCTTGGATACACAGAGTGGTGGTGCTTCTGTTAAGGTTCTGGCACGGAGGGGTGCTATTATTACTGGTGGAGGGCTAATGATTTCAGGTCTCCATACAGTATTACGCTATTTGCTGTTCCCTGTCTCTGAGACACTAACAGGAGGAAGAGGCTGATCGTGAGGGATTACACTGTTATATCAAGGCGCTAGATGCTGACTGTAAATAATCAGCCCAACTATCCGGTGAGAGCGATACCTGCCAATATTGCAACTGCATGTCAGCTTTGATATAAAGCAGAGGAGTGTGACAGCTGCAAATTTAGTTACTGCCTGGGGACACTGGTGCTTGGACTTTTCTGGAGAGAGTGACTTTCCTCTTGCAATCTGATTACATTCATGCTGTTAAGTACTGGCAAGTGTTGAGCGCCATTCTTAAAGATCAAATCTGTGGGGCGCTTGCTGCTGCTGGATGCAGGCACCTGCTGCTGCCTCTGTGCTGGCTGCTGGACAGTGGGGGTGGAAGGCTGGGGGAAGGCTTCCTCCAAGCGCTCAACAAGGGCCTGCTGCAAGCTCCTTATTTGTTGCGCTGGGTCTCCTCCTGCAGGCGGCAGGAACTGGCTCAACTTCCCCTTGAGGCGTGGGTCCAACATCATGCTGATCCAGATGTCCTCCCTCTGCTTCATCTGGATCACCCTGGGGTCCCTGCGCAGGCACGCCAGCATGTGCGCTGCCATTGGGAAGAGGCGGGCCACGTCTGCTGGCACATCGACGTCAGTGCTGTCCTCATCCTCCTCCTCTGCCGCCTCATCCTCTCTCCACCCCCGCACCAACTCAGCTGCGCTGTGCTGATCCCCCTCATCAGCAGCCAGGTCAGGGACCTCCACCAAGTCCTCCTCCTCCTCCCCCTCAGAGGTGGACTGCGCAGCTGGTTGCCGCTCCTGCTGGTCCAAGGCTGCCGCTCCCTGTTCCAGCAAACCATCGAGGGCCCTGTTCAGCAGAGAAACCAGGGGCACCCACTCGCAGACCATAGCATGGTCCCTGCTCACCATGTTTGTGGCCTGCAGGAAGGGAGCCAGCACAAAGCACACCTGCTGCATGTGCCTCCAGTCATCATCGGGGACGATGGACGGGATGTTGCTGGTCTTGTCCCTTCTCCGAGCTGCGGAAACAGTGGCCAGGGCAAGGTACTGGTTGACAGCGTGCCTCTGTTCAACCAGACGCTCCAACATCGCCAGGGTGGAGTTCCAGCGAGTCGGAACGTCAATGATCAGCCGATGGCGTGGCAGATCCAGCTCCTTTTGCACGTCTTCCAGGCTCGCACAGGCTGCAGCCGAGCGCCGGAAGTGACGCACAACATTCCTTGCCGTTTCCAGCAGTTCGCCCATCCCCTGGTAGGTGCGCAGGAACTTCTGCACCACCAGGTTCAGCACGTGGGCAAGACAGGGGATGTGGGTCAGGTTTCCCCTGTCTATGGCAGCAACCAGATTGGCCCCATTGTCGGACACCACCTCTCCGACTCTGAGGCCTCTGGGGGTCAGCCAAATCCTCTCCTGCTCCTGGAGTTTGGCCAACACGTGGGCTGCCGTCAGCTTGGTCTTGCCAAGGCTGACCAAGTGCAGCAGCGCTTGGCAGTGGCGGGCCTTCACGCTGCTGCTGAGGCGGGGGGTTTGGCCAGGTGTGGCGGAGGATGGCAGAGGATCGGAGGAACCCGCTGCAGTTCCCCTGACCCTGCGGGGTGGCACCACCCACTGTGTTGCTGCTGCTGCTGCTGCTGTGCCCGCTGCTGCTCTCCCATCCTCACCCCCTTCCACCAAGCTGACCCAGTGGACAGTGAAGGACAGGTAGCGGCCTGTCCCGAAGCGGCTGCTCCAGGAGTCCATGGTGACGTGGACCCTTTCACCAACCGCGTGCTCCAGCCCTCGCTCCACATTGGCCATCACAAAGCGGTGCAGTGCTGGAATGGCCTTGCGGGAGAAAAAGTGTCTGCTGGGGAGCTGCCAGTCTGGGGCTGCACAAGCAAGCAGCGCCTGCATGTCGCTCCCCTCCTGCACGAGCGTGTACGGCAGGAGTTGGGAGCACATGGCCCGTGCCAGCAAGCCGTTCAGCTGCCGCACGCGACGGCTGCTGGGAGGCAGAGCCCTAACCACCCCCTGGAAGGACTCGCTCAAAAGGCTCTGGCGTGGCCTTTTGCTGACACGGGAATCACCAGACACAGCGGAGGAGGCCACTGAGGACTGGCTGCCAGAACAGGCCTCAGTGTCGGCGGCAGGAGTTGCAGAGGGGGGAGGAGCAGTGCGTTTCCGCACTCCTGCTGGTGCTGCTGGAGGAGCAGGAGGGCGGGTGGCTGCTGTTGCTGCTGCTGAAGGCTGTGCAGTGATGGGTGTGGTGCCACTGCCAGCACCAGATGCCTTCAGCCTCTGGAACTCCTCATGCTGGTGGAAATGTTTAGCCGCAAGGTGGTTGATCAGCGAGCTGGTGCTGAACTTTAAGGGGTCTGCACCTCTGCTCAACTTCCGCTGACAGTGGTTGCAAGTGGCGTACTTGCTGTACACAGTGGGCATGGTGAAAAAGCGCCAGATTGGTGACAGAAACATCCCCCTACGGCATGGAAGCGCTGCTGCCTGTCTCCCTGTGGTGGTTGGGGGGGGGGCTTGGGTGCGGCTGGTGGTGGTACTGGCTGATGCTGCAGCTGCTGCTGCTGAGCCTGAGACACCAGCAGGCTGTGGGTCGCTGCCAATGCTTGCAATGATGCGCCTCCTTGCAAGGCCCACAAGCGCATCCTCCTCCTCCTCCGAGCTGCTGAGGACGACATCCCCTGGAGGTGGTGGCACCCAGTCTCTGTCTGTCACCGGGTCATCAACATCATCCTCCCCCTCCTCAAACATGTCCTGCTGGGATGATGACCCCCCAAACTCCTCTCCTGATGCATGGATGGGCTGCTTGACTGTCGCCACAGTCTTGCTGTCCAATCCCTCATCCCCCAAAGTGCCCATCAGCATCTCCTCCTCAAAATCGCCAACAACAGCAGACAATTGACTCATCATGCCTGGGGTCAAAAGAGTGCTGAATGAGAGGTCGGCGACTGACGGTGAACTGGCCTCCTCCCCAGACCCTGCTGGGCGGCTGCTGCGAACAGGGGTGGTGGTGGTGGTGGTGGTGAGGGTGGAGGCCTCGGATGCAGAGCTGATGGCGGGCTGCTCATCCTCCGTCATGAGTTGCACCACAGTGTCTGCATCCTTTTCCTCAATGGGACGTTTCCGACCCGGCTGGAGGAAAATCGGAGCAGGTGCTACACGCTGCTGCTGCTGTGTCTCTGCAGCGTGAGTTGCAGATGCTCCTGCTGGGCGGCGCCCAAGGCGCCCACGGCCAGTGGCTATGGGAGGAATGTTAGCCACTGACGCTGCTGCTGCTGCTGCGGAACTGTGCATGGTGGCGCGCCCGCGGCCGCGGCTTGCCACAATGCTGCTCCCTCTCCTCCTGATTCCCTTGCTGCCCTTCCCCTTGCCCAAACCGCGCTGGCTGCCACTTCCAGACATCTTCAATGTTTTGGGCGTATAGACAAAAGTTTTTTAAAAGGGCGGGTGAAAAGTGGGGTACTTTAATGGAGTGGGTTGGTTGGTGAGGTGACTGAGTGAGTGTCCCCTAGTACAGTAAGTAAGTAGTAACAGTCAGGAAGTACAACTAGCAGTTACAATAATCAGTAGTAATCACAAGTAAATTTAGTGTGTGTACACTCAGACAGTGAGTGCACGCAGGCAGGAGCTAGTAGCCTATGAACACAGTGACTGAGTGTCCTAGACTCCTAGTACAGTAAGAGTAAGTAGTAGCAGTAAGAAGAACTAACTAATTACAATAATCAATCAGCGATCAGAAGGAAATGGAGTGTGGGTGTGTGTACACTCAGACACTGAGTGCATGCACGCAGGAGCTAGTAGCCTATGAACACAGTGACTGAGTGTCCTAGACTCCTAGTACAGTAAGAGTAAGTAATAACAGTAAGTAGAACTAACTAATTACAATAATCAATCAGCGATCAGAAGGAAATGGAGTGTGGGTGTGTGTACACTCAGACAGTGAGTGCACGCACGCAGGAGCTAGTAGCCTATGAACACAGTGACTGAGTGTCCTAGACTCCTAGTACAGTAAGAGTAAGTAGTAACAGTAAGAAGAACTAACTAATTACAATAATCAATCAGCGATCAGAAGGAAATGGAGTGTGGGTGTGTGTACACTCAGACACTGAGTGCACGCACGCAGGAGCTAGTAGCCTATGAACACAGTGACTGAGTGTCCTAGACTCCTAGTACAGTAAGAGTAAGTAATAACAGTAAGTAGAACTAACTAATTACAATAATCAATCAGCGATCAGAAGGAAATGGAGTGTGGGTGTGTGTACACTCAGACAGTGAGTGCACGCACGCAGGAGCTAGTAGCCTATGAACACAGTGACTGAGTGTCCTAGACTCCTAGTACAGTAAGAGTAAGTAATAACAGTAAGTAGAACTAACTAATTACAATAATCAATCAGCGATCAGAAGGAAATGGAGTGTGGGTGTGTGTACACTCAGACAGTGAGTGCACGCACGCAGGAGCTAGTAGCCTATGAACACAGTGACTGAGTGTCCTAGACTCCTAGTACAGTAAGAGTAAGTAATAACAGTAAGTAGAACTAAATAATTACAATAATCAATCAGCGATCAGAAGGAAATGGAGTGTGGGTGTGTGTACACTCAGACAGTGAGTGCACGCACGCAGGAGCTAGTAGCCTATGAACACAGTGACTGAGTGTCCTAGACTCCTAGTACAGTAAGAGTAAGTAGTAACAGTAAGAAGAACTAACTAATTACAATAATCAATTAGCGATCAGAAGGAAATGGAGTGTGGGTGTGTGTATACTCAGACAGTGAGTGCACGCACGCAGCAGCTAGTAGCCTATGAACACAGTGACTGAGTGTCCTAGACTCCTAGTACAGTAAGAGTAAGTAATAACAGTAAGTAGAACTAACTAATTACAATAATCAATCAGCGATCAGAAGGAAATGGAGTGTGGGTGTGTGTACACTCAGACAGTGAGTGCACGCACGCAGGAGCTAGTAGCCTATGAACACAGTGACTGAGTGTCCTAGACTCCTAGTACAGTAAGAGTAAGTAGTAACAGTAAGAAGAACTAACTAATTACAATAATCAATCAGCGATCAGAAGGAAATGGAGTGTGGGTGTGTGAACACTCAGACAGTGAGTGCACGCAGGCAGGAGCTAGTAGCCTATGAACACAGTGACTGAGTGTCCTAGACTCCTAGTACAGTAAGAGTAAGTAGTAACACCAGTAAGTAGAACTAACTAATTACAATAATCAATCAGCGATCAGAAGGAAATGGAGTGTGGGTGTGTGTACACTCAGACAGTGAGTGCACGCAGGCAGGAGCTAGTAGCCTATGAACACAGTGACTCAGTGTCCTAGACTCCTAGTACAGTAAGAGTGAGTAAGTACAAGTAGTAACAGTAAGTAGAACTAACTAATTACAATAATCAATCAGCGATCAGAAGGAAATAGAGTGTGTGTTGTGTGTGTACACTCAGACAGTGAGTGCGCACACGCAGGAGGTAGTAGTAGCCTATATGAACAGTGACAGTGAGTGTCCCTACGGGTACAGTAAGAGTAAGTAGTAAGTAAGTACAACTAACAATAATCAAACAGTAATGAGAAGGAAATAGAGTGTGTGTACACACAGACAGTGAGTGAGTGCACACACGCAGGAGCTAGCTAGTAGCCTATAAACAGTGACAGTCAGTGAGTGTCCTACTCCTAGTACAGTATAACTACAATACTATTAGTAAAGGACAGCAGAAATACTGGTATAGAATATGAGAGAAATAAACAGAGGACAGCTGCCCACAGAGGCAAGGCCCCCCTGAGGCCTAAACCTGTAAGCTTGCAGCAGCTGCCTGCAGTTCTCTAATGTAACACACAAGCTACTAACTAAAATACAATGTCTATCTAACTAACAACAATATAGGTGTATATGGCAGGTGTAGGTGAGCAAAAACGCTAGGTAAATGACCACAATAGAGCACTTGCTAAGCCAAAGCACAAAGGAGCAACTCTCTCTCTGTACAAGTCTCAGGCAAGCATGGAAAAACCGAACATGGCGGCCGCTATTTATAGGGTAGGGGCTGGCCAGGGTCCCCCTCTGTGATTGGCTGCCGTCAGAGGGCCTGGGAGCCCTCTGATTGGCTCTAAGGACATCAATCTGGGCTATGACGCTATTCGAGCTCGGTACCGAGCTCGAATAGCGCCGGGTGGCTCGAATAGCTCGAATAGTGAATGGGCTATTCGAGTGTACTCGGATAGCCCATTCGAATAGCTCCAGCTATTCGGAGCTCGAATACCGAGCTCGAATAGCTGAAAAAGAGCTCGAATATTCGAACTACTCGAATATTCGAGCTCTGCTGAGCACCACTGGCAGCTGCAACAACAAAACAAAAGGCATGTACATATGTCAATTCCCCTTCGTGATCGTTACCTTGCCGCGGTGAAGGGGCTTGCGTATCACAATGAAGCAATGGCCAACATCTATATGGGTGTCTCGGGGGGGGGGGGGAGGGGGGTCACACCCAAGAGAATAAGGTCTTTGGTTGATAGTGGACAGACCAAACTCGATCAGCTGGACAGTCACTTTTGTTCTGTCATTGAGCTACTTCAGCTCGGCGACCATATGGGCTTGAAAACCGCCATGGTCTGCACTCTCGCCATGGTGCGCACCAGTCCAGCCGTCACTATACAAACAGCTGTGTGCAGTGCGTTACACAGTGAGTTTGGTCTGTCAGTGTGAAGCAGTACGCTAATTACACTCTCTGATTGATGTATACACATGCAAGATGTTTTAAAGCACTTTAGGCCTCCAATTTAGCATGCAATCTGATTTCTGCCCTTAAAATGATGGTTTGTGGCAAATCCAGATTTTTCCCCCGGGACTTTTGGCGTGTATCCCACTCCTCCATGCAAAAACTCAGATGTTAGACCCCTTGAAACATCTTTTCCATCACTTTTGTGGCCAGCATAAATGTTTCTAGTTTTCAAAGTTTGCATCCCCATTGAAGTCTATTGCGGTTCGCAAAAGTTTGCGCGAACCAAACTTTTGTGAACGTTCGCGTTCGAGGTTTGCGAACCAAAAATCAGAGGTTTAAGAGATCTCTATATGTTAAGGCTGCATTGTGTCAGACTTAGATTGAGACTTAGTGGGCAATGTATCCAGCTTGACAGGTTTAAGGTTCTTCTTTAGAATAGTTTAGTTATCTGTTTGATGTGGAAGCACAGCACGGAGCACTTCACCATACAATTCTGTGCTACTCTAGTTATAAATTGACTGAGCCTTTGCCATTTTGTCTTCTAGTCAATCTTTCCAATCCCAATTAGCCAGCTCATTAGGCCCGAGAGTAGGTATCAGCCAGAACAGATGAAGAAACGCCATTATCAACAGGTTTTTTATTTCCTTCAGCCCTTTTGACAAAAGAGCTGAGCTGACATTTACCTTAGAATTAAGCTCAGAGTTTCATACATGATGCTGTAAGGCCGTAAATCACTGTCAGTCTGCCATGTGTTTCCATTCCACAGTGTGTTTGCTGTTTCATTTGCAGAAGGCCCCCTAATCCACCGACACTGTGTGTTCTGGCTGTGATGATGGCAATATTTACACATTTCTTAGGAGACCAGCTTATTCCTCCAAAGCGACTTTAGGTTAATTATAATCCCCTTTCCATTTTACAACCAATTTCCATGCCTATTTCCATGCCTACATATGTTTTGCTTTGTGCTAAGGGTTTTCTCTTTCTCTCTCTCTCTCTTTTTTTTTTTTTTTTTTTCTGTGCCGCTGCTTTTCTCCTGATGACAAATTGAAGTTTTGCATTTGGCTTCATGTATCTGCATATGTCTCCACTCCTTTCAATAGACAAAATTGCTTGATTTTATCACTCTATTTTTGGAATAATAGGCCCTATTCTTTGTGATTATGTGCAGGAAGCTTCATGCGGTGCTGTCAGTTGCAGCACAGAATTAATGGGAACAGCAGATCCCAAGCTGTAGCCAAGACCTAGATCTTGCCCTGTGCTTTCCCCCTCCAAGAAGACATTGCTACCCCTTACTGGATACAGCAATCAAGCGGCATGCCCATCCCCCTCGCCTCCATACCTGCTCATAATAATTAAACGGTCAATTTAGCTGCACCTGCTGGGCTATCCTGGCAGCAGTGAACTCTTCTAATAAGGTCAGTAATGGAGCACAGGAGGTTACACAGCTTTGTGGGAAATGTTCAATTTAGCCACAGACATATGCAGCTGCCCTTCCATGCAATGCACACACAATTTACTGTGAGACTCGCTATTCAACGTTCTCTGCCTTCCAAAAGGCTTGACAGTTTTCCTGTTGTAATCTTACAGTTATAGATCTTGAAGGGAATATATAATAATTTATTTCCTCTTTTTTAAAATTATTATGCTGAGTAGAAATTAAGTTGCGAAAAAAATATATGCTGGCATATTTTATATTTTTTAACCAGGTAAGAAGGAACGACTATGAGTAGTCCATTCTGAGTAGTTGCAGGCAGCAGGTGAGAAACAAATTAATCTGACTTTTACTGCTTTGCTGCCCTCATATTATGTTACACAGAGTGCTGAGTGACTTGTACAGTAATGTCACACTGCCCCAACCCCACAAGGTAAACCTGACAAGGCTTAGGGACTTCATGACTTTTACTCAGTATTACTCTGGGATTCATCTTGACTGCCACAGGAAGTAGTTATGGCAAATCCTATACCTGCATTAAAAGGGGGCTTAGATGCTTTCCTTGCATTGAAAGACATCCATGGCTACAATTACTAGGTAATGCTCAAAATTGTTGATCCAGGGATTTTATCTGATTGCCATCTGGAGTCGGGAAGGATTTTTTTCCCTTTTGGGGCTAAATGGACCATGCCTTGTAAGGGTTTTTCACCTTCCTCTGGATCAACAGGGATATGTGAGGGAGCAGGCTGGTGTTGTACTTTGTTCTCCGATTGAACTCGATGGACGTATGTGTTTTTTCAACCCAAATAGCTATGCAACTATGCAGCTGTTCAGAAACAGTTTTAGGTAGAAAAAAAAGAAAGAAAGAAAAAGTTCTCAATAAATATGAATTTGGGTGTTTTTTTTTAAATTAATGTGCAGAAGTAAATTTGTTTTGACTAACTCAATCCCTGATGTGGGTCACTCAAGGAGCTTTGGGCCTTGAGCAATTGACTTGTTTATCCCTGCATCCATTGTTGAGAGTATGCAAATAAGAAAGCAGAACTGAATATTTACGACTTGAGTAACATGGATCGCTGCACACTGTTTTAAAGGATAAGTGGACGTGTGACTTAAAGGAGTACTGTACTCATGTATTTAAACAGTGTTGTCATCTTCTACAGCACCGTACAAAGTCCATAGTCATGCCACCAATAGTACCTTAGAGGAGCTTACAATCTGATTCTTACCATAGTTAAAAACTAATAACCCTATTATAGTGTAAGGCAAGTTTTGGGTAGAGCCAATTAAGTTTTCAATATGTTTTTAGACTGTGGGAAGAAACTAGAGGGAACTCACAAAAATATGGAGAGTACTTACAAACTCCCTATAGGTAGCATCCTTACTGAGATTAAACCTGGGATTCTAGCACTGTCAGGTGGAAATGCTATCCACTAAGCCACTGTGATGCCAACCTGTGTGATGTCCTATGTGCACCTGTTTGTATATTTACCCAAGCTTGGACATATTTCTCTGATACAGTCAAGTCTAAACTACATGGATTAAGTATTGTAGGAGAGCACATAAAACGTACTTATTGTAATGATATTCTGGTAATATTAGCATGTCCAGCATTATCCACAAAAATATGTCTGAGGATTTCAGATCACATTCACCGTGGGGCACTGTGTATTAGAGATGGCCCGAACGGTTCGGCGGCGAACCAATTTACATGAACATCGGTGGTTCGCGTTCGAGGTGAACCAAAGACTTTTTTCCCCAAAAGTTTGGGTTTGCATTTTTTCCATAGACTTTAATGCCTGCTGACTTTAGCGGTTAATAGCAAAGTCCCCTTACATAGTAGAAACACCAAATTTGCAGGGTATGTAGAGGGGGGCAGTGACTACAAGATTAAATTTTTCAAAAAGACCTTATAGTTTTTGAGAAAATCGATTTTAAAGTTTCAAAGAAAAAAGAGCCGATTCATTTGATTCATTAAAAAGAGTCGATTCATTAAAAAGAACCGGCTCATTCATGAACCAGTTAGTATAGCTTAGGATGCGTCCTGTGCAGGACGTATAGCTGCCGACTCCCGCTGCCTCTCCCCACCTGCCTTCACCTGTCACCCTCACCTAGGCTGGCACCCGATGCACAGCCTAGGTGAGGGTGAGAGGTGAGAACAGCAGGAGCCAGCATCTATGTGTCCCACAGGACGCATTCTTCTCTATGTGGGGGGGCAGCGGACATCTTCAATCAACTTAATTGAAGATTGCACAATAGGAGGATACTGTATTCGTTGGATCATTTACCAAAGATATTGTCGTGGGAATTTTTTTTGAAAGGTACAGGTAAGTATTTCTGGTTAATTAAGAAAATTAAAGGACTTTTTTGTCGTTGTGTTTTTATTTCATTTAACCCTTTGTAGAAATGGGTAAGGGTACTTTGTACCCCTATACTAATTTCTCCTGGAAGGGCGGTGGGCATCTGGGGTCCCCTTCTTAAAGGGGACTCCCAGATGCCACCATGACCCCCCCCAGGGAGTCACCGCCCCCACCTCCTCCTGGGGCACCAGAGGTGGGGAGGAGCTCTTGTCCATGGATTG
Organism: Hyperolius riggenbachi; assembly: GCF_040937935.1. NCBI lineage: Eukaryota > Metazoa > Chordata > Amphibia > Anura > Hyperoliidae > Hyperolius > Hyperolius riggenbachi. Next base: position 133,838,955 of record NC_090657.1, read on the forward strand.
GACAAGGGCTTGGAGGGAGAGGGGAAGGCTTGGCCACCCCCCCATACCATGGACCATGCGGGCTGGTATAGCTCAGGGTGCAAAGCCCCACGTGGCCGGGGCTCCTTATTCTGGCTTTCCCAGCCTGCATGGGGGGCAAGGGGTTACAGAGAGCTCAGTAGGGGGGATCCCCCTTCATTTTTTTTTTCAGATTTCCCACACTAAACACATAAAAATAATTAAAAAAATGTTTTTTTATTTTTTTTAAATATTGTTTCCTGCTATCTTTTTAACATCTGCAAATTTGGTGTTGCTAGGATGTAAGGGGCCTTTGCTATTAACCTCCTTACACTGTGTCGGACATACCGCTTCCTGGCCCCAGGAGTCCCCCATTTAAAATTAAGGTGATCCAATGGCTGAAACTCCTTTAGCTAGCACTGGGCTAGCTAGTATAAGTCCCAGGAACCCCCCGATCCCCAACGATTGCCGCCGGTCCCCCCTTTAATACATTACCCCCCATGGATCCAGCGATCGCGCAGCCTCCTTGCACAGCTTTGGTCTCTCTATGGGGAGGATTGGGTTTGCACATGACGTCATGACATAGGTGACGTCATGACGTCATGTGCGATCCTCCCCATAGAGAACAATGGAGCTGTACGGGGAGGCTGCGCTGATCGCTAGATCCAGGCTGGGTAATGTATTACCGGGGGAGCGGCGGAGATCAGGGGTGCCGGGCATTTATACTAGCTAGCCTAGTGCTAGCTATAGGGGTTTCAGCCATTGGATCTCTGGGGGGACAAAATGGCAAAACCTCCTGAGCGGCGTAACGCTCAGGAGGTTAACTGCTAAAGTCGGCGGGTAATAACCAACCAGAGTTATAGGGGTGCAAAAGTTCTGAATTTTGGCATTGGCTTTCATTGGGCTTCCTATTTCACTTTCCAAAGTCTCAAATCTTTTTAAAGGACGTTGGCTCAGCAGTCTGGCACATTTTCTAGCATTGTAGGGACTTTTAGGGGCTCAGGACTGGTGAGTTTGGGGCCCCTAGGCCAAGGAGGTCATAGCCTAGGGTCACAAAAGTTTTTTTGATGCCGGTGACGAACGTAAATCGCCACCATTGCCGATAGCAAAGTCTGAAGCTTACGACATGTTGCATGCAGGTAAAAGGCATATTGTTGTACTTGCACTCCAACGTTGGGTTCCCTACATCTCTGCAAACCAGAGTTACGGGGGTGCAAAAGTGCTGAATTTTGCCATTGGCATTCATTGGGCTCCCTATTTCACTTTAAAAAAATCTCAAATCTTTTCAAAGGACAATGGGGGAGAGGGGAAGGCTTGGCCGCCCCTCTCCCCCGGAACCCCCCATACCATGGACCATGCGGGCTATACTGTGTATATGGAGCTTTGAGTATTTCTTCTTTTAATGCTGAATTTAAAGCAAAAGGTTAATTTACCCTTACGATGTGTTAGTCATCTGTCGGTAGATGTAACCCCTAGGCCTATTAGATTTGTGGGGAAGCTGATTATTATTAATATTATTTAGTGTTTATATAGCTCCAACATCTTCCGCAGCGCTGTACAGAGTATATATATATATAATCTTGTCACTAACTGCTCCTCAAAGGAGCTCACAATCTAGTCCCTACCCTAGTCATATGTCTATGTATGTATTGCGTAGTGCATGTATATTTTTAGTCTAGGGCCATTTTAGGGGAAAGCCAATTAACTTATCTGTATGTTTTTCGGATGTGAGAGGAAACTGGAGTGTCCGGGGGAAACCCACGCAGACAGTGGGAGAACATACAAACTCCTTGCAGATGTTGACCTGCCTGGGATTTGAACCGGGGATCCAGCGATGCAAGGTGAGGGCGCTAACCAACACGCCACCGTACTGCTGATAGTTTCTTTTAAATCCACTTAGAATGGTGACAATTTTTTCCTCAATGAATTCAGTGCCTATCCCATATAAATCACCTAATCTTAATCTTAACCAATCCCTTTATCACTACATCTCACCACCCCAACTTTAATGCCCCTCCCCTTACATTAACCCCGCCCTAATGTCTAACCTCAAGCTCCACCTCCAATGATAACCCTGTTCTAAAGCTTTACCTAATTCCCCTCTCTCAACATTAAACCCTTTCTAATGCCTATCCCTATCCCAAAATGATAGCCTTTTCCTGGTCCCTTATAATTTCCTTGTAACATTAAAATATAAAAGTCCCCTTACCCTACTCATTAATCCATACATTGACTGTTAACCCTTACCGATAACTATAAAACTAAAGAAATGCTCATCTAATATCTTCAATGTCTGGCATTTAAGCTATAAGGGCCACATTCCTTTGAAAATTGTAACCCGCATCATAGACACGCTATTTTCACCATTTGAATGAATACATTTTTTGATGTAATTAATGGTGGGTATTAAAAAAACTAATACTGTACTGGCGAATCACAATTGCGCAGAAAATGCTGCATGTAGTGCATTAGCGACTGACCAAACAAACAAAAAAGGGCACTGCAATTAACATGTTAATTGTTGCGCCTTAGCAATCGGCAAATCAGGGTGATCTGAAAACACAATTGGAAACCCGGTGTGCGGAAAATATCCATATATCAGCCAAAATTAGGCCTCTACAAATAATAACTTGGTGCAACCCAAGTTGAACCTCATTGGTACTATTATCTGTATTGTACAATAATCAGCCCTATCCTCTGTGCTGGTTTTTGAATAACAGAGTTCAGAGGGAAGTGCTAGAACTGATGTCAGCAGTGTGTCTGCTAGCCTGCTGACTGCAGAATTTTGCATACTGAAGATATTTCAATCATTTAGAGTTTAGCAACACTGGGCCTATTTAGAAAACAATGCTGTGTGTGTGAATAAATTAAAAAAATTTCACCTCCCAAGGAAAAAAAAAAAAAAAGAATTTGCTGATTACAGACCAGTACAAAATGGATCTGATCATTTGCTTTAGCCACTGTATTTTGATCCTTAGTCTGATTTAATAAATATGTCAGTTTGTGTAAAAATTATTCCTTATGTCTAGCATCAAGGCTAAAATAATGCTATCACATTAATATACTATAATGGTTACAATTTATTTGAGCTATTAATCACCCACAGGCTTATATAGTATTTAATTACTGCCAGTTGTTGTCAGAGTATCTTTATAATAATATCCCAGCCTGAATCCCATATATACAGGTTTGTAAAGTTAAATATTAAGGAAAAGGAAACATAAATTGCAGTTTGTTTTTTTTCAGCAAAATAGCTACTTAATAACGGGCTTGCAAAATCTGTGAATTTGATTTTGATTTTGAATTTGAAAGGAATGTTTTTAATTTTGTATTATACATCTGGAGAGAGGCCTTCATCAGTCTAGACTGAGTGCAGAATTCTCTTCCACCAGAATGTCATCAGAGCAATGCTGAATACTTGCTGAAGATATACCTTCTGAGGTAAGCAATCTGATTTTCTGCGTACGTTAAAAAAAGGCATCGGGGAAAAAAGGGCGCGGGGTTTAAAACGATAAGCACTAATAGCATTTATAAAAAATATTGTGCTGTATTTCGTTTAAAAATAATGTTTTACAAATGTATAAATCATTGAATAATGAGTATGAAATCGGCAATTGTGAAAACGTTAATCTTCCCTGTTTCAAAAGTGAAACTTGTAATTACGTTTCGTAAAAAAAACGATAATATATGTTTAATCGTTGTAATTGTCTATTATTGTGAATAACCTTCATTTATTGCTTCTTCTTATAATAAAATCTGAAAATATTGTTTATAACGATGATATAAATATAACTAAGTTCGTAATAAGTGTGGTAAAATTTTACTAAAACTATACCTAACCCTACTCTCACACAGAACCCTCCCTGTATCTACCCCTAACCCCTAGACCCCCCTGGTGGTGCCTAAACCTAAGACCCCCTGGTGGTGCCTAAACCTAAGACCCCCCCTGGTGGTGCCTAAACCTAAGACCTCCCTGGTGGTGCCTAAACCTAAGACCCCCCTGGTGGTGCCTAAACCTAAAACCCACCTGGTGGTGCCCAAACCTAGGACCCCCCTGGTGGTGTCTAAACCTAAACCCCCTCTGGTGGTGTCTAAACCTAAGACCCCCCTGGTGGTGCCTAAACCTAAGACCCCCCCTGGTGGTGCCTAAACCTAAGACCCCCCCCCCTGGTGGTGCCTAAACCTAAGACCCCCCTGGTGGTGCCTAAACCTAAGACCCCCTGGTGGTGCCTAAACCTAAAGCCGCATCTACACGAGTAGATGCGGCCGCGATGCTCCTTATCAATCGAGCCGCTGATGCGGTTCGATTGATAAGATCCGACAGGACGGATCTCCGCACCGCCGATTCCCTGCTCGCTCCCCGCGAGGGGACAATGGCAGGGAATCGAGCGGAAGATTAGCGGCGCCGGCGGGGACGAGCGGGCACGAGCGGGGAATCGAATGCGGCGCACATGCTGCGAGCGGGGACGCAGCGGGCACGCGGAAGAGGCGATCCGGCGGCTAATCGAAATATTTCTATATTTTGTTATAAGCTTGTAAATAGTGATGGATGCAAAACAGGAAAAATGCTCTTTTATTTCCAAATAAAATATTGTCGCCATACATTGTGATAGGGACATAATTTAAATGGTGAAATAACCGTGACAAATGTGCAATTACAATACGTGGGTTTTAATTATGGAGGCATGTATTATTTTAAAACTATAATGGCCGAAAACTGAGAAATAATGAATTTTTTCAGTTTTTTTCTTATTCTTACTGTCAAAATGCATTTACAGTAAGGTAGCTCTTAGCAAAATGTACCCCCCAAAGAAAGCCTAATTGGTGGCGGAAAAAACAAGATATAGATCAGTTCATTGTGATATGTAGTGATAAAGTTATAGGCGAATGAATGGGAAGTGAACATTGCTCGGATGCATAAAATGAAAACGACTGAGAGCTTAAAGGGATACTGAAGTCAAAAATAAAAAATGATTTTTACTCACCTGGGGCATCCCTCAGGCCCCTGAAGCTGTATGGTGCCCTCGCAGCCTGGCTCCGATCCTCCTGTCCCCGTCGGCGGCTACTTCTGGGTTCAGCGACAGCCGCCGACAGGCTGGGAACGCGAGTGATTCTCCGCGTTCCCAGCCGCTATATCACCCTCTATGCTGCTATAGCGTATATGTTATACGCTATAGCAGCATAGAGGGTGATATAGCGGCTGGGAACTCGTAGAATCACTCGCGTTCCCAGCCTGTCGGTGGCTGTCACCGAACCCGGAAGTAGCTGCCGGCGGGGACAAGAGGATCGGAGCCAGGCTGCGAGGGCACCATACAGCTTCAGGGGGCTGAGGGATGCCCCAGGTGAGTAAAAATCATTTTTTATTTTTGACTTAAGTATCCCTTTAAGTGGTTAAAAACAGTAAAGGATAAATATATTACAATTTACGTTACGTACTGATCACTTTATTTTGTGAATAATAATGTTTTACAAACAGTAAGGGATAAAATTTGAATATGTTAACGACAATGATCGTGGGGAAATGTGGAAAACATAAATTAGCAAAAATGTAATGATAAAACGTTATTTTACGCGGGCTCCCTTTTTTCCCGGTGGGCGCCCGTCAAACGATAATTAATATGGCAGTCTATGGCGGCGCCATTTGTCCACTTGCCTCATGCGCCCGAATTTACTGTTTCCGATTTTCCAGCCTGAGACTTTTATTGACTATCAGCACTGGGGCATCATAGGCTTTGTTTACAATATGATTGGAGTAATCAGTGGTTTGTATGCTTCTGAAGATCTTCCCTTTTTCTCATTTACTACCAACGAAGACCCCTGCTAGGGCATCCCACTTATGGCTTACATATTTTATCACTATGATGTCTTTGAGATTTTATTAGTGATACACTTTTCAACTCCAAGTTTTATTAATATTTAGCAGCTGTAAAGGTACTCCTAAATGGCAGTATTCCAATTTAAGAAACAACATTAACTGAAGCTATTAATGGAGTGCAGTCACGGGTCTTAACTCTCCCACTTTCCCCATTTACTTAACCACTTGAGGACCGCAGTGTTAAACCCCCCTAAAGATCAGGCCTTTTTATTGTTAATTGGCCACTGCAGCTTTAAAGCCAAGCTGCAGGGCCACACAACACAGCACACAAGTGATCCCCCCCCCCCTTTTCTCCCCACCAACAGAACGCACTGTTGGTGGGGTCTTCTTTTGGTGGGGTCTGATCGCCCCTTTCCCATCACCCCGTGTTTTTTTTTTTTTTTTTTTATATATAAATAATTATGTTGGTGGGGTTTTTTTTCATTTTTTTTTTACTATACATCTTTATTTTTTTTTCTAAACCCCTCCCCCCCAGCCAAATGTTTTGTCCACAAACTAACTGCATTAACAAACTAACTGCACTTAACTACCTCAAGACTGCTCCACGCCCATGTCGAAAAATTTTAAAATAAGTGCAAACATACAAATAAGAAGTACATTTTTTCCAGAGTAAAATGAGCCATAAATTACTTTTTTCCTATGTTGCTGTCACATACAGTAGGCAGTAGAAATCTGACAGAAGTGACAGGTTTTGGACTATTTCATCTCTTCATAGGGGATTCTCAGGGATTTATTTATTTTCAAAAGCACTTGGTGAATGGCAGTTGTCCTGTCCAACTGACAAAAATTGTGTAGGGAGCAGGGAAGCTGGCCACCATCATTGTTTAAATCCTATTTTAGGGAATATCTTTATAAAAAATAAAAGCCTTGCTGAGAATCCCCTATGAAGAGATGGACTAGTCCAAAACCTGTCACTTCTGGAAGATTTCTACTATCTACTGTAAGTCACAGCAACATAGGAGAAAAGTAATTTATGGCTCATTTTACTCTGGAAAAGAGGTACTTATTTGTCTATGTTTGCACATATTTCAAATTTTAAAATTTTTCGCCATAGTGCCCCTTTAATTATCTAATCCCCTTTAGGGTCACTTCACCTGTGTTTTGGGAAAAAAAACCTCAGGGCCCTTTTGAGTTACACTGTTAAATTACAGTTGGCTATGCCCATGTCATGGCCATGCCCATTTTCCGACACATGTCATGGCCATGCCCATTTCTCACACGGCGCACTCTACATTTCTCCTTGGTGCCCCAAGGATCTTTTAGGATTCTAGCAATGCCCCTGATGCTCATTGTATTGAGGGCACTATAAAGGCTAGCACTTTTACATGTGCAATAATAAGGGAAAGCACTATAATGGGTTTCGGGTTGGGTAAACCTTAGATCAATATCGGAGTATTTGCTACAGTTGTTGTTGTTATTATTATTACTATTACTATTAATATACTTATAGTATAATTACTATTATTACTAATTACTACTATTTTTCTTTTTTACCTCAAATGTTGTTTGACAAGGGTCTTATTACTGTCTATGTGAAGTTGAAATTTCTCTCACTTCCTGTTCCATTGTCAAGACTCGGAGTAGGGAGTGGATTTGAGTCTCTCTTATTGGGACATATGTAAAAATGAAACCTTACAGACATTCTAAGCCTTTGGCCACTATATACAAAACAAAATTAAAATATTTTGGATGGCATTACACTATAAATCAGCATTTCAGTATCTCAGTATTTTTATTTGTAACAAAATTATTTTCTTCTAGAGGTTTTTCAGTTCCAGCATTAGGTCACCTTGCTTCTTCATTCAAATATCAATAAGCTGACTCCATCATTGTGGCTGCACACAGTCCACCAGCAGAAAGTAATCCAACATTTGTTTTTTCCTTCTGTAAATTCCAAAAGCCATCTGAAGGTTACAGCAAGAGAGATACCTACATGGTTCATAATATGGGCTGTTCAATAACATCTGCCAGAATCAACATAAGACATCACAACAGGGCCATTGAAATTCATAGCAGATTATGCAGAGAGGTAGAAAGAGGATGAAATTACTTTGTGGTGGAAATTGGTTGTAGTTAGTTTAAAGGGTAACTCCACTGTATTACAAAAATACAGTTATTTACTGTATTTTGCGATAACCGTTTCACCACTTAAGTGTTTTTTTAATAGTTGTCCCATGTATTTACCCAATAAAAGACATCAATTTATTCATTTCCATGGTGCTAATTCTGGTTCCCTTTTTTACCTTCATGGTTTTGGTCAGGAATAATGACATGGCACAGCAGGGAGCCAAGGGCAGTCCAAAGCACTGGACTGGTAAAAAATAATTAGGTCGCATTCACAGTGGGACGTTATGGTCGCACGTTAGAAAGTCTTATAACGCATGTCTTATAACACAGCTTACTGCACTGCAATGCTAATCCTATGGGCCGTTCACAGTGCAACGTTAAAGTCGCATTAAAAAAATGTTGCGTTGTGGTAACTCACTGCTTGCAGTGCATTACCTCTTAACGCAGGCACGTTGCGACTTTAACGTTGCATTAAAATGCACTGTTCCACTGTGAATACAGGCAATGACCAGTAAGCAGGGTGCAACAGGAGGTAACTACAGGAAATGGGGGTAACAGGAGGGCAGATACAGGAAGCAGATGCCAACAGAAATCTATCAAAGTAAGCAGGGGGAAGTGTGATAATGTTGCAGGGGGCAACATGAGAGGTTCACTAAAGGTAACAGGGCATCATTATAAAGGTAATAACAGAGGCACTATTTTACCTGAGGCAATACTGGAAGCATTATTATAATAGAGCAATAATGGAGGTATAGAAGACCAGTTAATTAGCCCGTCCATTGAAAAGACGGGCGCCCATCCGCGCTCTCTGCCGCACACGCGCACATGGCCACGCTCCCCGCCACGCGCACCAACGGCCACCCCCCTGCCCTCGTTCTCCTGTTTGTAATGCTGGCAAAAAGCACGGACACAACGTTGGCAAAAAGCACGGACACAGAGACAGAGGATGCAAGGACAGTGGGGTTTTATTAGGTAGGCTACCAACACACTGATATTTACCATCATGCACTGACAGCATCGTTTTTGAGTGTTGGTTTAACAGTGATCTGCAAGCCAAAGGTTTAGGACTTGTTCTCCATGAGTGTCTTGGGACTTGTTCTCCATTTAATTTTTATATAGAAGCCATTGCTTTACTAATGGGAAAACACATGTCTGAGTACTCAATAGGACTGTACATTCTGATTGAACGGTAGAAGCAGGCACAAGCAGAGGGGGGTGCTCTGGGTGCCCAGGCACCCCCCCTTTTCAAAATCTTCAAAAAGGCCCCTCTGGCCATGCAAAAGAAGCCCCACCCCCAATCGCGATAAGCCCTGTCCACCCACGGGAAGCCCCACCTCCACCTGGGCCACTTAGAAATGAAATGAAGTGTGGCTATTCCATCAGCTGCACCCACTAAAACCTCTACCTCCCCCAAGACCCACAGTGGCCTCCCCCTAAGCACCCACAGTGACCTCCCTTTCCTCCAGCACTCATACTGACCTCTACCTTCCACAGAACCCACAGTTACTTCCCCTTCCCCCATTACCCACAGTGACCAACCCTTCCCCCAGCAACCACACTGACCTCTACCTTCCCCAGCAACCACACTGACCTCTACCTCTCCTAGCAGAAACTATGCCATTCATAGCAGCACCCACAGTGACCTCCCACCACCTGCACCCATAGCAATCCCACCAATATCCAGTTTGGAGTAAAGAGGTGCCATACAGGAATCCTAGTGTAACCATCCCCACAGCTGTGTGGGAGCAGGTAAGATAGTGTCTCTCTGACAGCAGTGACCTCTCCCTCCCCCAGCATTCACAGGGACCTCTCCCTCCCCCAGTACCTACAATGATCCCTCCCTCCCCCAGCATCTACATTTACTTTTCCCTCCCTCCAACAGCACCCTTCCTGTCCCCAGCAGTACCCTTCTTTTCTCCAGCAGCACCCATAGTGACCTCCTCCAGCACCTAAACTGACCTCTCCCTTTCCCAGCACCCCCAATGACTTCCCCTTCCTGCAACACCCACACTGACCTTTACTTCTCCCAACATCCACCCCTACCCCCCCCCCCCCCATAACTGGCACCTAGTACTCACACTCACATGACCTCAAGTACCTGCACAAAGGCCTGACATTGCACCCAGTACTCACACCTGCGCACAGCCTCTACGTGGCACCCATTATCTGCACCAAACAACCACTTAACCAGTACCCACACCCAAAGTATCTGCATTCAAAACCCATGTGACACCCAAGGCCACCCGTAGCCAGCACCCGGTACAGTATTCTCACCTATGTCAAATCCAGTACCTGCACTCAGCACCCACATGACATCCAGTACATGCACCCAGATCTCACATGGCACTAAGTACTTGCAATCAACACCTGCATGACACTCGATACCCACCCATAGCCAGAACCCACATGACACTCGGTACTCACACCCAGAACCCGCATGGCACCCAGCATCTGCATTCAGCACCCACATGACAACCAATACCCCCTAGCCAGAAACGAGGAGGGGTGGGTGTGTAGAGGGGGGGAGGAGAGCGTTTTTGAGCACCCCCCACTTAAGGAACCTCTGCACGGCCCTGGGTAGAAGAGAGTTTAGAATGAATTTCCAGAAAGAAGAAAACAGAGACACTAGGAGCCCTCTGTGTTATAGTATGCCAAAATATATCAAAAGAATGATGTAACAGAATAATCACAAACCAGGGCTGCCATAATGCAACCACTGCAAGTGTATGTAATGAAGGCCCATTTTAACTTGAATATGTGAGTCCTTGTAGTAGATATAATCTCATCTGGCCACACTGCAGAAAAAAAACAGGACAAATTATGATGTTGATAAAATAGGCACCCCAAAAAAAAATATTAAAAGCTATTTCAAAAACATAACTGCTTCTTCAGGCCAAAATAGAGTAGAAATAATTGTATACAATACATCTCATAGCATGCTAAAAGAGAATACCTTGTCCATAACATATACCAGTAATATAATTTTTGGCACCGTATTTTGACTTGAATTGAGACATCACCCGTGAAACACGCTGCCTCTGGTGCAGGATAAAATTAGTCCTTAACTGATGTTGTCATCTTAAGGTAAGCCAATACTAACCTTTTTAAAGGTTAGAGGTTTTTACATTTTTTAATTATATGTAATTACATAGTTAATTTAGTTTAAAAAGGCATCCATCAAGTTAAACCACACAAAAAAAACATAATATGAATAATAACACTGTACAGGGACCTCACTTATCCCAGTTGATCCAGAAAAATGTGAAAAAACTTAAAAGTGAAAAAAATCCTTCCTGACTTAAGGTACAAGTTATAAAAAATCCCTGGATCAATACCGTTGGGAATTAGCTGTGGATGTCCTTCATTGCAAGGAAAGTATCCAAACCTTCTTTAGCGTCCTCTCTATTCTAAAATATAAGCTACATAATAACCTTAGGGCCCCTTTTACACTTGGGCACTTTTTGCATTGTGTTACCCCTTCTGCAATCTGCATGCAGGATAACGCAATAGCAAAAAAGTGTATAAAGCCCAGTACCCTAATCATGTCACATTGTGCCTCAAGCTTCCAATTCATCGCCGACCTGCCGCAAAGTCAACAGCGCATAACTGTACGACTTCCACGGCACTGCACCGTGGCGGAATGAATGTCAACGGGTGGCACAAAAAATTACATTTGTTGCAGCACAAATTAGTGGAATGACGCAAATATAAAGGGGAATCCCAGTGACGTACTTCCTGTCCAGCAGGGAGTATGTCACTGGGCGAAGGGTGTGCGAAGAGGCTGCACTATGCATTTCACCCTGTCAGCGCAATTTCCTGCACGGTCATATGAATCTAGTTATGGGGCGTTCATGGCGCACTACAACGTTTTCCTCAAATGTAAAACAGGCCTCAAAGAAAAACATTTCTTTGTTACAGCTTACAGAACTCTTGAAATAAATCTGCAGTGTGTCTACTTCCTGGTTTCATGGAGAGAGAAAGGGTCAACATCCTGTGTGTACATATAAGCTCTGTCTGCCGATACTACCAAATTTCTGAGCTGACACAGCTGAGAGCTCAAATTATACAATACAATACAATAACATTTCTATAGCGCTTTTCTCCCATACGACTCAAAGCACTTAGGCTCTCTCAGATTCAGTAGTTGGTAGTAGGATGAAGTATTCACACAACAAAAGTTGTATTTCTGCAAATGCCAAACTAAACAGGTGGGTTTTCAGTCTGGATTTAAACACGTCCAGGGATGGTTGAGGTAAGGAGTTCCAAAACGTAGGAGCAGCAGGACAGAAGGCTCTGGGACCAAAAGTTTCCAAGTGGACTCTGGGTATGACTAGATTATTAGAACCTGTGGATCTGAGATTGCAGGGATTGCTACACAGCTGCAACGTTTATTTCATGTATCCAGGGCCCAGATTATTTAGTGATTTAAATGTCAGTAGGCCTATCTTGAATAGGACCCTCCATTCTATAGGTAGCCAGTGAAGGGAGTGCAGGACTAGCATTATGTGGCAGTGACAGGGGTGATTGGTTAGCAGTCTGGCAGCAGTATTCTGAATCAGCTGTAGGCGGTACAAGTCCTTTTTTGTAAGTAACACTTGTGATTACTTACAGATGAGGGGGAATTAGACAGGCTCCTCTCTCTAAAAACACACAGAATGCATTTCTCTTCTGTGCACTGCAGTTCACTTTAAATGCAGATACATGATTTTTCATAATTGCTTCCTGGGTATATGGCAAAAACTTCATGTTCCCTTGTATTTTGTACAAGCCTAGGGACAAAGCTCATCTGTATTTTATTGCATATGGGCCCCTGTGCTTTGTGTTCCAAGCCTGTAAAATTTCAAATGTACCCCCAAGACATGCAGGGTAATTTGTTACAGGTGGAATTTGAGGCTCACTGTGTTATCCGCTAACCCTTTCGTCTACTCCTCTACTGTCTCTACCCCACTGCCATCTAGACTGTAAGCTCGCAAGGGCAGGTAACTTCCTCTTCTGTTCCCTGTTTCTTAGTATTTTATCAAATGAACATGTACCAGTATTGGTGATGTTTTCAAACCTACACATCACCCATCAGTTGTATGTATTTGTACGTATGTCAATAGATGCCCTGATTGTACAGTTTTAGCTATATATCCTATCTTTGTACTCGTTCAAGAACATCAATATCCTTTCTTTAGTGTGGTCATGTTGCTGATAACCTAAATGTGGTTTATACAGAAGGCGTAGGATACTAGAATCTCCTGATTTTATTTCCCAATTTATGCATCCCAGAATTTTAATTGCTTTAGCTACTGCTGCCTGGCATTGAATTTAACGAATGCGCCTAATATCAGCTGTATGTCATATATTTTTTATGGTGCTGTAACATCTGCTAATATAGTGGCTGCGGACACGCAGGGTATATCCGCAGCCGCCTTTGTTCCCTGTTCACAGGCCTCAATCGTTCCGTCGGCGTCTAGCACGCCGGGAACGGTACTGTCTCGTGCTCATAGGGTCGCTGTATCGCACGGGCGCGCGCAGAGACAGGACCTTTATGCTGGAAGATGGCGCGTCAGAGTTGACTCACGCTGCTCGAATTGGCTGATTGGTAGGGGCGCGGCTGTGAGCTCTCCTCGGCTTCTTAAGCCTTCACTGGTCATTTGCAGCTCGTCTGCTGGTTGCGAATACACTCGTGTTAGCGCTCTGACCTTAGACTAGTATCCGGTGTGCTTTGATCTGGGAGGAGACCAGGGATTTCACACATGACTAGGACTATTGTAATTGTATTACTGATTACCTGTGTATGATTCTGGCTATACTCTGACCTTGCTATTGCTCATCGATTCTGTACTTCTGCCTATCTGACCTTAGTTGCTGAACCCCTGCGTGATAACTCACTATACTTCTGCCTCACGTTTCTGTACTGTATTCGCCTCCCAGTTGCCAAACCTTGCCTGTCTGACCTCTCTACTCACCAGCGGGCCCTTGCCACTGGTGAGGTGCTCTATTGATTATAATACCCACCAGCTCCTCTGGTGAGGTTTAGTTTCAGTTATACAGCTCCTGTGACTGATAGTACCTTACCAGCTCCTCTGGTAAGGTCTAGTTAAACTACTCAGTCGCTTGTGCTGATAGTACCTTACCAGCTCCCCATGTAAGGTTTAGCCAAGCTTTGTTACTTCTCCTGTGACTGATAGTACTTTACCAGCTCCACTGGTAAAGTCTATTATTTATCTACTGTTGCACCAAACACTTTACACCTCTGTTTTGCAGCCTTCTATACTTGCATTATTGGTGATATCAGGTATAGAGTCTGTATTATTGGTGATTCTGCAGATCACACAATAATCAGACGTCTGAGTGCTACACCAATCGTTACAGGTGCTCTCTATTTTAGTACTTAAAGTAATCCTGAGATGGGGCAGGAGAGAAAATGTATACATACCTGGGGCTTCTTCCAGCCCCCTCCGGCCTGATCGCTCCCTCGACATCCTCTGACGGCCTGCCCGTTTGTCCTCAATTGGCCGGTCTGGGGTCAACTGCGCATCCCGACCTGGCCGCACGAAGACACCCATCACGCTCCTGTTGTTGGGAGCGTTCTGCACCTGCACAGTACTACTGTGCAGGCACAGATTACTCCTGGCCCTGGAATAGCAACATGGGAGCACGCGTGGCCACTGGCCAGACTGCCTGCACGGACTGACCCCAACTGGACAACTTACCAGGCCATTTGTAGACGAACGGGGAGGTGGGCGGAGGGCATTGAGAGAGCAATCAGGCCAGAGGGGGCTGGAAGAAGCTCCAGGTACATATACATTTTTTCCTGCCCCATCTCAGGTACACTTTAAGATGCATGACTTTACATTACTGCCATTATGGCCATGCTGTCAAGAATCTGTTGTAATATGTCACTATCCTGCATAGTGATGATAATTCTGCATTACTTTGTAACATCTGCCAAGATGGCTACATAACTCTTTATTCAATCAACTATATCATTAATGAATACATTGGAAAGGATTGGACCTAGAACTTACCGTATTTTTCGGACTATAAGACGCTCCGGACTATAAGACGCACCCAGGTTTAGAGGACAAAAACCAAGGGAAAAAAAAATAAACTAAACCTGGTGTGTCTATGGGTCAGGGACATCTTGTAGACCTTCCCCCCCCCCCCCAAGCCTTCACAAAGCTACTCTGTTTAAGCCAACCTGCTGCCCCCTCCAGCTACATTACACTACACTAACCCCTGCTGCATCCTCCGAGCTACATTACACTTCACTTCACTACACTAATCCCTGCTGCACCCTCCCCCAGCTACAATACACTTCACTACACTAATCCCTGCTGCACCCTCCCCCAGCTACAATACACTTCACTACACTAATCCCTGCTGCACCCTCTCCCAGCTACAATACAATACAATACAGTTCTACTCACAGCATGAGGAGCCACTCACCAGTTGTTAGAAAACCCCTCAGACCTTCGGTATTCCGCTGTTATATGCCGGTATCCGCATTGTTGGGAGATCCGGTAAGCATGTGACATCAGATTGTCCTGTCCCCTGCACCAGTATTAGCAGCGCTGAGGCCGTCGCAGCACAGGGCTTAAATCACCAGTCCCTCTCCAAGCTCTCCCTAGACAGCCACGATCCCATGTCCAGATGCCGATGCCCGCATTGCTAAGAGATCGGGGACATCAGGGAAACACGTGCTGTCAGATTTCGCTGCCATCCCCTGCACTAGGACTCGGAGGACACTACTTCCTGCCTACTGATGCCCCCTGCAGGAAGCAGGAAGTACAGAGTCATCCGAGTACTGCACGGGGATGGCAGCAAAATCTGACAGCACGTGTTTCCCCGATGTCCCCGATCTCTTAGCAATGCGGGCATCGGCATCTGGACATGGGATCGCGGCTGTCTAGGGAGAGCTTGGAGAGGGACTGGTGATTTAAGCCCTGTGCTGCGACGGCCTCAGCACTGCTAATACTGGTGCAGGGGACAGGACAATCTGATGTCACATGCTTACCGGATCTCCCGACAATGCGGATACCGGCATATAACAGTGGAATACCGGTGGCCTGAGGTGTTTGCTGAGAACTGGTAAGTGGCTCCTCGTGCTGCCTGTGACGGCCTGTGGGTTGTCGGAGCTGCTCAATTATGCATGCGACAGGGGACCTGTAGGGCACATTCGGACTATAAGATGCACCCACTTTCCCCCCCCCCACATTTGGGGGACAAAAAGTGCGTCTTATAGTCCGAAAAATACGGTAACTTGTGAGACTCCATTGCTTAACTGTCTCCAATCTTAAATATGATCTTTTTAGCACCACTCTTTGCCTTCTGTCACTTAACCAGTTCTTGATCCAGGTACACACACTTTCCCCCTAGTACCTGAATCCTCAGCTTCTGTACCAGGCTATTTTGAAAAACTGTGTCACAAGCACTTTCAAAATTTAAGTATGCTACCTCTTGATTTTCCAAAATCTAAATTTACATTCATTACTTCATAAAAGCTGAGCATGTTGGTGACACAGAACCTGTCTTTAGTAAAACCATGCTATTAAACTGAAATCAGATTATTCAGTGCTATATACATTTGTGTAACATTCTCAAGGATACATCCAAATTGTTTATACACAACTAATATTAAGCTTACAGGTTTATATTTTCCATATTCTGACTGTATAGGTAGCCATGGAGCCCACCCTGTAGGTAGATAGAGAGGCTCCCATTGTTTAGGTAGCCAGAGAGGGCCCCTCCCCCCATTGTTTAGGTAGCCAGAGAGCCACGCCATTTTGGTAGCCAGAGAACAGTTGTTTTGGTAGCCATAGCTTACTGAGAGTTTGTTTTATTTACTCACTATACTGCTTGATGAAGCAGGGCACACCTGTGAAATGTCTCTCGTGGAGTATACAATAAAGTTTTGCCTGAATCAGACAATTCATTTGGGAGGCATGTCCACTACTACCTCCCATTGTTAGTATAAATTATCCTTATTGGGCCTCTCTTTGCATACGTATGTACACATTGCCGGTGAATTGGGCACCGGGAGAGCCAAATGATGGCTCTTCCTGCTCCCCCAAACTCCCCGGCGGCGTTAAATACTATTCCACCTCCGCCATGGTCTTCTATGCTGATGCTGAGTACTTAGTCCACCTCCTGCTGCCGTTGATGTTATTGACTACTGCAGTCTGTGTTCCCACCACCAGGGTCCACGGATGATTACATTTTTGGGCAGAATTATCATGCTGTGGTACCACCAGTGAGGTGCCATAGTCTTCTGTGCTGCTGCTGAGTGCTTAGTCCTGCTCCTGCTGCCGCTGATGTTGTATTTTACTACTAAAGTCTGTGAATCCACCGCCAGGGTCCACGGATGCCTTCATATTTGGGCAGCATTTTTCATGCTGAGGTACCACCAGTTAGGTACCATGCCCTTCTTTGCTGCTGCTGACTGCTGATGACACACCTTAGTCCTCCTCCTCCTGCTGCTGCCATTGATGTTGTATTTCCCTACAACAGTCTGTCATCCACTGCCAGGGAGCAGGGCCTAGTCTGCCACAACACCTAAGGCTCGGTTCACATTGAGTCTAAAATAGCTTACGTTCTGCTCCGATGAGCGGAACGCAGCAGCAAAAGCAATGCTTTCCCGATGGGCAAGTTCACATTACTAAGTTCTGCTCAGTTTTGCTCCCTGCGTTCCGCTTGTCGGAGCGGACGTTCCCGACCTGCACATTCCTTCTGCTCCGCTACGCTTCACAGAGCGGAACACAGCACAGGAGCAGATGCGTGCTTAATGTGAACCTAGCCTTACTCCTCCTGCTGCTGCCACCGCTGTTATCTTTCTCTCCTGCAGTCTGTGTTCCCACCGCCAGGGTCCACAGACAACTCTGCTGCCATGTCGTTTGCTATCTCTGCAAAAAAAGAAAATAAATATACCTCTCTGGGTGTCTTTGTGGTATCGTCCACTCATCCTCCTCCAGTGGTACCACCGCCAGGTGCCATTGGGCCTCATCACCTGCTTGCATGGTTGTAGTTTGCTAGGGACTCTGCTTGGAGACTCTGAGATTGCTTAAATTTCCATGTTTAAAACGATGTATTACTATTATTACTAACTGCATTTAAAGTGATATTTTTTTACTTTAATTTTACTCTTAAATCGATTGTAATGGATAGCGGAGATACGGCCGCAACAGCAAGCGGCACGGCGGCTATCTCCGCGTCGCAGCCAGCGGTCTCCACCGCGCAGTTACACGCTGGTGCTTTGTCTGGTCCTTATATTGCTCATAGACTAAGGGCTACGCGTGCGCGCACGCGCCAGGCGACAGGACCTTTATGCAACTAGAAGGGGAGTCAGCTGATCAGGCGATCAGCTGACTCCAGCTATGCTCCGGATTGGCTGAGTGACTGGGGCGGCGCTGTGGAGCGCTTGCAGTATATATAGGACAGGTCATTTAGTTGCTCTGCGTCTGCTGTTGCAAATGCTACGTGTTAGCACTCAGACCTAGTCAGATCCCAAAGTGTGCTAGAACCAGGAGGAGCTGGGGATCCACACTTAGTCAGATTCTGTTGATAGCTTAAAGTACTAATTGAATTGTATTGTTTGTTATGACCTTCTGCTAGCTTGACTACTCTTCTGTTTACTGATCCTGTACCTTTGCCTATTTGATATAGTTGCCGACTCTGCCTGAAACACTACTCTGATCTAGCTTTCTGTCTCTGTACCGTATCTGTCCGCTCGTTGCCAAACCTGCTTGTCTGACTCTCCTGTCCTCACCAGTGAGCCTAGTCACTGGTGAGGGATCCTCTGCTAGCATCACCTGCTTCACAGGTGAATACTAGCTGCAGTACTATCTGAATCACCTGCCCCTCAGGTGGTCAGTAGCTGCAGTACAGCCTGAATCACCTGCTCCTCAGGAAATTACTAGCTGCAGTACTATCTGAATCACCTGCTCCTCAGGTGGTCAGTAGCTGCAGTACAGTGAATCACCTGCTCCTCAGGTGGTCAGTTGCTGCAGTACAGTCTTTATCACCTGCTCCTCAGGTGAATAGTCACTACAGTACTATCCTTTCTACCTGCCCCTCAGGTGATAGTGGCTACACTACAGTCTGACTCACTCGCTCCTCGGGTGATCAGTACGCTTGTTTAAACATAGTTCTACCCGCTCCTCGGGAGAACTATCTCACTATTGTCTGTATCTCCAGATTGCTGGAATTTGTATTCCTGTGTTATATAGAGATATTCCTATCTCCCAGCTCATCTGGGAAAGCGAGTAGCTCTATCATTACTGTTGCACCAAACAACTACCCTTACATTGGTTGTCCTGTTTCTGGCTATACCAGTATTATTGGTGATTCTGCAGATCACACATAATCAGGTATAGCATCTGTATTATTGGCGATACTGCAGATCACCAATAATCAGAGAAATCTGTTCTCGCTGACACCAATCGTTACATCAATTTTCTCAAAAACGAAAAGTTATTTTTGATTTATGTTTTAGCCATTTCTCACCTTTATAATCCATGCAAATGTGGCGATTGTAGCTTGTATGGGGCTTTGCTATTAATGTTAAAGTCAAATCCATGATCACAGCCATGATCATGGGCTTTACTTGTAATCACGGTTAAAATCGAAGTTGAATTCGGAATTAGGCATCAAGTCGGTATCACGATCACGGCGTATCTGGATTCTGATACGGCCGTGATCGGATTTACTCAAATTCGTGATTGGGGGTATCTGAGCACCACTGCATACCATGAACCATGCAGGCTGGTATAGCTCAGAGAGGGTACGAAACTCCTTGCAGCCAGGACTCGGCATTCTGGCTATCCCAGCCTGCACGGAGGACAAGGGGTTAAAAAAGCTCGGGGAGGGGAATGACCCATGTAATTTTTTTTTTTTATTTCACACACTCTGAACAAAATTTTGTAATGGTCCAAAAAATAGGTCAAGTTTCCTGTGATCCTTATACAGCCATATTGCAGCTGTATAGTGATCCCAGGCCAAAGCATTGTCACATTTTCCATGGGGTTTCTAGGTGGGCAGTATGCACTACGCACTGACCACCTGGAGACCCTGTCAAAAAATTCCCAGACCTTCTTTTTGATATATGTAAATTTACACTACCCATAGATTACTACATTATACAGTGGTGTGAAAAACGATTTGCCCCCTTCCTGATTTCTTATTCTTTTGCATGTTTGTCACACTTAAATGTTTCTGCTCATCAAAAACCGTTAACTATTAGTCAAAGATAACATAATTGAACACAAAATGCAGTTTTAAATGATGGTTTTTATTATTTAGTGAGAAAAAAAACTCCAAATCTACATGGCCCTGTGTGAAAAAGTGATTGCCCACCTTGTTAAAAAATAACTTAACTGTGGTTTATCACACCTGAGTTCAATTTCTGTAGTCACCCCCAGGCCTGATTACTGCCACACCTGTTTCAATCAAGAAATCACTTAAATAGAAGCTATTTGACACAGAGAAGTAGACCAAAAGCACCTCAAAAGCTAGACATCATGCCAAGATCCAAAGAAATTCAGGAACAAATGAGAACAAAAGTACTGTAATTGAGATCTATCAGTCTGGTAAAGGTTATAAAGCCATTTCTAAAGCTTTGGGACTCCAGCGAACCACAGTGAGAGCCATTATCCACAAATGGCAAAAACATGGAACAGTGATGAACCTTCCCAGGAGTGGCCGGCCGACCAAAATTACCCCAAGAGCGCAGAGAAAACTCATCCGAGAGGCCACAAAAGACCTCAGGACAACATCTAAAGAACTGCAGGCCTCACTTGCCTCAATTAAGGTCAGTGTTCACAACCAGGGGCGTAGCAATAGGCCCTGCAGCGCCTGCGCCCGCGGGGGGACCCGGCCCCCCCTGGGGCCCGCTCAGGGCCGTTTTTTGGGGGCTGGAGGGGTGGCAGCATGAGGGGAAAGCCTTGCCCACAGTCGGCGGGGAGAGGGGAAGTTCCCCCCTCTCCCTCACCTCGGGGCTCTCCCCTCTGCGCTCCCCTCCAGCTAGTTAACGTGTGTGGGCAGCGGGCAGCAGCGGCGTCAGGATACATACCTTCATCCTTGCGTTCCATCGCCGCCTTCTCGCTCTAGCGGCTGACGTCACTTCCGGAAGCAGAAGTGACGTCAGCCGCTAGAGCGAGAAGGCGGCGATGGAACGCAAGGAAGAAGGTATGTATCCTGACGCCGCTGCTGCCCGCTGCCCACACACGTTAACTAGCTGGAGGGGAGCGCAGAGGGGAGAGCCCCGAGGTGAGGGAGAGGGGGGAACTACCCCTCTCCCCGCCGACTGTGGGCAAGGCTTTCCCCTCATGCTGCCACCCCTCCAGCCCCCCAAAACCGGCCACGAGCGGGCCCCGGGGGGGGGGGTGGGGGTCTGGGGCGCTCTGAAATTCTGCAGGGGGATTTTCTGGTGTCTGCTGCCCACATTACGATTTTCAGGTGTATGCTGCCCACATTACGATTTTCTGGTCACTGCTGCACACATTACAATTTTCTGGTCACTGCTGCACACATTACGATTTTCAGGTGTCTGCTGCCCACATTACGATTTTCTGGTCACTGCTGCACACATTGCGATTTTCTGGTGTCTGCTGCCCACATTACGATTTTATGGTGTCTGCTGCCCACATTGCGATTTTCAGGTGTCTGCTGCCCACATTACGATTTTCTGGTCACTGCTGCACACATTGCGATTTTCTGGTGTCTGCTGCCCACATTACGATTTTCTGGTGTCTGCTGCCCACATTGCGATTTTCAGGTCACTGCTGCACACATTAGGATTTTCTGGTGTCTGCTGCCCACATTAGGATTTTCTGGTGTCTGCTGCCCACATTGCGATTTTCTGGTGACTGCTGCCCACATGGCGATTTTCTGGTGACTGCTGCCCACATTGCAGTTTTTTGGTGAACTCTGCCCACATTACGATTTTCTGTCCCACATTACGATATTCTGGTGAACGCTGCCCACATTACGATTGTCTGGTGAATGCTGTCCACGTTACAATTTTCTGGTGACTGCTGCTCACGTTACGATTTTCTGGTGACTGGTGCCCACATTACGATTTTCTGGTGAACTCTGCCCACATTATGATTTTCTGGTGAACTCTGCCCACATTATGATTTTCTTGTGAACGCTGCCCACATTACGATTGTCTGGTGAATGCTGTCCACGTTACAATTTTCTGGTGACTGGTGCCCACATTACGATTTTCTGGTGAACGCTGCCCACATTATGATTTTCTAAAGGCCCACATTACGATTTTCTGGTGAACTCTGCCCACATTACGATTTTCTGGCCCACATTACGATTGTCTGGTAAAATACTGCCCACTTTACAATTAATTTACAGTGAAACGCTGCCCCATTACAATTATTTGGCACCTATGGGGGGGGGGGGGGGGGCATCCAAATATTCGCAGGGGGGCCCAGTGATTTCTAGTTACGCCCCTGTTCACAACTCCACCATAAGAAAGAGACTGGGCAAAAACGGTCTGCATGACAGATGTCCAAGGCGCAAACCACTTTTAAGCAAAAAGAACATTAAGGCTCATCTCAATTTTGCTAAAAAACATCTCAATGATTGCCAAGACTTTGGGGAAAATACCTTGTGGACCGACGAGACAAAAGTTGAACTTTTTGGAAGGTGCGTGTCCTGTTACATCTGGTGTAGAAGTAACACAGCATTTCAGCAAAAGCACATCATACCAACAGTAAAATATGGTGGTGGTAGTGTGATGGTCTGGGGTTGTTTTGCTAC
Source organism: Hyperolius riggenbachi (assembly GCF_040937935.1). Taxonomy (NCBI): domain Eukaryota; kingdom Metazoa; phylum Chordata; class Amphibia; order Anura; family Hyperoliidae; genus Hyperolius; species Hyperolius riggenbachi. The sequence goes on from NC_090657.1 coordinate 133,861,651, forward strand.
TTCAGGACCTGGAAGGCTTGCTGTGATAGATGGAACCATGAATTCTACTGTCTACCAAAAAATCCTGAAGGAGAATGTCCGGCCATCTGTTCGTCAACTCAAGCTGAAGTGATCTTGGGTGCTGCAGCAGGACAATGACCCAAAACACACCAGCAAATCCACTTCTGAATGGCTGAAGAAAAACAAAATGAAGACTTTGGAGTGGCCTAGTCAAAGTCCTGACCTGAATCCTATTGAGATGTTGTGGCATGGCCTTAAAAAGGCGGTTCATGCTAGAAAACCCTCAAATAAAGCTGAATTACAACAATTCTGCAAAGATGAGTGGGCCAAAATTCCTCCAGAGCGCTGTAAAAGACTCGTTGCAAGTTATCGCAAACGCTTGATTGCAGTTATTGCTGCTAAGGGTGGCCCAACCAGTTATTAGGTTCAGGGGGCAATTTCTTTTTCACACAGGGCCATGTAGGTTTTGAGTTTTTTTTCTCACTAAATAAAAAAAACCATCATTTAAAACTGCATTTTGTGTTCAATTATGTTATCTTTGACTAATAGTTAACGGTTTTTGATGAGCAGAAACATTTAAGTGTGACAAACATGCAAAATAATAAGAAATCAGGAAGGGGGCAAATAGTTTTTCACACCACTGTATGTCATTAAACCGCATTAAAATATATCCTTTTTTTTTATTGTTTCCACTGTCCGGCTTAAAGTGGACCCAAACCAAACATTTTTTTGAATTCAAAATATTTAGTTGCACCACTCTGACACATACAAATATAAATAAACACTCCTTCAAGCCTATGAGCATTTCAGTGCATGCTTTTCACCCTTCTCTTTTCATAAGTAGAGTTATACAGGTGGCAGCCATTACTTCTGAGCTTAGTAGGAGGTTTTGGATCATGGGTCATCAGCTATCCTTCCTCACAGGGGCATTGTCTATGTGAAATCTCACACAAGCTGAGATCCCCTCCCCTGTGACATCATCAGTAGCAGCCTGTGTTTTGTTTTTGTTATTTATCTCCTCCACCAGTCTGCCGGATTCTGTCCTGGCAATATAAAAGGAAGGGAGGGGTTCCTCCAATAAATGTAAAATATTTTATATTTGTCATCATGCAGCTGAAAAAAGGTTGCTATGTATTATTATAATTTAGAAAATAGATTTTATTTCTGAAATCTTGTATTTTTAATTTGGGTCCACTTTAACGTACCCTGCAAATTTGGTGTTTCTAACCGCTAAAGTCGGGGGACATTAAGTTTAATGTTCAATGCAAACACAATCGTTTGACAAAAGAGCTTGAATTAACCCTTTTACTGCCAAGCATGTACCAGGTACGTTGTGGCAGGTAAATGTTTTAACTGCCAGCAACGTACCTGGTATGTTATTTGCAGTTTTTTCCCCCAGGAAGCAGTTAGGAGGGGTGCCGACACCTACTACCTATATTGGGGCACCTATACCATTTACCTATACTGGGGTACCTATACCTGCTACCTATACTGGGGCACCTATTCCTGCTACCTATACTGGCTGTGGCTGCACCTATATCCAGCTAACTGTACTGGCGGCACCTATACCAGGCTACCTATACTAGCTGCATATTTGGCTACCTGTGGTAGCGCACCTATCCCAGGACAGGAAAAGTACAATACCAATACATATCCGGTATCGTTGGATTCAAAAGAATCTGGGCTTTTACAAACAGTAACATTTTTGTCAGTAAATATAATTCTTCTTTGAATAAAAAACACAACAGTAAAATATTTTTTTTTATTTCACTTTTTTTTTTACATATTTCACTCAAAAATGTTGTTATATCTCCAGAAAAGTAAAACATTTTGTTTCAGTGTTCAAGCCGTGAGGGAGTGCAGGCTGATTGAATGCCATGTGCCTGCTGAATGCATTGTAAGGGGTCAAAGTTTAGCCCTATGATGATGTATGGGGGCAGGTCAAATATCGTGGCGAGCACAAATACCTGATCTTCGTTGAATAGAACCAACTCTATACATGCATCAGCTGTTAATGACTTTCAAGTAATTTTAATTATCCTCTGTTTATCACCAGTTTATTACAAGTCCCCTGGGACAAACTCACTGTTTACATTTAGATCTAGGGATTACTAAAAAAAATGGAACAGTTGAGTATCCCTTTTTTATGTCATATGTATATAAAATAGCTGTGTGCTCCAACATTTTGCCCAGGGTTGCTCGGATACCCCCAATCGCGATTCGAGTGAATTCGAATCCGGGTTCATGGAAATCGAGATCCGGTTATGATTACAATCGTGGAAACCGATTTGAATTTGAGTCGTGACTAGGCATTGAATCCGTAATCACGAGTCGTAATCACGACGGGCCTTTAAATTGCTTCCAAAACTTATTTTATGGTAAATGATGCATAAAGCATCATGTGTGTTTTTTTTGTTGTTGTTTTTTTTTTTTTTTTTGAAAAACCACAATTAATTATGTGTGGAGGTATAATTTAAAAAAAAAGTTTTGATGAAAAACATTTGTTTTCTGTATTTGTTTGTTTATTCTACTTCACCATCTTCTTCTTCTTCTTCACCACCAACTTCTTCTTCTTCATCTGGTTCTTCTTCTTCACCACCCACTTCTTCTTTATCTGGTTCTTTTCTTCTTCTTCTTCACCTGGTTCTTCTTCTTCTTCACCTGGTCTTCGTTTTTTTCTTCTTCACCTGGTTCTTCTTCTTCTTCATCTGCTTCTTCTTCTTCTTCTTTTGGACTGTGGTGGTGGACCAACCGGCCCCAAACAGACACATGTACTGTCGGCTTTGAGTAATACACAATTCATTCACATACTCCCAATAAAAGTTGCAACGAGTTTCGCAGGCAAAATCCTGCTTCTTCAGGCAATAAATAACAGGAGTGATACACTGGAAAATGACAAAGATAAATGACAACAATCAGAAAACCGTGTGTTGTATGACAATAATGTGATATAGAGACATATGACTAGTAAAAACAAGTCAGTATTTAGCCATGTGGCTGGTATCATATGGACAGCATGGAAGTTCCCTATATACATATATTCTATAGTGGAGGTGACAAACTCAGTAGAATAGTAAATTACAATAAGTGTGCCTAATTTAAATGGCCCTGTATATGTATTTGCAGAATAGTTACATTGCATTTAATCCTTAAGCAGAGGATCCCACCTACGTCACTCACTACTTCCTCCCTTCCCTGTTTAAACCACATCAATAACCCACGACCGGCTCAGAGGTGCCAAGCAACTACTTGACTCCGTGCTGATAAGTCCTTCCCTTACTTCCAAACCGCTCCCCCATACCCACGCCATGCGCAGCCATACACCCCCATCCCTCCCCACCTTCAGGCACCACGATTGAACATACTGCAGAATCAATACTCACTCCTGCCACACACTATACCCTTAACAATACATGCTTCAATTTTATAATATGCACACAGACACAGGGGCATTCTTATTGATCCTCTGCTTAAGGTTTAAATGCAATGTAACTATTCTGCACATATATATACAGGTCCATTTAAATTAGGCACACTTAATGTAATTTACTATTCTACTGCACATATGAGTTTGTCACCTCCACTATAGAATATATGTATATAGGGATTAGGAACTTCCATGCTGTCCATATGATACCAGCCACATGGCTAAATACTGACTTGTTTTTACTAGTCATATGTCTCTATATCACATTATTTTCATACAACTATGTCACACACAGTTTTCTGATTGTTGTCATTTATCTTTGTCATTTTCCAGTGTGTCACTCCTGTTATTTATTGCCTGAAGAAGCAGGATTTTGCCTGCAAAACGGGTTGCAACTTTTATTGGGAGTATGTGAATAAATTGTGTATTACTCAAAGCCGACAGTACATGTGTCTGTTTGGGGCCGGTTGGTCCACCACCACAGCCCGAACCCTTTTAAATGTTTTAGTGACTTTTATCCTACTGACGCCTCTGTACATCTCTGCGCATCTAGAAGTCCACCCATGGTAGAAGAGTGACATACCCTTTGTTTCCTCCTATCTACAGAGAGCGACGTCTTATTCCTGAGTGGGGACAGGCTTGTTCTCCCCACCTGCCTTTACAGTGGTTGCCTTGGAAGTAACCCTGGTTTGTAAGTATAATACTTACGTTTCACAATTCTTCATCCCCCCTCTAATATAACTACTACACTATATTGGGCTCTCGGTCTTCTACCTTTATTTCTTCTTCTTCTTCTTCCTCACCTGGTTCTTCTTCTCCTTGTTGCACCTTATTCTGTGGATTTTTGCGGTGGGAGCACAGACAGCAGGAGGTAAAAGCAGCAGCAGCAGGAGGAGGAGTAGAAACGTGTGACAGCAGGCAATACTTTAGGCCATGGCACCTAGCGGTGGTACCACGGCTTAAATTAAGCAGTAGGAGGTTCCAGACAGCAGTCGTGAAGCCCACATTGTGTCCAATACACCAGGGGTCCCCAACCACCAGGCCGCTTCACCCTCCCCCCGCGGCCGCCGCTCCGGTATTACAGCATCGTGTATTGCAGCTGCTGTAAGGAAGGGAAGGAAGCGCGGCAGTGGTTCCCATGGTAACGGCGATGCATGTTGCCGCTACAGGAAGCCGCTGCCGCGCTTCCTTCCTTTCCTTACAGCAGCCGCAATATGCAATGCTGTAATACCGGATGCTAATAAGAGGAGAGTGGCTGGGGGAATATAAGGAAGGAAGCGGCCGCCCGCTCATAAGGTAACAGGAGTGGCGGCGGGGGGGAGGGACACTACCTACCCACCCACTCACCCATACTAGGGCGCTATACTGGGCACTATACTAGCCATACTGGGGCACTATACTAGCCATACTGGGGCACTATACTAGCTATACTGGGCACTATACTAGCTATACTGGGCACTAGCCATACTGGGGCACTATACTAGCTATACTGGCCACTATACTATCCATACTGGGGCACTATACTACCCATACTGTGGCACTATACTAGCTATACTGGGGCACTACCTACCCATACTGGGACTATACTAGCTATACTGGGCACTATACTAGCTATACTTGGGCACTATACTAGCTATACTGGGGTACTATACTAGCCATACTGGGGCACTATACTAGCCATACTGTGGCACTATACTAGCTATACTGGGGCACTACATACCCATAATGGGACTATATTAGCCATACTGGGCACTATACTAGCCATACTAGGGCACTATACTAGCTATATTGGGCACTATACTAGCCATACTGGGGCACAATACAAGCTATACTGAGCAATTTAATAGCTATACAGGGGCACTATACTAGCTATACTGGGGTAACTATACTACTATACCAGCCATACTGGGGCAACTAAACCCCAGCCCCCTCCCCCCCTCCCGGAACCCGCTGCACATGACACTGTCCACTAGGTCGCACATCGCCCCCCCTCCATGGTCTTTCACATGGAATTCCAATAAAATTGATGCATGTTTGTGGCAGTAATGTGACAAAATGTGGAAAACTTCAAGGGGGCCGAATACTTTTGCAACCCTCTGTAGTAGCTATTGTAGTGGCGTAATAGCTAGTGGCGCATGGCAGCAGTGAATAATTTTGTGGACCCTGGCGGTGGGAGCGCAGATGGCAGGAGGTAAAAACAGCAGCAGGAGGAGGAGGAGGAGTAACGTGTGGTAGCAGGCAATAATAGGCCATTGCACCTAGCGGTGGTACCATGGCTGTGATTAAAGAGCAGGAGGTTCCAGTCAGCAGTCGTAAAGCCAACATTATGTCCAATACACAACTGGGACAACACAGTTTTCAACCCAGACATTTCAGAATTTTTTTTACAACAATATATAGCTGTTATAGTGGCGTAATAGCTAGTGGCGCATGGCAGCAGCACATAATTCTGTGGACCCTGGCGGTGGGAGCACAGACAGTAGGAGGTTAAATGCAGGAGGAGGAGGAGTGATGTGTGGCAGCAGGCAATATAATAGGCCATGGTACCTAGCGGTGGTACCACTGCTGTAATTATAACACCGAGCAAACAGCAGGAGGTTCTAGACAGCGGTCGTGAAGCCCACATTGGGCATGATTCGCAAAGCTTTTTCACCTGTTTTCGCCTTATCTCTGATACTTTTTCAAGCTCCAAAACAGCAAAAATATAATATAATTAAGATAAGAAAAGTAATATTGAAATTAAGTAAATCAGGAACAACTTACTTTGAGTGATTATTTTGCTTGTATACAGTATGTTGAAAGCTTATTTTTATCAATTAGGTTATAAATAAGTCATTTATAAGAAGTTTTATGAATAGTCTCTAATATACAACTGGGACAGCACAGTTTTCAACCCAGACCACTCAGAATTTTGTTTTACAACAAAATATAGCTATTGTAGTGGCATTATAGCTAGTGGCACATGGCAGCAGCACATAATTCTGTGGACCCTGGCGGTGGGAGCACAGACAGCAGGAGGTTAAAGCAGCAGCAGCAGGAGGAGGAGTAACGTGTGGCAGCAGGCAATAATAGGCCATGGCACCTAGCGGTGGTACCACGGCTGTAAATATAACATTGACAAAACAGCAGGAGATTCCACACAGCGGTCATAAAGCCCACATTGTGTCCAATACACAATTGGGACAGCACATTTTTCAACCCAGAAACCTCTAAAAAAAAATTTAATAACAACAAAACATTTAGCTATTGTAGTGGCGTAATAGCTAGTGGCACATGGCAGCAGAGCATAATTCTGTGGACCCTGGCAGTAGGAGCACAGACAGCAGGAGGGTAAAGCAGCAGCAGCAGCAGCAGGAGAAGGAGTAACGTGTGGCAGCAGGCAATAATAGGCCATGGTACCTAGCGGTGGTACCACAGCACCTAAAAAAAACAGACCAAATTAGCAGGAGACTGAAGGTTGGTGACATTCCCAGCCACCCCATGTCCCCCTCTCGCCGACAGCAGGAGCCAGGAACGTGCCTTCAATCCAGGCCTGGTTGATCTTGAGGAATGTCCGTCTGTCCACAGACTCTGGGGACAGACAAAAGCACTTCTTGTTGACCACACCACCGGCCACACTGAAGCACCTCTCGGATAGCACACTGGAAGGGGGGCAAGCCAGGACTTCCAGGGCATACTGTGCCAGCTCCCTCCAGATCTCCAAGCGATTGACCCAGTACTCCATGGGGTCCACAGGGGCCTTGGTGCAAAGCCCGCTGAAGGACCCCATGTAGTCTGTCACCATCTGGGTCAGGCACTAGTTCTGACTTTGAAAGGAGAATGCTGCTGCAGGCACCTCATCTCTCGGCAGCTCTACCGTCATGTATAGTGCCTTAGTCAGAGACCGCAGATCTCCTGGGCACCTACTTCTGCTGCTGGCCACAGGCACCGGCTGCTGTGCTGGCTGGACAGGGACAGAGGGGGTGGAAGGGGGAAGGCTTCCTCCAATCGCCAGCAGCAGCCACAGGGCCCCAGCCTCACCCACTGCCAGCAGCAGCCAGCAGCAGCCACAGAGCCCCAGCCTCACCCACTGCCAGCAGCAGCCACAGAGCCCCTGCCTCACCACTGCCAGGCATTGGCAGCAGCCACAGTGCCCCTGCCTCACCACTGCCAGCAGGCACTGCCAGCAGCAGCAGCCACTGTGCCCATTGTTTTTGTTGCCAGGCCAGCCACAGTGCACCTGTCTCACTGCTGCCAGCAGGCACTGCCAGCAGCCACAGTGCCCATCTTTTTTGTTGCCAGCCACAGTGCACCTGCCTCACCACTGCCAGCAGGCACTCCCAGCAGCCACCGTGCCCATCATATTTGGTTCCAGTTTAAGTGCCAGCTGGGAACAGTTGTGCCCATAAAAACACACTTTATTGAATTTTACTGTTGCTTATTGCTTAAAAAAACAGTACTTTCAGTGCCAACTGGGAACAGTTGTGCCCATAAAAACACACTTTATTGAATTCTACTGCTGCTTATTGTTGAAAAAAAACAGTACTTTCAGTGCCAGCTGGGGACAGTTGTGCCCATAAAAACAACACAGTATATTGAATTTTACCGTTGCTTATTGTTTAAAAAAAAACAGTACTTTCAGTGCCAGCTGGGGACAGTTGTGCCCATGAAAAAAACACAGTTTATTGAATTTTACTGTTGCTTTATGTTTAAAAAAAAACAGTACTTTCAGTGCCAGCTGGGGACAGTTGTGCCCATAAAAACAACACAGTATATTGAATTTTACTGATGCTTATTGTTTAAAAAAACAGTACTTTCAGTGTCAGCTGGGAACAGTTGTGCCCATAAAAAACAGTCTATTGAATTTCACTGTTGCTTAGTGTTGTATTAAAAAGCAGTACTGTCAGGGCTAGCTGGGAAAACTTGTGCCCATAAAAAAAAAAAGTTTATTTTATTTTTCTTTGTGACAAGTAACGACTACTATGAAGAAATCCAGTGAAAGAGGGAGGGGCAGGGGAAGTGGTGTTTACCCTGATGGTTCACGTAGAGGCCGTGTTTGTGCACCAAAGAAGAAAACCCACTCAATACCGCCCATCTTGTACGGGCAAAAAACAACCCTCAATAACCCACAAGAACGGGACCAGGTAGTGAATTGGTTGACCTCTCAAGCGTCCAGCAGCGGGTTAAGCACCAGACCATCCTTGTCAGGCACGAGGTCCTCTGCCAGTTACAAGGAGCCAGTGGGCACAAACGTGACACAACCGGCAGCTACACCATGCACACAACGGCCACACACCAAGTCCGACCAATTGTTCCACGACACAATGGGATATTCGCAGGAGCTATTCTGCCCCCCAGATGTGCAACCTTGCATCTGTGAAAGGTCAATGGAACAGCCACAAATGTTGTGCCTGCATTCACAAGCAGTGGATGCTGAAAATGCACGAATGCACGAAAGGCAAAGCAAGGACGAAGACACCCAAATCTCGCAATGTGCGCAGGAATTTGAATCGCAGGAGGTCTGCCAAGATGAGGAAGAGATGGGATTGAGGTGCGCAGAGGTTGTTCTGAGGAGCTCTAGTCCAGTGCATATACATGAGATGGAAGAGGAGGTTACGGACGATGAGTTCACAGACCCAACATGGGAAGCAGGCCATCGTCGTCGGGATAGCACTACAGATGAGTCATCTGAAGAACCCACTGCTGCAAGAGTTTGCGTTGTGCCACAAAGTATTCAGGGAATATCGACCACAACAAGCGCACAAGTGAGACGCAAAAGAGGCATGCGCCAAACTCCACAGCAAAGCAGTAGGTCTTCGAAAGTCTGTTTTTTTTTTTTGACGACAGCAGGGAAGATGTAACCAAGGTCGTTTGCAAGGTGTGCAGGACCACAATGAGCGGGGGAAAAAATGTCAACAACCTCACCACCACCAGCATGCACCGGCACATGGAAGCCAACAGGGGCGTAACTAGAAATCACTGGGCCCCCCTGCAAATATTTGGATGCCCCCCCCCCCCCCATAGGTGCCAAATAATCGTAATGGGGCAGCGTTTCACTGTAAATTAATTGTAAAGTGGGCAGCATTTTACCAGACAATCGTAATGTGGGCCAGAAAATCGTAATGTGGGCAGAGTTCACCAGAAAATCGTAATGTGGGCCTTTAGAAAATCATAATGTGGGCAGAGTTCACCAGAAAATCGTAATGTGGGCACCAGTCACCAGAAAATTGTAACGTGGACAGCATTCACCAGACAATCGTAATGTGGGCAGCGTTCACCAGAAAATCATAATGTGGGCAGAGTTCACCAGAAAATCATAATGTGGGCAGAGTTCACCAGAAAATCGTAACGTGAGCAGCAGTCACCAGAAAATTGTAACGTGGACAGCATTCACCAGACAATCGTAATGTGGGCAGCGTTCACCAGAATATCGTAATGTGGGACAGAAAATCGTAATGTGGGCAGAGTTCACCAGAAAATCGCAATGTGGGCAGCAGTCACCAGAAAATCCTAATGTGGGCAGCAGTCACCAGAATATCGTAATGTGGGCAGCAGTCACCAGAAAATCCTAATGTGGGCAGCAGTCAGTCACCAGAATATCATAACGTGGGCAGCACACACCAGAAAATCCTAATGTGGGCAGCAGTCACCAGAAAATCCTTATGTGGGCAGCAGTCACCAGAAAATCGCAATGTGGGCAGCAGTCACCAGAAAATCGCAATGTGGGCAACAGTCACCAGAAAATCGCAATGTGGGCAGCAGTCACCAGAAAATCCTAATGTGGGCAGCATACACCAGAAAATCGTAATGTGGGCAGCAGGCACCTGAAAATCGTAATGTGGGCAGCAGTCACCAGAAAATCGTAATGTGGGCAGCAGACACCTGAAAATCGTAATGTGGGCAGCAGGCACCTGAAAATCGCAATGTGGGCAGCAGACACCTGAAAATCGTAATGTGGGCAGCAGTGACCAGAAAATCGCAATGTGGGCAGCAGTGACCAGAAAATCGTAATGTGGGCAGCAGACACCTGAAAATCGTAATGTGGGCAGCAGGCACCTGAAAATCGTAATGTGGGCAGCAGACACCTGAAAATCGTAATGTGGGCAGCAGACACCTGAAAATCGTAATGTGGGCAGCAGACACCTGAAAATCGTAATGTGGGCAGCAGCAGGCACCTGAAAATCGTAATGTGGGCAGCAGACACCTGAAAATCGCAATGTGGGCAGCAGACACCTGAAAATCGCAATGTGGGCAGCAGACACCTGAAAATCGTAATGTGGGCAGCAGACACCTGAAAATCGCAATGTGGGCAGCAGTGACCAGAAAATCGCAATGTGGGCAGCAGTGACCAGAAAATCGTAATGTGGGCAGCAGACACCTGAAAATCGTAATGTGGGCAGCAGGCACCTGAAAATCGTAATGTGGGCAGCAGTCACCAGAAAATCGTAATGTGGGCAGCAGACACCTGAAAATCGTAATGTGGGCAGCAGGCACCTGAAAATCGCAATGTGGGCAGCAGTCACCAGAAAATCACAATGTGGGCAGCAGACACCTGAAAATCGTAATGTGGGCAGCAGTGACCAGAAAATCGCAATGTGGGCAGCAGACACCTGAAAATCGTAATGTGGGCAGCAGACACCTGAAAATCGTAATGTGGGCAGCAGACACCTGAAAATCATAATGTGGGCAGCAGACACCTGAAAATCCCCCTGCAGAATTTCAATGTGTGTGGGCAGCGGGCAGCGGGCAGCAGCGGGATACATACCTTCTTCCTTGCGTTCCATCGCCGCCTTCTCGCTCTAGCGGCTGACGTCACTTCCGCTTCCGGAAGTGACGTCAGCCGCTAGAGCGAGAAGGCGGCGATGGAACGCAAGGAAGAAGGTATGTATCCCGCCGCCGCTGCCCGCTGCCCGCTGCCCACACACATTCACTAGCTGGAGGGGAGCGCAGAGGGGAGAGCCCCGAGGTGAGGGAGAGGGGGGAACTTCTCCTCTCCCCGCCGACTGTGATCAAGGCTTTCCCCTCATGCTGCCACCCCTCCAGCCCCCAAAAAACGGCCCCGAGCGGGCCCCAGGGGGCAGACGCTGCAGGGCCTATTGCTACGCCCCTGGAAGCCAAACATCGCGATCTGTGGGCCGACACACAAGGCCAGGGTACCGGCTCACTTCCAGCCCCCAGCAACACTGCCTCCATTTTAGACACCAGACCCTCCTCAGCAGCCCAGCCATTACGTGTTGGCCAACCATCAGTACCTGATGTCAGTCGCAGCAGTAGTGCTCTTGACTGTTCCCAGTCATCGACGACAACAACCAACTGCCCTTCAGTGTGCGAGCCTACTGTTAAGTTGTCTGTCCCGGAGATGTTGCAGCGCAGGAGAAAATTGCCAGCAAATGACCCCTGGGCCATGGCACTAACAGCCAGCATTGCCAAATTCCTGTCCTGCGAAATGCTGCCATATAGAGTAGTGGAGACAGAGAGCTTCAAATCCATGATGTCGATGGCCATACCACGTTACGTGGTTCCCAGCCACCACTACTTTGCGTGCTGTGCCGTGCCAGTATTACAGGAGCACGTGTTCGCAAACATCACCCGAAGCCTGAAAAATGCAGTTGCCTGCAAGGTTCACCTCACCAATGACAGGTGGACAAGTGCGTTTGGCCAGGGTCAGTACATCTCCCTTACGGCACACTGGGTGAACTTTGTGGAGCCTGGGAACGACACTTCACCCGCTATGGCACAGGTTTTGCCAACACCTCAAATAGCCGGACCTGCGTCCCTACAAGTTGATGATAGCACCTACCTCTCTGGCTCCTTCTCCTCCACCGCCTCTCCAAACTCTACCTCATCCGGCAGCGCTAACTCAGCAAAAGGTGCGTGAAAGCGGTGCAGCACAGCTGTTGCCATACGTCAGCAGGCCTTATTAAAGCTGATCTGCCTTGGAGCACATAGGTGCTGAAATGTGTAAGGGAATACAGGAACAGACCCAGTTGTGGCTGGCACTGCTGGACCTGGAACCAGGCTTGGTTGTGTGTGATAATGGGAGCAATCTCATTAGCGCGTTACAGTTGGCAAAGCTGAGACACATCCCTTGCCTGGCCCACGTTCTGAACCTTGTGGTTCAGCGGTTCCTGAGGACATACCCAGACATGGCGGATCTTCTGCAGAAGGTGCGACGAGTGGCAAAGCATTTTCGCAAATCCCGTACCGCTTCGGCCGCACTCACCAAGTTGCAGCAGCGATTCCATGATGTGCCCACACACTGGAATTCGATGATGCACATGTTATCACGCCTTTGCGAGCAGAAGAGTGCAGTAGTCCATTACCTGATGGAGCAGTACCAAGGCAGTCAGCTGTCAAACGTTTGTGGTTCAGAATGGGCCACCATGTTGGACCTCTGCAAAGTGCTCTAAAATTTTGAGCAATCCACGTTGCTTGTGAGCGGTGATAACTTATTAGTCAGCATAACAATACCACTGCTGTGTTTACTGAATAAATCAATGTTGAAGATCAAGGAAGACACAATCAGGATGGAAGAGGAGGAATTCAGAGAGGACACAGCACAGCATAATATTATCCACATAAGGGAATCTGCCTCAGGAACTGCTGGTCCCTTGTATGATGAAGAGGACGAGGAACAGCTGGAGTTGGAGTAGGACATGGATGCCTCCACTGGCGAGGGACATGGCCATGCACGTTTGACTTCCACAATTTAGTGGGAATGGGCAGGAGAAGACGAGGAAGAAGGTGGGCATGATGCTGATGATGGTGCATCACAAGCAAGCACAGAACATGATGATGATGACGAGCAACCTGTTGGGACTCTTGCACACATGGCTCAGTTCATGTTAGGCTGCATTGAATGCGACCCGCGCATTGTCCGAATTCTGGCGGACGTGGAGTACTGGGTTTATACCCTTCTGGATCCACGGTACAAAGAAAATTTTCCAACATTGATTGAAGAAAGTGTCAGACAGGTAAAAATGCAAGAGTACCAGAAGGCCCTTGTGGAGAAATTGGTGAGGAGATTTGCATCCTCCTCCAGCCACGCCAACAGACTGACTTCCACTAACCCAGGACTAGGAGGGGAGCAAAGAACAACACAAGCTGCAGCTAGTGCCCACAAGGGAATGGTATCGGCAGTGTCCAAGGTGTGGCAAAGTTTTCTGACACCCAGGCATCAGCCCACAGAACAGCATTCGCGCAGTTCCACCTCCAACACCGCTCGTCTGCAGAGGATTGTCAAGGACTACATGTCAGATGGCGTAGCCGTGTTCAACGATCCATCAGTCCCCTTTAATTATTGGGTCTCTAAGCTAGACACCTGGCACGAACTGGCACTGTACGCAATAGAGGTGCTGGCTTGCCCTGCCACCAGCTTTATGTCCGAACATTGTTTCAGTGCTGCCGGAGGCATCGTTACAGATAGGCGCCACTCCACAGCAAATGCAGACCATCTGACACAAATAAAAATGAATAAATTGTGCATTGGAACCGACTTCGCAACATGAACATCTGTGCTGGGTTAGCGTTGCTGGTCCCAGATAGGAATAGAACTGCTTTTCAGGAATATCTCCTTTGTATAATATTTATCAATGCATGGCGGCAAAATGCATTGGTTTAAAGTGAACCTGAGGTGAGAATGAGATGGAGGTTGCCTTATTTATTTCCTTTTAAACTATACCAGTTACCTGGCAGCCATAATGGTCTATTTGGACGCAGTGGTGTGTGAATTAAACCAGAAAGAAGTATGCAGGTAATCTTGCCAGGTTGGACATTATTGTCAGAAACACCTGATCTGCTGCATGCTTGTTCAGAGTCTATGGCTGAACGTATTAGAGGCAGAGGATCTGCAGGACAACCAGGCAACTGGTGTTGCTTAAAAGGAAATAAATATGGCAGCCTCCATGTCACTCTCACCTCGGACTCACTTTAAGCATGCATTTTGTCCTCATGCAAGGCCTGGGTTGTGTCACAAAGCGTGGCCTCGCTCTCCAGTACCTCCTCTTCCATCATGTGTGCTGGGTTAGCGTTGCAGATCCCATTGGTAGGACTGCTTTTCAGGAATATCTCATTTCTATTATATTTATCAATGCATGGCGACAAAATGCATTGCTTTAAGCCTGCATTTTGTCCTCATGCAAGGCCTGGGTTGTGTCACAAAGCGTGGCCTTGTTCTCCTGTACCTCCTCTTCCATCGTGTGTGCTGGGTTAGCGTTGCCGGTCTCATTGGTATTAGGACAGCTTTTCAGGATCTCATTTGTATACAATTTATAAATGCATGGCGATAAACTGCATTGGCCTTAAGCGTGCAGTTTTTCGCCACACACGTATGCCTTTTTTGGGAGTTTTATTTGTTTTATTGGCAGTCAAGTATAATTGGCGCACTACTCTGCAAACATGAGTCCCTGCTTTTATTCTGAGCCTAAGATCTATGTGTAAATGCCCCCCCCCCCCCACCACCACTATTTCCAACCAATTTTGCAGAAGTTTCCCTCATTTTGCAAGTTTTTTTCAGGCCTTCAAAGCAGGCATGCTTGGGTCCCCATTGACTTCAATTAGGCTTGGTGTTCGGCCAAATATCCCGAACATCCAGACCATGTTCGGTTGAGCCGACCCGAGCCCAAATATCTGGGTGTTCGATCAACACTACTGCCAGTGGACCCAGGGCCGGGCCGAGGCAGAGACGAGAGAGGCTCCAGCCTCAGGACACAGTGTAGGAGGTGGCGCACAACTCACTCAGCTATCATTCTCCTCTCATGTTTGAAGCAGAGGGAAATAATAAAAGGGATACATGGCAGTGGCTGCAAACCAGATAACTAGAGATTAAGGTGTTGGGGGTGGGTGGTTTGTTGGGGTGCCTGGGGCGCCTCTTAGCGTAATAGCAATCAGTGTGTGGCAGCTGGGATGGGGGGGGACTTTGGTGTCTCAGCCTTGGGTGCTGGAAGACCTTGTCCCGGCTCTGAGCGGACCAGTCACAGACCTGCTGGCAGTGGCTGCGGCAATGGCGCTACCTCTTGTGGTGGTTCCTCTACGTCTGCCAGTCATTGTACAATTATATACAAATACAATAAGAAAAATACAGTATGTAAAGGGTGGGCAATGGTGTAAACTTTAATAAAGAGGGGTGGTGGTTGGTGACAAAAAAATTGAAAGGGGTTTTTTTTTCAACTAGTAGACAAGTCACTCAGTCACACAACAAGTCATGAACGATGACAGGTAGTTCACTTCACTGCACGCAAACAGTCAGTGACAGTGAATGAACTACAAGAGCAACACTTAACTGACAAAAGAGTGACAGACAGTCAGTGACACTAAGACTGTCTGTCACACTCACAAAATACAGACAGCAGTCAGAAACAGATGCTGCCTGGCTGGAGTAGTACACTACACTAGTAGTAGTAGTAGTAGTGGACTAAATAAAAGTAACACAGCAGTAGATAAGTAGCAGTGGCACTAACAAGAGTGACAGGCAGTGACACTAAAAGACTGTTTGTCACACAATCAATCCAGGCAGACGCAGTAGTCAGAAAATAATCAGATGCTGGCCTGACTGCTAACTAGTACTGCAGCTGCTAATCTAACACTAAATCAACTAAAAGTACAAAGGAACTACACTACACAACAGCTAACTAATCCCTAACCTACCTACAGGAGGCTAGTAGGCTAAGGCTACCTAGGCTAGCAGGCCTAGCCTGCACACAGACCTAACACTAGCCTAGCACAGTATACAGTATATACACTACACTAGCTGACTGAACTATAACATTCAAATCACTATCTATAAATCAATACAATATATGTGTTAAGAATGTGTTTAGGATGTAAAACGCTGGGTTTAACTGTGGAAAAGCACTTGCTTAGATGAACAGCACCACTGGAGATGCTCTCAGTACCAAGCAAGGACAAGATCCTCTAGATGGCCGCAGCTTTATATAGAGGTGGGGAGAGCCAGGCTCCCCTCCTCTGATTGGTTGCTAGGGCTTCAGCTGGGGGCCTTATGATTGGCCCAATGACGTCATCCCATGGATACCACGCGTTATCCCGATTTGTAATCACGGGTTAACCCGTGATCACGACCGACTTCGAATGCAATCACAGGTGCACTCGAATTCGGATCCGTGATCGGGATCAATCACGAGATCCAAATACCGAGCCTGTGATTGGGAAAAAGTGCTCGTAATCATGGGCTAGCCGTGATCACAAGCTTGTGATGAGCACCCCATATCGTGTTAGCATACCGGATTAGAATCTGATGAAGGTAGAATAGGCAAAAGCTTACTTTTAATGTTTTTAGTAAGCCAATAAATGGTATTATCCTTTTTCAAAATGTCTTGCTCTTTCAGAAAAAAATATAACTGATGTTTTATTTTTTACAAGTATATATACTGATTGTTGCTTTAAATTAAACTTCACTACTATTGCTGTATTCATGTGAGTGAGCCAGGTATCCCTTTTATATTGCAAATTGTTTAACTTTTCTATAATGTATGATCCCATCATGCTACTGGATTGCAGTGTGACATTTTCACTAAATTGCAAACAGGCCTAGGAATAGGAACAGCATAAGCCTTATGTCACTAACTATCCCCACATGAGTAAGCACCAGGTGCTAATGTTGATGTATTCGAGGTAGCATTTT